>NW_028248079.1:0-578512 GCF_964263255.1 Lissotriton vulgaris | reverse complement strand
CATTTTGGAGGGAAGAAGTACACAAGGGAGATACCCGGAAAACACATCCACTCTTGTATGTGTTTAGCAAAAAAAGTAGCATGTGAAAAAGAAGTAGTGGAAGGACGCTGTCATACGGTTACTACTAATTAAGTAAGACTGTGTGGTTGGACAACATATGCGTCAAAATATGGATACTGGGTCCACTCATATCACCAAATTATGTTGGCCCAATTCCTGGCTAGCTCACAGTGCACCATCTCGACCCCTAAACCTGACAAGGTACCGGTTAGTGTCTGAAACCTTACACCATGACCACTCGGACTCCTCCAAGGAAGTCGTGGAAACGGATCTACCCTTCTGTGGTTACCTTAGGCATGCCCAATGGTAGACACAAGAAATATGCAAATTTGTGTTTCAAATATATACTGAAGCAATTGGATTCTTGTCTAAAATACATGAGCTGCAGGTATGAGTAGAAGGAAACAAAGCATTGTAACCTGCATTACAAGAATGGTGAAGAAGATGAATAATTCAACCATTGTAACATTGCCGTGATTATATGAATATATAAATGTATATCATAATGAAAACCCTTCCTACACTCAGTCTACTCTAGAGAGCGTAATAAGAAGTGCATTCTGCCAGATCTCTTGGAGCAGCTTAACTCCCCATTTACCTGTATTTCTGATGTATCTTGGCCAGTCTGGCATAGGACAGGCTGCCGTCCTTTTCAGGATAGTGATGGAAATCAGAAGGGATGGCAATCAGTTACAGTAGACTATCCAGAATAATCCATTGAAGTGCTCCTCTGACAAGCCACAACCGAGAAGCAATATATAATACAACCGGCTCCGTTTGCACTGTGTCTTAGATCCTGTGCTAAGGCATTGTTTGTATTTCCTATTCAGAGCTGTCTCCAAATGGACTACAACATACAAGCGGCAGTGTGCTCAGTTCACTTTATCCTTGAACATAATGTACAGTGTTGTGATAAAATGCTTACGAAGAAATGTGTGTTGCAAGCAGAACAATTTCTGAGTAAGTTACCTTGTGCCTGCAAAGTATGTTAAAAGTCACCATCTAAAAAAAGAGGTCAAGTTTTAATTTGATCTCCGAAAAGGGAAGCTTTTGTGCATGGGCCTTATTGAAACCCACAACAACACAAGTAACGAGATCGTGCTCCTGGAGAGGGACAAGAAGAGGAGGGAAAGCCCACACATGCTAACAAAAAGAATCAACCAAATGACAGAGAAACCAATCAGTGGTAAGTAATGGGTGTGCTCTAAGCCCACTGTAAGGTAGCAATATGTTTAGTAACAAACAGAGCTTTCGCTGTCTATTAGGTGAGACTTGAAAACTATCTTTAAATTCGTCACCTGCCAGACATAAAGCTTTCTGAGTTTCTTTTAAGTCTGTAGATTGGGACTCTCTATTTGCATGTCCTTTTCAATATTTCATTCAATAGAGCTTACTTGATGATTAAGGAACTTTACATCTGTGAGATACCATAATGCTTACACTTTAAAACTCTGCGTTTTTGCCAGTTAAGAAGTATCAAAGCCTGTAAATCAATTGTTTTATGCAAAGGGCCAGATTAAAAGCGAATCCACTATATTTAGGGTGTGCTGTAATTTGATGTCAGTTACATATCGTTAACATCTATCATGATCTTGACATATGGCCTCCCAGAGAATCTTTCTCCTGATCCCCCCCCTTCCGTTGTATTGAGCTCTTAGCTCTTACTGGTAAACCCCTGATGATGTTAGCAAGCATACTGACTGGGTGCAAAAAGGATGCACAGTGTAAAACACCGACCCAGTGATTCTGTGTAATTACTTCACTGAGCCACCAATGCCTTTATCTGTGTAAGCATTTCACTGGTGACGAAAGAGATTGTGCCCATTTTGTGAGATGCCCATGTCGATAGTTGGTACCTTGCTCTCAATCTAGCTTCAATACTTAAGGCCACACCACCCACATGGATCTGATACTTTGGGCCCCAACCCACCTACTGCACCTCTATTAAGTTTGGCATGTTCTGAGGGATACTTCCAACCAGATTCCTCACCTTTACAATATCCCCAGGCGCAAATCCTGGATCCAGACAATTCTTAAATCAATACTCCTGCGAACCAATAGGTGGTGCCATATAGCCCATAGCCATATGGCCCTTATTGTTACGAAAGCAATGGAGCAGAGTCACACATTAGCACCACCCCTCTGCACTGATGTCAGTTCATTTTTTTATGCACCCTTGGATGTGGATCTGGAGCTCTGCTTTTCCCAAACATGACACGACTGCTAAAAGCAGATGTCGTCACGGACATAGTCTTTTGTCTGGGGCCATGACTCCAAGTTGTTTGGTAAGTGCGCACACTTGTGCTCTAAAGTGATCCCAGACCTTTGCCAAACAGAAGAAGAAGTTGTTGCTTTCACGTAGAACCCAGTTTTTGTCACAAGTCCATTTGTGTAACTGCTCTGCATCGCTTTCTTATACTTTTTTGGGGACTTGAACTTACTGAGGTCCTTCAAACAGAAAGTTGGGCTTCTGCCCCATCTAGCTAGACTAAATCCAAAGAAAAGGCACAAATGCTTCACAATGATAGTCATTGTTCTCTGGACATGCAACAGATTCCTCAGGTGGTCACAAAGCACCGTAAATTTTCCGGGCCGTTGTTGACCTCTCATAGCAGATTGTGGCTTTTAAAGAGGCAACGCTACAAATGTTTGGTGCAAATCAGGCTCCCTCTAATGCACCTTCGGAACCCATTGAATTGCAGTGGCCCACATTCATGTTACCACAGGCTGGACCATCCTGGTGCCACCTGTGCTCCAGGACCCATTAGCAGTTCTGTATTGACTCTGGTACAATCTTCTACCTCAGCACCCAGATCTATGCCAACCCCTGCTACACTGACACTGGTACCAATGCCATTGGTGCTAGAAGAGGGCCTAGTGTCGACACCTGTGTCAGACCCCGAACTGACTTAAGCTCTAAACGAGTGATGTAGTGCTACAAAAGTACAAAAGCACAACCAATCATCATGTAGTCTGACTCTAACCCAGTGCCTCTGCAATGTCGCCTCTATTAGCAGAGGCTCCATTATCTTTTTGGTTCTGTCTCTGACCCAGAACAGTGGTCACCCCAAGATGATGATGTTGATGGGTGTGGCTTGTTCCCCCTTCACTATACTGATGATTCCTTATACCTTGATTTACAGAATGCTAGATGGCTTGACATCTCAGCTGAGACAGAACTTGACTCGCCACTTGGGCCAGAAAAGGAAGTGAGTGCCTTGTTTTCTGTTTCTCTGGATGGCAGCTGAGGCCCTCGAAGTAAAGATACCCTCCATTCAGACTAAAACAAATGTCTTAACAGAGACCTTACAACCTGGACCAGGTACTTTTGAGCCCTTGCTTCCCTTTAACAAATCTCTCCCAGATACTTTGGTGGCTAGTTGGTCAAAACCTTGCTCTTGCTCACCTGCGAATCAGCAGGTGACCAGACATCACAGACCAGAACCTGGTGATCCATATTGTCTAATCAAGCACCCCTCCCCCAGAGAGCCTCGTCGTGCAGGACTCAACAAGTATGATGAATCCTAATTTATTTCCAACTACTGTTCCAGACAGGGTCGTTAAACACATGCCCTGTGGGACATGGCCAGTGAGATCTTTCTGGCAGTCCTGGAGGACCATAGGGCTCCATGGCTCAGATGGTTCATAATAGACAGGATGTCGCCAAATGTGTTATCTGCACAGGTCTGGATTCACTGGGAATGGCACTTAATACTAGTGTACTTCATTTACAAACCAAGCGGTTGGATGTTATTTTGTTTGTTCTTCTTTCTTTAGGCCAGCTAGGCCTTACTTTGGGCACAATTAAATGATATTCTTGCTAGAGCAAAGAATGTATTTAGTGAAAAAATAGGTTTACTTAAAGGTTATGTCCATCAAATGTTTTTGTCAAAAAATTGCTGTTCCTGTCCAACACAAGTTAAGGAAAGTGCCTTTAGGCATCAACGATGGAGTAAAGTCACTGATCAAAGACATGTTAGATAGCGGTGTGATTGAGCCTATAGAGGCTTCTGAGTGGGTGTCCCTGGTGGTGATTTCAAAGAAGTCTGACGGCAAACTTAGATTTTGTGTGGATTTAAGGTCCTTGAACAACTATGTGTTTGCTGATGTTTTCCCTCTACCTAACATCAACCAACTTCTCTCTACCTTGAAGGATGCTAGGTAATTCTCAAAACTTGATACGAGCAGTGCCTATCAAATCAAATTACACAATAGCTCGAAACACCTAACTGCATTTATCACCACTGAAGGCACCTTTAAGTTTATGCGCTTACCCTTTGGTCTCTCTTCTGCGGCCAGCGTCTTCCAACGGATGGTCACAAACATTTTCAAGGATAAAGATAAAATAGTGTTTTTTCTAGAAGATATCCTTGTCTTCGGAAATACTGTGTGTGAACACAATCAGGTTTTAAAATCTGTCTTACGCAGAATTTCTGAAGTTGGCCTCACACTACGCAGAGATAAGTGCTCGTTTCTTGTTGAGAATATTGAATTCTTGGGACATGAGATTTCTGCACAAGGTATAAAGCCACAAAGAAATTTGTTGAAAGCTATTGAATTAGCTCCTGCTCCTATAGACAAACACCAGTTAAATTCCTTTATGGGTCTCATTGAATATTATTCTAAATGTATATGTTCTTTTTCTGACAAAACAGCAGGTCTCTGTCTTTTGTTAAACAAAGGTGCTAAATTTGAGTGGTCTGAACAACTCTCTTCATGCTTTAACAATATCAAATCCGAAATATGCAAGGCTGGTGTGCTGGCTCCTTTCGACATTAAGCTTAGATCAGTTCTCACAGTTGACACCAGTGCCACTGGTTTGGGTGTTGTTCTTTCACAATTAAATTCGAAATTCGAGAAAACTGTTGCCTTTGCTTCTAGGAACCTGACTGCTTCTGAGAAGAAGTATTCAGTTATAGAACAGGAGGCGCTCGCTGCAGCTTGGGGTGCAGAACACTTCCGTACGTACCTTTGGGGCACCAAGTTTCTTCTTAAAACTGACCACAAGCCTTTAGTTAAAATCCTGTCCCCAGGTGGTGCTGGTAAAGGATCTGCTAGGTTGGCTAGATTAGCAGCCAGACTACAAGAGTTCTTTTATGAAATTTCACATATCCAGGGATGGAGAAAGCAACAAGCTGATTGCTTGTCCAGATTGTCTCAGGATTGGAAAATGGTAGATGGACCACCATTTTAGAGTCCAAAGACGAAGGTCCTGTTGCTTCTGTCGATGATGCAGAGTCAGTTGGTGAGGATTCTTTCTCCAGGGAAGACTGGATCAGAGAGATGGAACGTGACAACGTTCTCATGGCTGTCATAGACATGGTAGGACTAGGCCCCAGACGAGAAAGCTGTTATGGTGTGACCTTATGTCAAAATCCTTGAGGAATTATCGGTTTGTGGTGCTAATGTATTTATGCGAGGGGAGAGATTTGTTCCACCTTTTCTCCTGAGATCCAAAATGTTGGCGCTTGCCAATGAAGGACATTTGGGTCAAAGTTTGACACAAAGACATGTCAAGCACAACTTTTGGTGGCCTGGTTTAGATCAACAGGTATCCTCCAGGGTTGTAAATTGTGCAGTGTGCAAGAAGGAGAAAAAAGACTTAAGATTGGTTCCGCAACAGCAGTGGGTCATATTACTGATCCAGGAAAAGCATGGCATACGATTTGTTTAGACTTTATTGGTCCAATGGATGAGCTACCCTCTTCCCATAGGTTCGCCATTGTTGTTATTAATGTGTTCTCCAAATGGTTAACTGTAAAATTTGTTAGGGACATTACCACTCAAAGTACCATTTTGTTCTTAAACTCTTTGTTTCATGAAGAAGGTTTCCCCTCTATCATTATCACTGATAATGGAACACAACTTACGTCCCATGATATGCAGACTTTTCTCACGAGTTCTGGTATAACACACCATCAAACTTCTCTTTATAATCCTCAAGCCAATGGTCTCTGTGAAAGGGCTAACCGTGTTGTCAAAGGCATCATTCAAATGGCATTTGCCAGTGGCGGTATTGCTCAGACTATGGTGGAAGAAATGGTCTGGGCATACCGCACCACTAACCTCACTCACCCGGACAAGTTCCCTTTTGAACTCATGAGGGGTAGGCCTCCGGGCTCTAAATTGGTCCCCTCATGCATCAAAGAGTGGGTTTCAAAGGGTGGTCAAACTGGAGTGATTCATCCTTCGACATCTAGTTCGATGAACTCTTGTTTTTGCGAGGGTGATCTTGTCAAGATCAAGTCAGGTAGGGTCAACAAAGGTCCTTCAAAGTTCAGAGGACCCTTCAAAGTCAAGTCTGTTTACCCACAATATATTGTCTTTGAAAATGGTGAGAGGTGGAATTTACGTCAAGTAGTTTTATATCAAAAGGGCATTCATTTGACCAATGATTTTTCACACCACCCTAAACTTGACACTTTACAAGGTGATTGTTTCAGTTCTAACAATGGTTACATGTTGGCTTAAAACCTTGGTCACATGCAAGAAAGTCACACTGGTAGTGATAATGTTCATATGACAGAAAGGGGGGTGGTAATGGTGATGTTGTACGTACTCATGGTAATACTACACAGCCACTTGTTTTCAGAAACCGCAGACCACCTGCGTACTTGAAAGACTTTATTAGATCGTCTGTGTATTTTATATATTCTCCTGTGCATTTTAATGACCTTGTTCATTAATTCTCTCTCAGATATTTATTTCATTGCTTTTATTCTTCCTCATTCTTTTTCTTTTATTTGTTAAAGGAGGAAGATGTGTTGTACTTGTTTCAACCCTGTGCCAGCTCTTCTCTGTATTCCCTTCCTACATTCCATGTTCCTCCCTCACATTCTCTTGTCTCCATAGTGGAGTTTAAGATTCCAATTCTGTTTTGAAACAGTTTGCTCCCTGGTCTGCTGAGGGAGTGTTCGCTTTCTGTTGCCTCAAATAAAAGAAGTTATTTCGGACCTACCTGCTGTTGTGAAGCCGTTCCTCTTTACTACACTACATTTATAGGTTGAGCCTGGTCAGTGCATGCGCTGCTCTGCAAGGCATGCTGTAGTAGAGTATGGACTTGAAGCTCCACCCATATTTTTCATTGGCTTGTGTTGTTGTCCTTTGTAAATGCTGGCTTCTAATTCGTTAATAGGCTTGTTAGTCCCTCTTTAGTACCGCCTTGTCTTCATTTGTAACCTCCCATGAGCACTGGCCCTTTTACTTCTGTTGTTACATGGCATGTCTTATTTAGTCTGTAACTGCTATTTTCTCTACTGAGTTTCTCCTACTGCAGGCATGACATACTTTCCTGCTACATTCAGCGTGCCATGCACGTTTTCCATTTCCAAGCAGCCTGGGCCACTTATTTGAAATGAAATTGGTCTTTCATTTACAAGAGTTTGAGCAATTGTCATTGTAAATGACAATGCCATTTATTTATTTCTTAATTATCAAAACAGAAATAGAAGGCATTGTCATTTATAATGCCAATAGCTTAAACTCTCTCAAATTGTGAGACCTACTGCATTGTAAATGCTGGTTTTACTTTTAAAGAAGCATTTTACAGATTGTGACTTTTAGACCTCGCTCAGTCTTGTATTTCTCTCCTGTCCATATGCTCACTCCCTCTCCTTGTCTGTTTGTTTGCTTCCTCCCTCCCGACTGTTTTTTGTGTTGGCTTGTTCCCTAGCATCTTTCCTCCCATTGTCTGTGTTGCTTGTTTCATCCTATTCTCATGCTGGAGGTGTTGCTGTTTATCCAAGCTCCAGGTTGAACCTAAATCCCGCTTTGAGTGAGAGACACCTCAAATGTATATATAGATCTGAAAGAAACAGGTTAGTATTAGATTCCTTACCTTGGAATATCCCCAGGCGTCAGACTGGATCCGGAAACTTTTGCGTAGCAGTACCCTTGCGCGTCGGTTTGCGTCGTCTGCGGCTCCGCGCTCCGTCGCCGTTGGCGCCGGGATGATGTCGCTGGAGTACTTAGACGCCGCCCTCGCACGCTGACGTCAGTTCTTCTTTTTTCCGCGTCAGCAAGCGCCGATCCGGAAAGAGTGGTACCCTTAGTCAATTTTTGACTAAACTTTTTTGATCATTTTTTATCCTTTTTCGAAGTCTATCGACTCCAACGGTGCCGGTAGGGATGCCCGGGTTCAAACCCTGCACCTACTGCGACCGACTGATGTCGGTTACCGACCCCCATCGCCGGTGCCTGCACTGTTTGGGCCTTGACCAGGACGACAAGACCTACTCCGCCTGCAGGGCCCTGACGTCCAAAGCTAGACGGGAGCGGTCCCGCAAGCGGCTCGAGCGGCGGCAGTCGGCCCGCGCCGCTCGAGGTCCCGGTCCAGAAGGAGGTCGAGGGACCGGTCGCGGGGTCGGAGCCATCATAGCTCCGGGAGTCGTCACCAGCCTTCGGGCTCAAAGTCCTGAGGTAAGGGGCACAAGAAGTCGAAGAGGCGTCATCGCTCTTCCGGCTCCCCCCGACGCTCGCGCGACGCGGTCGGGGGTTCGGGCGACACCGGGGCAGAAAGCGACGCCGGGGAAGATCGAGGCCTTCCTCATGGCCATGAGGTGGCTCGCTCCTCCGTCGGGTTCCGCGGCGCCTTTGGGCCCAGCGGCCCCGACTGGGGGCCCTAGCGGGTCGAGTGCTTCGGCCCCGACGCCATCGGGATGCTTCAGTCCCGATACTGCCGGCGACTTTGGTCCCGGCGCTGCAGGTCCTCGTTGGATCCGGTTCGGATCTGGGTCGTCACCGGTCGACCTTACGACCTCGCCGGCGACGACCGCCAGGATGTCGCCTCCAGCGCCGCCTCCGGGCGTCGTCGTCCCCGATCCCAGCCTCGATTCGGGTCCGGCGCCGCTCTCGAAACCGATGGGAGATTTCTACTTCTATTACCAGCCCCATCCTTTGCCCTTGAGTTTCAGGAGATGGGTGGCGAGGAGGGTTGGGAGGGGTCTGAGGACCCTCTGGCACGGGAGTGCCAGTCTTATCAGGACTGGACAGGTGAGCTTGGGGAGGCCAGTGGTCTGGACACTTCGCCCGACACTGGTTTTGTCTCCCCCTCCTACCGTTGCTACGGAGGAGGGGGCTGCCTATAGTGTGGTGCTGACGCGGGCTGCCAAGACTTTGGGCCTTGAGCTCCCCGTTGCGGCCGTGAGAACTAACCTCCTCACTGAGGTCCTTAAACCGCAGGCAAGCTCGGCTGAGCCTCTGCTGCCGTTTAATGAGGCCTTTTCTCACGTTCTTCTGGGCACTCTGTCCAAGCCCGCTACAGGTCAGCCTGTAGATAGGAACATGGCCAGACGCCACCGCCCGACTCCGGGCGACCCTTGCTTCCTGTCCGCCCACCCCAACCCCGAGAGCCTGGTCATCCAGACCTCTAACCCCTAGACCGCATTCCCGACGGCTCCCCCCGATCGGGAATCCAAGAGGTACGAGCAATACGGAAAAAAAGTATTTTCCTCCCTGAGTTTGGGGTTGCGGTCAGTCAACACTGCGTGCCTCTTGGGCCATTACACCCACTCTTTGAGGGACACGGTCGCGGACGTGCTTCCACAATGTCCGGAGGTATTCCATCCGGTGTGGGCTGGATACCACGGACTCACTGGGCAGAGCGATGGCAACGAAGGTGGCAATTCGTCGCTACGCCTGGTTGAGGTCCACCAACTTTTCGGCTGATGTCCAGAACACCCTTATGGACATGCCGTTTGATGGCCGTCGCCTCTTTGGCGACAAGGCAGACCATGCGCTTGAGCACTTTAAGGACTCCAGGGCTAGGCTAAGTCCTTGGGCCTCTCGGCCCCGTGCCAGCAAACGGGTGATGTTAGCTCCTTTCGTGGTCAAGGAAGGGGTGCCCTCACACGTCCTGCCAGCCACGGGCCGCAGACTACCGTCCAGCGCGGTGGCGGACGTGGAAACTGCAGTGTCGGCGGTCGGGGACAACGGCGAGGTCAGTCCACACCTACCCCTGCAGCATCCGCCTCAAAGCCTTCCTAGTCAGAGCTTTCAGGCCCATGTCACGCCAGTGGGGGGCAGGGTTCGCCATCACCACCTCCACTGGCGCACTGTCAAATCGGACAGGTGGGTGCTGCAAATCGTCCGAAGGGGCTACTCCCTCCACTTCAAGGCGACCCCTCCAGCCATGCCACCACTGTACCACCGCATGTCGGGGGATCACTTGAAACTTCTACAAGAGGAAGTTACGGCCCTCTTGGCCAAGGAGACCATTTAGCGTGTTCATGGGCCAGAAGTAGGGTGTGGTTTTTACCCCCACTACTTTCTGGTACCCAAGAAGGGAAAAGGGAGCCTACGCCCTATCTTGGACCTGCGGAACGTCAACGGCTACCTCCGGAAGGAGAAGTTCAAGATGCTGACAATGGCTCAGGTCCTAGCTGCCCTGGACCCGGGAGACTGGATGGTAGCGTCGGACTTGCAGGACGCTTATTTCCACATCCCCGTCCTGCCGGCCCACTGGCGCTACCTGCGGTTCACGGTAGGCCACGAGCACTTTCAGGTTACCGTGCTCCCCTTCAGCCTTACCAGTGCCCCACGGGTGTTCAAGAAGGTGATGGCGGTGGTTGCAGCTCATCTGCGCAGATTAGGGGTTTCAGTCTTCCCCTACAACGAAGACTAGTTGTTGAAAGCGGGCTCGCCCTAGACAGTCGTCAGCCACCTCCAGACTATGGCCGACCTCCTGCATCAGCTGGGGTTTTCCATCAATGTGCCAAAGTCACACCTGTGTCCCTCTCAGAAGCTCCTCTTCATCGGAGTGGTTCTCGACTTGGCTCAGTTTCTGGTTTATCCTCCCGAACAGCGGGTTCAGGATATTCAGGCTCTGATTCCGATCTTTCAGCCTTTATCCCGGGTCTCAGTCAGGTTGACGCTGCGGCTTCTGGGGCTGATGGCCTCCTACATCCTTCTGGTGCATCACGCGCGGTGGCGGATGCGGGCTCTGTAGTGGGACCTGACGTTTCAGTGGGCCCAGCATCAGGGCAACCTGTCCGACCATGTCCTGATCTCAGAGGGCACTGCGAAACAGCTGCAGTGGTGGCTCACGGTCCGCAATTGGGTCAGCGGCAGATCCCTCTCCCTACCCCATCCGGAGCACGTAGTTGTGACGGACGCGCCCCTCCAAGGTTGGGCAGTCCACATGGGAGAGGCGGAGATCAGAGGTCTCTGGTCTCTGGCGGAGTCCCGGCTCCACATCAACCTTCTGGAGCTGCGGGCGATTCGTCTTGCACTGAAGGCATTCCTCCCCTCTGTCCGGGGGAGTGCAGTGCAGGTGTTCACGGGCAACACCACCGCCATTTGGTACTCCAACAAACAGGGCAGGGTGGGGTCGTGGACCCTCTGCCAGGAGGCTCTGCACCTCTGGCAGTGGCTGGAACATCAGGGTGTGGCCCTGGTGGTTCAACACCTGGCAGGTTCTCTGAATGCCAGGGCGGACGAACTCAGCCGACGGTGCATAATGGATCACGAATGGCGTCTCAACTCGGACGCGGCGCAAGGCCTCTTTCTGCAATGGGGAAAGTCTTGGTTAGATCTATTCGCCACCGAAGAGAACGCGCAATGTCATCAGTTCTGTGCGTTGGAATTTCCAAGGCGGCACTCGCTCGGAGACGCTTTTCGTTGCGAGTGGAGCTGCTGTCTGTTGTACTCCTTTTCGCCTATACCACTTCTGCCCAGAGTGCTGAAGAAGATCAAGCGCGACCGGGCCCAAGTCATCCTTGTGGCTCCGGACTGGGCATGAAGGTTCTGGTATCTCGAGCTACTCAGCATGTCAGTCGATCCCCCAATTCGTCTGCCTCTTCAGGAGGACCTTCTGTCGCAGCAGCAGGGGACGGTCCTCCACCCGCACCTGTTCAGTCTCCACCTCCATGCTTGGAGATTGAGCGGCGACAGTTGAGGCCATTTGACTTGACTCCTGAAGTTTGTAATGTGATTCTGGCAGCCAGGCGTCCCTCCACAAAGTCGGTATACGCCTGCAGGTGGAACAGATTTGTGGCATGGTGCACAGCAAAGGCTGTGGATCCACTCTCTGCCCCCCTTTCTGAGGTTCTCCTTTTCCTTCTTTCTCTTGCCCAGCAGGGCTCTGCTCTGGGCACTATCAAGGGCTACCTCTCTGCCCTTTCCGCCTTCTTAAGGCTACCTGATCAGCCTTCTTTGTTCAAGTCCCCGATTTGTAAATAGGTTCTTGAAGGGCATCACTCATATGTTCCCCCTGTTCCTTTCGTGATGCCTAAGTGAGACTTGAACCATGTACTAACTTATCTGATGTGCGCTCCCTTCGAGCCACTTCATAACTGTCCTCTTTGTCGTCTTACCCTTAATTCTGCTTTCCTGGTTGCCATCACCTCTGCCAGGAGAGTGAGTGAGCTCCAGGCTCTTTCATCCAAGCCTCCTTTTCTTTCTGTCCATCCGGACAAGGTTGTGTTGCGGACAAGACCCTGTTTCCTGCCCAAGGTAGTCAGAGCCTACCACATCGGGCAGTCCATCACCTTGCCCACCTTCTTTCGGCCTCCGCATCCCTCTAAAGAGGAAGAGCGGCTCCACTGTCTGGACCCAAAACGTGTGCTCTCACACTATCTGGACCGCACACGCCAGTTCCGGGTGGATGACCAACTCTTTGTTGGTTACGTGGGCGCTAAGAAGGGACGGGCGGTACACAAACGGACCATCTCCCTATGGGTCGTGCTGTGTTTCAAGGCATGCTACTCTTTGGCTAAGAAGGAGGCTCCTGTTGGGCTGAGGGCCCATTCCACTCGGGCCACGTCGGCTACTACTGCCCTGGGCCGGGGAGTCCCCTTGCAGAACATCTGTCTGACAGCTACGTGGGCCTCGCTGCACACGTTCACAAGACACTACTGCCTGGACAGCCAAGTCCGGAGGGATGGCTTCTTTGGCCGTTCCGTCCTCCAGGACTTTCTGGTGTGATTATTGGTTTGCAGACCCACCACCGGGGTTGGTATTGCTGGGGTATCTATTCTTAGGTCAAACAAGAAATCCCTTTAGGACACCTTTTAGTGGCGACTCAACGTTCAACAAACAGTAAATACGACAACAAATAAACTTACACGTTACTCTACTCATTAGGCAAGACACGAAAGAAATTATAAAAAATCCTGAACAATTTATTACACGGTGCAATATCAAAACACAATATTTCAACAATAAAAATAGCGCAGAAGAATATTAAACAAGCATTAGAAATGCAATCGGGCTCGGATTTATTTGAGTTTGAGCTAATGGCATTGTAAATGCCAATGTCTTTTTGCCATGTGTTATGGAGTGTGTGCATGTGGTGTGTAGTGGAAGTATGTTGGTTGAATTGTAATTTTACCAATGGTGGCATGCTGTGCTTTATATGAATATGTTTAAAAGTAAAGTGTACCATACTGCGATTGCTTGGTGGAAAAGTGCACTGCCGGCTGGAGGTGTGTGTGCCTGGTGGAAGGGTGCACTGACGGCTGGTGGGTGTGTGCTTGGTAAAAGCGTGCACAGATGGATGATGGTTGTTGGTGTTTGTGCATGGTGAAAGCATTCATTGACGGCTGGGGGTGTGTTGTTGTGTGTGTTGTTTTCTGTGTGCTGGTGAGTGTGTGCTGGTGAGTCTGTGGGGGTGAGCCTGGGGAGTGAGTGTGGTGGTGACTGTGTTGTGTTGAGTGGTGACAAGTGTGTGGTGTTGAGAGACTGAGGTGTGTGGTTTGTGTGTGCGTTATGTGTGTGTGGTGTTTTCTGCACACTCACACACTGCCCCGTAACATTCACACACTGCTCACCCGCACACTCCCAATGTCACCCTGCATAGTCACACACTGTTTACCCTGCACACTCATTCTGCACACTCACACAATGTGCACCCTGACACACTGTCTCTGCAGTCACTCTGCACTCACTGTCACTCTGCACTCACTGTCACTCTGCACTCACTGTCACTCTGCACTCACTGTCACTCTGCACTCACTGTCACTCTGCACTCACTGTCACTCTGCACTCACTGTCACTCTGCACTCACTGCCACTCTGCACTCACCGCCACTCTGCACTCACCGCCACTCTGCACTCACCGCCACTCTGCACTCACCGCCACTCTGCACTCACCGCCACTCTGCACCACCACTCTGCACCGCCACTCTGCACCGCCACTCTGCACCGCCACTCTGCACCGCCACTCTGCACCGCCACTCTGCACCGCCACTCTGCACCGCCACTCTGCACTCTGCGCCGCCATTCTGCGCCGCCACTCTGCACCGCCACTCTGCACTCTGCACCTCCGCACCGCCACTCTGCACCGCCACTCTGCACCGCCACTCTGCGCCGCCATTCTGCGCCGCCATTCTGCGCCGCCATTCTGCACCGCCACTCTGCACCGCCACTCTGCACCGCCACTCTGCACCGCCACTCTGCACCGCCACTCTGCACCGCCACTCTGCACTCTGCACCGCCACTCTGCACCACCACTCTGCACTCTGCACCGCCGCACCGCCACTCTGCACTCTGCACCACTCTGCACTCTGCACCGCCACTCTGCACTCTGCACCGCCACTCTTCACCGCCACTCTGCACCGCCACTCTGCACTCTGCACCGCCACTCTGCACTCTGCACCTCCGCACCGCCACTCTGCACCGCCACTCTGCGCCGCCACTCTGCACTCTGCACCTCCGCACCGCCACTCTGCGCCGCCACTCTGCGCCGCCACTCTGCATCGGGTATTACTAGTAGCGGACAGGAGAGAGTGCAACCAGCGATGGCAAGAAAATAGGAGGGGCGGGGGGAGAGTAGAAAAGAAGGGAGGAGGTGAGACGAACTAAGAAAGGAATGAATTGCACACTTAGGATGGCGAGTCTCTTTATACAAGCTGCAGCCAAAGTGCAAAAAAAGGTATGTCAAGGATTTACAACGAAGTGCAACATTAAAACACACACAATGTGTTCACAGCCTGTGTTTTTTGCAAAGTTCGGTCTTGGCCTCAATTACGAAACCAAAAAAAACCCAATACCCTTAGGTTTATCATTGATTCTGTGACCATGTACCAACAGGTCAATGACATCACCACATACTTTGTCACCTAAAATCTAATACGAGTAATCGATCTATCTGGTTCCACCCAATTAGAGCAGTTTTGGAGAAAATAAAAGTCCGCCTTCATATTCCAATCAATTACAGCAGTTAAAATGGTGACCTGGTGTAGACAAACAAACAGTTCTCCTTCCTCAGTCAGTCCTGCATCACTAACAATCACCAACAATAATCATTCTAGAATGCTGCTTTGTCTGATGATGTCAGCTTGCGCTTTGAGACATATTTTGACATCATTCACCGGATGGCCCCTTAAGGTACCGCCAAGCATGCCCCTTGTTGCAGCCAATCGCTGTGTGGATCACATCACACCTAAGTACCGTACCTTCACACCAATCACATTATGACTTAAATTACATCCACACCTGCCCACCTTCCCAATTGGTCATAGCACGTTAAAGAGCATTTTTTTCAATCATCTTGAGCACTTTCCGAGCCACCCGGGATTTGATTGAATTTCTAAAATAAATAAAATCATAGGGAATGTGGCATTGATTCAGCATTAAATAGACAGCACATAAGTGCCTCATTCACACCATTACTTTTAAGAGCGTGGACACATTAATATTCCTGCCGAGCTGTGAATTGGAAGCTGGCCCGACGCTTTTCGCAAGCTTTCAGAAGGTGCTTGCGCTCGAACAAACTCTGCTCACGATGGACTGCCGAAATCAAAAGCATGACTCACAACAAACTCGGACAGGCTAGAAATATGAAAGCGTGAGATAAAAACTCCACAACCAAATGGACGTTTGGCCACGAATTTCCACCGTATTCAAGCTTTTTGGACCAAAATGGGATACACGTAATATAATAATCTGCTGTAACGGACCAATCAATGTAGTCCGTGGAATGTAATGTAGCATGGACTTGAAAGAGGCGCGGTCAAATTTATTAGAACAGGAACAATATTGAGACTATGAAAGCAGTCTTACGCTTGAAGCCTGCAGACTAGGCACTGGCCACGCTGCACGAGTGAGCATATATATTTATTTGTATTCTGGTCTGAAGTATGGTGATGAGTGAGGCTGATGAAGCCCTTTCCCGGCCTGGCATGCAGCAGCTGCGCGCTGAGCGCTGCTGAATGGTGAACGCGCCCGGCCATCTGCATTCACTTACGGAGGCACCCTGACAGCTCCTAATTATAATTAATGTACTTCTTTGCGCGAGCACGAACGAAATATGCCCAAAATGGCGGAACAAAACTACATTTACCCTATCACTTCAAGCCTATTAAAACGACAGCACAACGAACACGAATCACTGGCCAGATGACAGAACACGCAAAGGAATGTGTGGAATTTGTCTCGGCAAAAGCCCTAGGAGATACTTTTTTTTCTTCTTTAACATTAGTTCTCGAAACTCCTCCCACTTTACAGTGGGGAGGAGTCCGAGCCCTAAAAAGGAAACATAAAGTCCTATTAGTAAAAAAGGAGTTTGTAAACAGAAAATTAAATTCCGCGAAGACGTCAGAATTATTTTCTAGAACCGATGTTATACAATCCTCCTTTTGTCAAGTGACGCGTTTCGGTGGATCATATGATCAGACCACCTTCATCAGGTTTAAGCATAAATTCTTCCCCAGAATTTCTAAAAATAAGAAAAATTATCTTTAAAAACAGCAATCCGTGTGATCAGCCTTTTTACAACTAGCAACACTGGCAGTACATTAAAAAAAACATAAGTGCAGGAAATCTCATAATGACATTGTTACATTGCCTCAGATTTATAACAACAGCATTACATACACATAAAACATTGTTACACAAACACATATGAAACTATATAGTGAGAGACATCTAGAAACATTTCATCACATTTTGACACATTTTGTGAATATTATCCTGTCATAACCAACCAAATGGTCTAATTGCATCATATACTACAATACAGAAGCTTCCAACATGCGGTGTCATTAATGCATACTATTAAGTATGGGCGAATTTTGCGAATCTCGCGTTCGTGAATTTTGCGGATTTGCGAACTCGCAATCCGCAAAATCCGCGAATTCTTGCGAATTTGCGGATTTTTTTGTGTGTTCGCAAGGATTTCTGCCAGTTCGCGAGGGTTTCGTACCAGTTCGCAATTGCGAACTTACATTTCGGCGCGCAACGGTCGCGATTATGTTGTTTCTACGTCTGGTTCATCATCACAGGTTCCCAGCACCCTCTGTTTCACCACTGCAACCCTCTGTTACATCAATGCCACCCTCTGGACCTGGTTCGTCATTACTGTAGATTATGGGGGGGGGGGGAGCAAGCACACCAGCCCTGCTTCAACTGAGATGAATTAATTTGGGGTTAGTTTATTAATGTGTCACTGTTTTAAAATTCCAGTCTGGCACCTGCTTCCTTATCTGTAATTTTGCTTTCTGTTGCAGTGCATTTTTTTTCCCCAGGACCTTTGTGGCCTACTTGTAGTTATTCTATGAGCCTGCTGTGAGGGTCAGAGCAGGGTCATACAATTGTTGCAACTAGCAACTGAATTCTGGAGGGGCCCCAGTCAGGAAGCACTACAGGGAATTGTTACTAATGATGAGTTTGAACTCTTGCCCCTGCCGAGTGCTTTCAGTTTTGAAAAACTCGTTTTTCTGCAATTTCGCGGGGTTCGCGGGGCACGAACACGCGGGAGATCGGATCGGAAGCCGCAAATTCGTGCGAATATGCAATTTGTTTTTTTTGCGGCGTGTTAGTTGGCAAGGTTTTGTGCGTTTTTGCGAGCCGCTCGTAGCGCAAGGCGCGAAGTTACCCTCGCGGTCGTTCAAGGGCGCAGCCATCTTGTTTGCCTGACGTATTTCCGTTTCCGGGCGCGAAGTGTAATCTCGCAAAGTCTGCGGCTTGCCAATACAGTTTTGCGCGTGTTCGCAAGGAAAATCTTGCGCGAACTTACCCGCGCGGTCGTGAACGGGCGCGGCCATCTTGTTTCTCATTCATTGCTATGGTTCTGGGCATGGTCTTTGTATCCTCTGTCAATCTCTGCCATCCTTTGCTTGTTTGAAGTTTTTTTTGATCTATTTTACTTATTATCTATCCCTCTATTTTTCTATCCCTATATTTTTGTGTTTACTGCTACTTTTGGTTAATTTTAAACTACTTTTGTGAACTCTTTTCTTTTCTTCTCTTCCCTATTCTATTTTCTTTATTCCTTTCCGCCCAGACCATGGTGAAGGGAGCCGGGAAGCATCCCGAGAAGGGGAAGGGTCCCGCACCCCGTGTCCGGCTCCCGTGCGGGCGTTTGAGGGGGGAGCTAGTGATGCCACGGGAGATCTTTACCCCGGAGGAGGTGGGCCAACTCGTTTTTTATGTTCAGCGCCGCCTCCCCAGGACCATCATGGGAGGCGGCAAGATCAGTGCCGGGTACGGGGCCCGGGAGCGCCGGAAGCGGTGGGAGAAGGTGTGCCAGGCCATTTACCACCACTCTCGGGTCTGGCGCACCTACAACCAGGCCACCCACCGCTGGACGGATGTCCTGACCCGTGAGCAAGATCTGCTCGACCTCCTTGGCCTTGAGATCCCCGGGCTTGGTGAGTAGTAGTAGCTATTTCTTTACTACTATGTTTTCTCCTGCTGTGTTATTATATTGCAAATTTTGGTTTTTTACCAAGAGCAATAATGCTGCTCATTACATTGTAGGTATATTATATTTCAAAATCTTCTGTGCATTTCAGGTACACTGCTCTCCTTCTTCTCAGTAGTGTTGCTACTATGCTTATTTGTTTTAGATTTTGTGTTCATTTCATTGGCCTGTGAAATTATGTATGAGTGTAGTTTAAAGAACTGCGTAATGCTACACACTAAGGTTCAGATTTTTAATTACCGGCGCATCCCTGCAAAGTAGCAGGGATGCGCCAGTAATTGTGCGTCACGCCACCATCACCCATGGTGCGCCGTATTTACAATGCGGCGCACCATGGGCCCAAAACGTCACCAAAGCGTTACGCATCTGTGCCGTAAAGGCGGCACATTGCTGGAGTTGCGTTGCAACGATGGTGCAGCTCCATCAATGCTCTGGGGTGCCCTATCTCCCCAATGCTGCGTCAAGCCGTACGTGTGCTTCAAGCAGGCGCAGGGTTTGAGTCACGCATCATTGTCCTCAAAGTGACTGATTGAAATCTTGTAGATTTCCCTCAGCCACTTTTAGGATGCGTTCCTGCGCAGGAACGCCCTCCCTTGCGCCGGAACGCCCCCTATTGGCGCAGGGCTTTACAACGTGATGCATCTCCCATATGCGTCACGTTGTTAATATACGCCGCACCATTGCGCCTCTTTTGTGCTGTCGCTGCGTCACAAAAGTCACGCAACAATGGAGCAAAAGAGCCACAAGGGGCTTCTAAATCAGCCCCTACAGACTCAAATCCAGTCCTTCCTTTGTACACATGGTGATAAGAAGAAATAGTGGTGGTGGATTAATAGTTTGAGTATTTTAATGACTGGTTAATGTAGTAGGAAACTTTAGTGTTGTCGCTGATCTTCAATCACGATGGACTTTGGCTGTCACTTTGCGTGCTGCGGACTGCTGCCTGCCAATCCTAGGCAAACCTTTTTAGTACTTTGTTTAGTGAGTTACATAGGGTAGTTTCCAATTCGACGATCCGCAAATCAAGCAATACTAAAGTAATGACGTAGCCGACCACATGAGATTGGTCAATAATATATCCTGTGGAGTCGTTCCCTATTTGCTATTTCGCAAAAATATTTTGTTACTTTGTTAGTTCTTTTGAAATGTTTGATTTGGTTGAGAAATATCATCCATGTTTTCTGTTTTTCTTTCTTTCATGTTGTACATAAGCTTCCCCCAGGGGCAAGAGGAGGACACAGGAGGAGGAGGAGGAGGGTGCTGTTGACGATGCAGGCCAGGACCTGGCAGGCGAGGGCTCCTTTGCTGGCCCCAGTAAGTTTTAATTTTAATATAGAGTACTTATTTTTTCCTAGCGTTCCTCATTCGATTTTTTCTAAATCGTCTTTGATCTTCTTGTAGACAGGATCTAAATTCTTATCCTGCCTCGACTATGACTCTGTGTGGTATTACTAGATTATTCTTATTAGTCTGTCTGTGTAGCTAACTAAGATTGCACATTTGGCATTTCCATTGGACTCCTATTCTAGTCAGCAATAGCTCTATGCACTGAGTGCAGTCCTCTGGGATTGTCCATAATGTCTTTTCAAGTATTCTAAATGTTTATGCTTTGACCATTGCCAACAATAAAAAGGTGAATGACCACCAAGAAAGAATAAGATACTACTTTACTTTTGGTTTGGATAGGAGGACAATCCATTTTACTACTGTTGCAGGGACAAATCTGCACAAACAGAACTATGGGCGCTAAATAATGCATTGCTTAGCTTATCAATTATAATAGGTGCTGTTAGACTTTCCACATACCTCAGTGATAACAGACTTTGTAGTTGAACCCCCAATCTCCTTACTGACTAGATAGTGTGGCAGAGTCATTTAGCTCCCAAAGTCACCGATGGCAGAGGCACGGACTCATGCTTGCAAAAATTCGAAAACCTTTAGCTCATCCACTCTAGTCTGGAGGACCAAAAACCACAGAGTCTATTTAAGTTTAAAAGCTTTATTAAAAGTAAACACATTTATTAAAATCAAGTTTGTCATAAAAGTGAACGTGTAACTGAAAATGGAAAAGTGCTTAGTGCTGACGATTAAGTGGACACATTTCTTGTGGTCGAGCCGAGCTCTCACCTGGTTTGAACTTGATCCTGCCCGTGTTCTTAAAAGTCAAGCTTCTGTCTGTTAGGAGAAAAAGTGGTGCGTGTTAAAAAGTAAAAAGCAAACATTCATCAGTTGTGCCAAAAAGTGCTGCAAGACAACAGCCTTCCCTGGAAAAAGGGACATTTTTACTCTAGAGTACACAGTCATAAATTATTAAATTGTATACTGTTTTTTTCACATTTCTTTCTTCCTCCTAGACCAAATATTATATAGTAGTGAGTGGTGTATTCTAACATTATTAAATGTACTTTGTAGGTGGAACATCTGGAGACGGGGCCAGCGCGGAGGTGGTGGTGGCATTGGACGAGGAGGACAACTCTGGGGAGGAGGCGGTGCAAGTGCCGGACAAGGACATGCCTGTGAGGGTTCACACGGTGGTGGCGGGCAGAGGTAAGCTATACATTCCTTAGTCATTGAGATTGAAGACTGCCGAGGGTGCTTTCTGCACGAGTGTATTATAAAAAAACTAGGTAGTAGCTCCTCTAAATGTACTTCGACTTAGCTGTGAAGTTTTTGGTGAGAAGAATCCCATACAGATCTGAGGTGAACTTGATGGATGGGATGAACGAAAAGCGAAAGAAGGGTGTAAGTAAGTGTGGAAGCACGAGAAATGTAATGATGACTGGCAAAGAAGAATGATATGCGTTTGCTTGGTCCCCGAGGTGGCTGGGAAGGTAAGAAAATGGTATGGTGCATGGCTGGGTGAATGATGAAGCAAGGATGGGTGGAAGGAGAACAGCCTGGGTGGGTGAGACAGAAACTGTATGTGTGCATATACTTTGAATGGATTGATGCCTGGATCATTCATGGTACTATCTGACTCTTAGATAGCATATGTGTATCTAGAGAGAGTAGACGGTCACTGGATGAACTAAGTGTTACTTTGAAGAGCATGTAACACCGCACCCGCACGTCCGTTCCAGTGTAGGAAAGGCAAGGAAAAGAAGTTGTAACGTAGCGTTGTCCAAATACTACCATGAATAGTAGAAGTAGTTTGTATTGCAACTGCAAGCACAGCATATATCCGGTTATTACGGTGGACACTCCCTACCTCTCTTAATAACTTTAGTTTAGTAGTAGTACGTCATTCATGTGTGGGGGTATCACTGTTCACTCAATAATAAGCAAAGCACCTAAAGTCATCCCATATGTCATCAAATACATCCCATGTGAAGTGATAGATAATCAGATAATTTAGCTTCTTCATTTTCCTTTTCTAATACTCATTTGCACTGTAGGGTGAAAGCTAAATTAATTAAGCAGTAGCCCTTTTAACAGAGTATTCTCAGTGCCACCTGTAATAGAAAAGTAAGAGCTTCACCACCTGCATGTACTGGACCGGTACAGTAACGCAAGTCTGTCTCACTCACCATGGTGTGCGTCTGTTTTTCTCGGGTGCAAGTTCACTGCGCTGGCATTATGCCGGCTTGCATAAGATAACGTACCAATTTTCCTAAACAAGAGAGAAGAAGAAGAAGAAGAGTGGTGTACTGTCATAGTCGACTGTAATGGAAGTCCATAGTGCTCGTAGAATTTGTTCCTGAATCTCCCACTAATGTTAGAGCAAGGATGAAGAAGTCGGAGGTTACATAGATACTGTCCTCAATAGTTATGTACTGTGCTTTCAATTTGCTACTTGTACTGTGACAACTTTCTGCTCAATCATTTTGTGTTAATCTTAAGGAGCATTGGTTACAGACTATGTCTTTCTTTTTTCATGTAGTTGCTCCTTCCTAATCCAAGACACCATCAAGGAGGAAGGAGCTGGCTCGAATGGCCCGGCAACGGAGGCTGGATGCCACTGTCGCTGAATATCGGCGGCTGGTGGCCCTGGAGGAGGAGGAGACGCAGTCTGGTACAACAACAACGTCCACTGGGACAGCTGCATCCTCCTCCGTGCGGGCTGCCAGCCAGCGCAGTGCTCCAGCGGTACGGAGCCGGGCTACCAAAGCCAAACGCCACCGCCGAGCAGCAAAGAAAGCAGCTGCCCCTCACAGGATTTGCAAGGCACACCGGCGCCGCTTATCCCTCAGACTGTCCTACCTGGAGCAGGAGGTCCATAACTATAAGAACGTGGTGGAGGGCCTCCGCTTCGAACTTGCCACCCTCCGCAAGGAGCATGATGCCCTGGCTGCTAATTCCAACAGCACCCTGCCATAGTGTCCCTTGCCCCTTTGTTAGAGACTTTTGGGGGGTGGGAATTGGGAGTTGGGATTTTTGGGGACTTTTGAAGGACAATCGTTGGGGTTAAGGAGGGTCTTGCGGGAGATTCTTTTGTTAGGGCTATAAAAATATACTTTTTGAAACTTTATCTGACCATACCTGTTTTTTACTGCTTTTGAGTCTGGTGGGTGGGGGTTTAACAGTAAGTTTGTTTTCCTGAATAGTCCTAGGACTTTAGTAGTACTACCGTCAATCCAATCTCTCGTCTCTCCTAATACTCCATTATACTACCTCCAACCAAACGCCTATCTTACCTGTAATTTCTGTTTGCAAGTAGGGCTAGGCCCAGGGCTGGCTCCACGGGAAACAGCGAATAAGGTTGGCAATCCTGGGCGGATAAAAGTTCCTCATAGAGGTGGTACTAGTGGTGTGACACAGTGGCAGTTGCATGCCTATGAAAAAAAAGAAAATGAAATCTGGTTTGTCCTCCTGAGCAATACAATGGTACAATAGAGAATATAGCAGGTGACAGAAGTACAGTAGAACAGTGCCACATTGTAGCCTAACAAATGTTAAAGTATAACTAATTCGGTTGAAGTTCTTTGACATTAGCCATGGGTCTTTGTCAAGCAGAGTAAGAATATATCCTCGGATTTCTTCACCAGCCTGTTGCTATCACCTTATCCTCCCCAGCAAGTGTGTGGATTTATTGCTGTAATGTAGTCACACATCAATGAAAACCACACAGCCCGGGGGAAGAGGGTTAGGGTTTGAAAAATGGATGGGTACGGGGGTTTTTGGGAAAGGTTTTGGGAGACAAGAAAAAATAGCACAGCATGGACAAACAATTGTGAACATAAACAAATCTTTGGGTACAAACCTATCCATCAATCTTTGAAAGTGCATGCACTACTGCATGCATGTCAGTGAAAAGTAAGTAGTACTTTCGACAACTGTGGAAGAAAGAATGCGACAGTACAGGGCGTGTGTGGAATTATTGATAACTAGATTCAACATAAGGTCTCTGTTGCCAGATACCTGAGAGCCTTGCTGGTCACTATAAATCCATTCACAACACTCAATGGGGTTGGTCTGGAAGGTATAGTAGATAGAAAAGGAGAAATTGCTCTTTTTCTAGGTGTCCCCTCACTCACCAGGGTTGCCCCTTGGTGACATGCTTCATCATTGGTGCCATCCCAGTCCTCTACGGGCTGGGGCGTGCTGCGACTTGCGAATTACGTAGGAGCACTTACAAATGACTATGTGTGGTGCAGATGTGATAGTGGAGTGGACTAAGTGATGTGTAAAGGGATCAATTTAGAAGCAGAGAGAGATCCAAGAAATGCAGTCACAGTCAGCGAAAAAGATAAAGGATACTGTATCTGTATGTTGTTGTAGTTGTCCTGTTGAATTTGGTAAGTTGCCTGCAGAAAAAAAATCCTCTTATTAGCGGCACTCCTCCATTGCAGCCGACGCTTCGTCCATCGATGTTGGTCACCACCAGAAGACACCCTGTAAAAAAAGCACAGCATGGACAAACAATTGAACATAAACAAATCTTTGGGTACAAACCTATCCATCAATCTTTGAAAGTGCATGCACTACTGCATGCATGTCAGTGAAAAGTAAGTAGTCTGTGGAAGAAAGAATGCGACAGTACAGGGCGTGTGTGGAAATATTGATAACTATATTCAACATAAGGTCTCTGTTGCCAGATACCTGAGAGCCTTGCTGGTCACTATAAATCCATTCACAACACTCAATGGGGTTGGTCTGGAAGGTATAGTAGATAGAAAAGGAGAAATTGCTCTTTTTCTAGGTGTCCCCTCACTCACCAGGGTTGCCCCTTGGTGACATGCTTCATCATTGGGGCCATCCCAGTCCTCTACGGGCTGGGGCGTGCTGCGACTTGCGAATTACGTAGGAGCACTTACAAATGACTATGTGTGGTGCAGATGTGATAGTGGAGTGGACTAAGTGATGTGTTAAGGGATCAATTTAGAAGCAGAGCGAGATCCAAGAAATGCAGTCACAGTCAGAGAAAAAGACAAAGGATACTGTATCTGTATGTTGTTGTAGTTGTCCTGTTGAATTTGGTAAGTAAGTTGCCTGCAGGAAAAAAATCCTCTTATTAGCGGCACTCCTCCATTGCAGCTGACGCTTCGTCCATCGATGTTGGTGACCAGAAGACACCGTGTCCACTGCCTGCCTGATGCTGAATTGTGGCTCGCTAATGTGAAGCCTGACTCCATCCTTTTTTCCCCATTGCACAGACTGAAACCCGGCCTGTAATTATTCAACGAAAAACAGGAAGTGATATAATATTACACCACTGGTAAATAAATATAAGGTATGTAGGCTGTGGAGTGCAAAAAGTCACACTTTGATTTTCCTAGTAGACAGTACAATATTTTTGAAAGTGCGTACTCTGTCAGAGTCACCGTTTGAAGGATAAATAAGTATGGGCAAATTAATGTAGCGGATCTTTCCCCTCAAGCTAGGTGTCCTGTAAACTGTGTTTTAGAACAAAATTAGATCTTCCCAGCAGTGCTCCCACCCAGACCCTTACTAAAGCCAGTCGCAAAAATGTAGAAGACCCCCAATCAAATCTCAAAAAACTAGGCCTAGCAGAAAACTGGTGACAAAACGTACTTTGAAAGTAAAAGTAGGCCCAAGTACCCCCTTACCCACCGTGGATTGCATTCAAACCACTTGCAAGCAACCAAGCAAAAGTATCCGTAGCCAGCATCGCTCCAAGACTCAAAACCCCCCCCACCCAAACACATGCAATAGAAATACTGCTAACCCTAACGAACCCTAAGTTAAGAATAGTAGCAAAGGCTTTCTTTAACTATGCCAAATCCCCCCTTTCCCACCATGGATTTTCTTCAAATGACTTGCAACCAAAATTACACATTCTCACGAGTGCTCTAAGACCCCAGAACTCGGTTGCAAAAATCTAGAACACCCCGAAACACATGCAATCCTGCTGCTAGGGCTAACCCTAACGAACCCTAAGTTACAAAAAGTGCCAAAAGGCTTTTCCGCGAGGATTTTGTCCCAACCACTTCTACCCGGTATTAGACCTTCCCAGGAATGCCCCAAGACACGCCAACCCACCCGCCAAGAAGCATAACACCCCCAAACAGGCCAAAAGCAAAATCTCATACTTGCAATATTTCTCGGCCTTCGGTCCAAACGCGCTGCGTAGCTAGGCCATAAGTCGGGGTTGCCACCACGGATTTCCTGAAAAGCAAATACAATCAAGATTAGAGTGTCCCAGCAGTGCTCCCAGACCCCGAAACTCACCCACAAACACCAGGAAGCCCCCCAAACAGGCCCCCGAAAACGCTACATTGAGCAAAATGTCAGAAATAGCACAAACAAAATCGACGTGGATTTTGTCCCCACCACTTTTATCCGGTATTAGAGCTTCCCAGCAATGGCCCCAGAGCCGTCAACCCAGGAGAAAACAAGTAGAAGACCCCCAAACAGCCAAAGAGCAAAAGTACAAAAATGGGGACTTTGTCATTTTTTTCCAAATTTCCCAAATCACTCCGCGCGCGCTCTGCAGCTAGGCCCTAACTCCCCTCTGCCACCATGGATTTGCTTCAAAACTCTTGCAAAGTAAAGTATATATAGCCAGCAGTGCGCCCAGACCCCGAAACCCACCCACAAACACCAGAAAGCCCCCCAAACAGGCCCCCGAAAACGCTACATTGAGCAAAATGTCAGAAATAGCACAAAAAAAATCGGCCTGGATTTTGTCCCAACCACTTCTACCCGGTATTAGACCTTCCCAGGAATGCCCCAAGACCCGCCAACCCACCCGCCAAGAAGTATAACACCCCCAAACAGGCCAAAAGCAAAATCTCATACTTGCAATATTTCTCGGCCTTCGGTCCAAACGCGCTGCGTAGCTAGGCCATAAGTCGGGGTTGCCACCACGGATTTCCTGAAAAGCAAATGCAATCAAGATTAGAGTGTCCCAGCAGTGCTCCCAGACCCCGAAACTCACCCACAAACACCAGGAAGCCCCCCAAACAGGCCCCCGAAAACGCTACATTGAGCAAAATGTCAGAAATAGCAAAAAAAATCGGCCTGGATTTTGTCCCAGTCACTTCTACCCGGTATTAGACCTTCCCAGGAATGCCCCAAGACCCGCCAACCCACCCGCCAAGAAGCATAACAGGCCAAAAGCAAAATCTCATACTTGCAATATTTCTCGGCCTTCGGTCCAAACGCGCTGCGTAGCTAGGCCATAAGTCGGGGTTGCCACCACGGATTTCCTGAAAAGCAAATGCAATCAAGATTAGAGTGTCCCAGCAGTGCTCCCAGACCCCGAAACTCACCCACAAACACCAGGAAGCCCCCCAAACAGGCCCCCGAAAACGCTACATTGAGCAAAATGTCAAAAATAGCAAAAAAAAATCGGCCTGGATTTTGTCCCAACCACTTCTACCCGGTATTAGACCTTCCCAGGAATGCCCCAAGACCCGCCAACCCACCCGCCAAGAAGCATAACACCCCCAAACAGGCCAAAAGCAAAATCTCATACTTGCAATATTTCTCGGCCTTCGGTCCAAACGCGCTGCGTAGCTAGCCCATAAGTCGGGGTTGCCACCACGGATTTCCTGAAAAGCAAATGCAATCAAGATTAGAGTGTCCCAGCAGTGCTCCCAGACCCCGAAACTCACCCACAAACAGACGGAACCCCCCCTAAGAGCACCTCAAAGGCAAGCAAGTCAGCAAAAACACTAAAAAATTTGCGCCTCGGATTTGGTCCAAACCACTTTTATCCGGTATTAGAGCTTCCCAACAATGGTCCCAGAGCCGTCAACTTACCTGCAAAGAGGTAGAACAACACCCCCACAAGTGCTGAGTCTTTCTTCATTGGACGTAAACCAGCCCTCTGGTTTGATGGAAATAGGAGTCTGGAGGAGGAGGATAGAGGAGCATGTTCTTCTGAACTTGTGAACCTGAGGAATGCAGACTGCGGCAACTTCAAATCAATTAGCAAACCAGTGAAGACAGTTCTGCTGATGGGCTTGTTTTTGTGATTATCTGATTAAAGTTTGAAATATATTAACTGTGCACAACAAAGAAAGACAGACACACAGGAATAAAAGTGAATAAGGACGAAAAAGAAAGTTATTGATTCGTTGTCTCATTTTCAGGGCTCGGTATCACGGTCCAGGAATGAGAATAAGGCTTCGTCATCATACTCTGCGAATTCAGGCAGGGTGAGCTCAGTGTCACCTGACAGAGTAGAAATTCCCTCATCTATGTTGCTGGCCACCTCGTCTTCATCCAGCGCGCTTTCTCGTACTCTGAAATCTGGTGGTATGAGGTGCTGATTCATCTTGATCATTGTTAACCTCTCCACATTTTTGGGCGAGAGGCGGCTCCGTTTGGGAGTTACAATGTCACCAGCAGCACTGAAAACACGTTCAGAAGACACGCTTGCGAGTGGGCAAGACAAGTAGTTTAAAGCCAGGTTGGTGAGCTGTGGCCACAATTCTTTTTTCCCATGCCAATACACCAATGGGTCAGAATTAACATAGACCTCTGTTGAGTCATTCAGATAGTCCTTCACCATCGACTCAAGGTCCTCATCCAAGGTTCCTCCACTTTGCTTAGCTCTTGCTGTGCCTCTGACCTTTTGAGAACCAAACCCACGCAGAGCTAGCCAATCCTCTTCAGCCTCCAATGTTTCTGTTGTGTCTGGTGCAGATGATCCGGTTGCCGGTGTCTTTAACGGCTGAGAGGTCACTTGTGCCACAGCCACAGGTGCAGAAGTGGATTGTTTTGACTTGGGATGGCCTGCTGATGTACTGCCATTTCCTTCAATTTTCAGCCATTCTCTTTCAAACCTCTTGGCTGACAAGGCTAGCCAATGTTTGTACTTTGGAACATGTTCATCATCAAAAGGAAAGAATGCTTGGCCTGTCAGCGCCTTTTTGTAGCGTGGATCCAGAATAGTAGCACAAATGTAATGCTCTTCTGAGTGGATCGTTTTAAGACGTTCATCACCTTGTAGGAGCTCTAATAATTTCTCAGCCAGAACAAAAGAGTCTTGGTTTTTTGCATCTTTTTCAAACACAGAACACACCTCCTTCAGTTGGTCCTCCAGCATGTACAACAATGGGATAGCTTTTCCCAAATTACAGTCCTCCTTGCTGACTGCACGCGTGAAGAACTCAAAAGGACGAAGCATGCGTGTCAGGCTTTGAACTATGTTCCATTGCGCCGCACCCATCCTCAGGTCATCCTGAGCTGTACCCGCTGTTAAGAAATATTGATCGAGTACCGTATACTGCTCATACAGACGCTCAAGCATGTAGAAGGTTGAGTTCCAACGTGTTACCACCTCCTGGATGAGTGCTTTCACTGGCATTTGACGTTGATATAGCAGGCTCCTCAGCTGCTTCCGGGCCTTAAAAGAATGGCTGAAATGGTTGCACATTTTTCGGCAGGTGTCCAATACTCTGTACGCTGCACTGCCTTTATTACCCAAGAATTTTTGGACAACCAGGTTTATACAGTGCGCCAAACACAGCACTCTGAAATAGTTACCCTGCCTCATGGCCTTAACTATATTGGCGCCATTGTCCGTGGAAACATAACCAACCTGGCGTTTTAGTGGGGACAGCCAGTTAAGGACCTTTGTGTTAAAGACATCCAAAATGTTTTCTGCTGTGTGACGTTTCTCCAAACCAAACATGGCTAGTGTTGCATGTTTCCGAGCAGCTTTAAAAACAATGTCCGTGTCAACACCTGTGTTTAGCTTTGCTTTAGCCCCTGAAAAAGAGACCCAGTGTGCAGTGATGCACATGTAATCAGCGCCTGCGCCACTGGTCCACATGTCTGTTGTCAGATGTATAGTGTGAACAGCACTCTTCTGCAAAGCTGCCCCAATCACCTTCAGAACATCTTCATGTAGTGCTGGAACCGCAACTCGGGCAAAATAGAACCGGCTAGGAACCTTCCATTTAGGGCAGAGCGCTGCCACTAATTCTAGAAAACCAACCCCTTCTACAAAAGAAAAAGGGAGAAGGTCCAGAGCTAGCATTTTAGCCAGCTTAGTGTTATACAGACGCGTCAGTGGGTGGTTGCGTTCATATTGCGCTTCTGTAAACAACATCTTTTTAATGTTGCCCTGGACCAAGGATTTACGGGATGATGATGATATCTTCGACCCAGTTACGCTCGCTGATGAACTTTTCCGCATTGATGTCTCACTCTCTCCCACACTCTTAGTGTGCCTCACATGGGGTGTGCTGCTGACAGGGGTACTGGGTGTAAGTGAAGTGTTTGAATAGTCTTCTTCCTCCTCGTCATCATCAGATGAAAAATCAACGTTTTCATTACGTGCAATTCGGGCTTCCTTGACCGCCTCTAGGTGCGGAAACCATTGGACAGGGTGCGCTCTCCTAAGATGACCTCTCTGGCCTCCGGTACCATAGTTGGTACCAAACTTACCACGACTAACTCGAAGCTTACAAATGCTACAAATGGCTAAGTTTTCCATTCTTGGGCAAACACTAAAGAAGTCCCAAACTGGAGACTTGAAATGTCCTTGGGGGCCGGAGGAGGCGGCGATACTGGTGGTGGTGGTCCTGCTGCAAATGCCAGATGAAGTGGAGGATGTGGATTGCCGAACTTCAGTACGTTTTGCACTTTCACCACCACGAATTGAGGTCGAGGTGGATGGAGGTCCCTTCTTGCGAGGAAGAAAAATGGAAGCGGTAGGTGTTGGTGTACTAGTTAACTCCAAATCTAATGATTGTTGTGTTTCCATTTCCATTGCCTCCTCGTCGACATCATCATCACGCTCAGCAGCTTCTCGGGATAGGGTCAAAATGTCTCTTTGCTGCATGCCCGCTGGGGCTGCAGTGACCTTTATGATGACTGGATCGTCGTCGTGAAGGGCTTCATCAGCAGCAGTATGCGTCACTTCTTGTTGAGCCTCATCAGACTCCATAGGTATGAGTTTTTCGACGACCTTCCTTTTACGCTTAGGTATCTTTGTCAGATCATGGTGTGCCTCACTCTCAGGCTGCCGTGGTGGTACCCATTCGTCATCCAGATCATCACAAGGCGGTGGGCTTGAAGAAGATGTAGACACCAACCTTGATCTTTTCCTTGCTAGGGATGTGGAAGACAATGAATAATCATCAGGAGGAGTGGCTTCCAATGATACCTCGGCTTGATTGTCGATTTCCTGATGTGCCCCTACTTCGGGAGGGACAACTATTGTGGGAACTTGTTGTGACCCTCCATGCACCTCTCCTTGCGCATCTCCTTGCGCTGCCTCTCCTTCCACATGTACTTGGGCTTGTACTACTGGCACATGTTGTTGTTGCGGCTGAGGTTGTTCAACACTTGTCAGATGAGTTACAACAACCTGTGTTGATTCAGGCCTTGCATACATTGCTGCTACTTTCTTGCGATGAGCCAACATCACTGGTCGATGGTGATTGGAGAAGTACACTGACTGCCTCTGAAGCACTCAAGGGCTTTGACTTAAGTTGGCGTGGTGGTGGAGGCACTGAACCCAATGGAGCGGGGGTGCTGCTCCCAGCTTGGTCCCCAGCAGATCCTGCTGCTGCAGGCGTACTTTTTTTTTTGCTCCCAAAAAACGTGGCGGTTGGCACACCAGCTTCCTTGGTAACTTGCTTCTTCTGCTCCTTACTAGCAACGTTCTTGCTAGAGGAGCTACGGACACCTTTTTTTGGGGCCATCTTCTTCAGAGCAGGTCAGACAGCAGGCCGCAGTTACACGAATTGTAGAGTTGTCTGAGGCCAGACGTGACGTTGCGTGACGTTATGCTGCACACACACACCGCTGCAGGACTTCTTCCTGGCACTGGTGGTTCTCTTGAGTCTTGTGCACCTAAAAACAATGGAAGACAGAGGAACATCAGTTCAGTTATACACCCCAAAAAAATCGAAAAAAAACCCAGAAAAATCAGCACAATCCCATTCCATCCATGCCCTCCATGATGTTTAAGTTCAAGACACCCCACAGAAAGACTAGGCCCATGCAAGACTCAATACCCCTGGTGAAAAGGCCACAAGTACGGCCCCAAAAAACGAAAATCACTGAAAAATCAGCACAATCCCATTCCATCCATGCCCTCCATAATGTTTAAATTCAAGACAACCCACAGAAAGACTAGGCCCATGCAAGACTCACTACCCCTGGGCATAAAGGTTGAAAAGTAGGCAAAATGGTTGCAGGCCTAACAACAATGCCTGCATTCAAAATGGCCACTTGCCTCCCAGCACATGGCCAGGGCCTGTAGCAGCACTCAAAATGGCCCCCAGCCACATGGCCTGTCCCTCCCCATGAACACCCCCAAAAATCGAAAAACACTGCAAAATCAGCACAATCCCATTCCATCCATGCCCTCCATGATGTTTAATTTCAAGACACCCCACAGAAAGACTAGGCCCATGCAAGACTCAATACCCCTGGTGAAAAGGCCACAAGTACAGCCCCAAAAAACGAAAATCACTGAAAAATCAGCACAATCCCATTCCATCCATGCCCTCCATGATGTTTAAGTTCAAGACACCCCACAGAAAGACTAGGCCCATGCTAGACTCAAATACCCCTGGTGAAAAGGCCACAAGTACAGCCCCAAAAAACGAAAATCACTGAAAAATCAGCACAATCCCATTCCATCCATGCCCTCCATGATGTTTAAGTTCAAGACACCCCACAGAAAGACTAGGCCCATGCTAGACTCAAATACCCCTTGTGAAAAGGCCACAAGTACAGCCCCCAAAAACGAAAATCACTGAAAAATCAGCACAATCCCATTCCATCCATGCCCTCCATGATGTTTAAATTCAAGACAACCCACAGAAAGACTAGGCCCATGCAAGACTCACTACCCCTGGGCATAAAGGTTGAAAAGTAGGCAAAATGGTTGCAGGCCTAACAACAATGCCTGCATTCAAAATGGCCACTTGCCTCCCAGCACATGGCCAGGGCCTGTAGCAGCACTCAAAATGGCCCCCAGCCACATGGCCTGTCCCTCCCCATGAACACCCCCAAAAATCGAAAAACACTGCAAAATCAGCACAATCCCATTCCATCCATGCCCTCCATGATGTTTAAGTTCAAGACACCCCACAGAAAGACTAGGCCCATGCTAGACTCAAATACCCCTGGTGAAAAGGCCACAAGTACAGCCCCAAAAAACGAAAATCACTGAAAAATCAGCACAATCCCATTCCATCCATGCCCTCCATGATGTTTAAGTTCAAGACACCCCACAGAAAGACTAGGCCCATGCTAGACTCAAATACCCCTGGTGAAAAGGCCACAAGTACAGCCCCCAAAAACGAAAATCACTGAAAAATCAGCACAATCCCATTCCATCCATGCCCTCCATGATGTTTAAGTTCAAGACACCCCACAGAAAGACTAGGCCCATGCTAGACTCAAATACCCCTGGTGAAAAGGCCACAAGTACAGCCCCCAAAAACGAAAATCACTGAAAAATCAGCACAATCCCGTTCCATCCATGCCCTCCATGATGTTTAAATTCAAGACAACCCACAGAAAGACTAGGCCCATGCAAGACTCACTACCCCTGGGCATAAAGGTTGAAAAGTAGGCAAAATGGTTGCAGGCCTAACAACAATGCCTGCATTCAAAATGGCCACTTGCCTCCCAGCACATGGCCAGGGCCTGTAGCAGCACTCAAAATGGCCCCCAGCCACATGGCCTGTCCCTCCCCATGAACACCCCCAAAAATCGAAAAACACTGCAAAATCAGCACAATCCCATTGTTCCATCCATGCCCTCCATGATGTTTAAGTTCAAGACACCCCACAGAAAGACATGGCTCATGCTAGACTCAAATACCCCTGGTGAAAAGGCCACAAGTACAGCCCCAAAAAACGAAAATCACTGAAAAATCAGCACAATCCCATTCCATCCATGCCCTCCATGATGTTTAAGTTCAAGACACCCCACAGAAAGACTAGGCCCATGCTAGACTCAATTACCCCTGGTGAAAAGGCCACAAGTACAGCCCCAAAAAACGAAAATCACTGAAAAATCAGCACAATCCCATTCCATCCATGCCCTCCATGATGTTTAAATTCAAGACAACCCACAGAAAGACTAGGCCCATGCAAGACTCACTACCCCTTGGCATAAAGGTTGAAAAGGAGGCAAAATGGTTGCAGGCCTAACAACAATGCCTACATTCAAAATGGCCACTTGCCTCCCTGCACATGGCCAGGGCCTGTAACAGCACTCAAAATGGCCCCCAGCCACATGGCCTGTCCCTCCCCATGAACACCCCCAAAAATCGAAAATCACTGAAAAATCAGCACAATCCCATTCCATCCATGCCCTCCATGATGTTTAAGTTCAAGACACCCCACAAAAACACTAGGCCCATGCTAGACTCAATACCCCTGGTGAAAAGGCCACAAGTACAGCCCCAAAAAACCAAAAATCACTGAAAAATCAGCACAATCCCATTCCATCCATGCCCTCCATGATGTTTAAGTTCAAGACACCCCACAGAAAGACTAGGCCCATGCTAGACTCAAATACCCCTGGTGAAAAGGCCACAAGTACAGCCCCAAAAAACGAAAATCACTGAAAAATCAGCACAATCCCAATCCATCCATGCCCTCCATGATGTTTAAGTTCAAGACAACCCACAGAAAGACTCAGTCCACCCACCACTGAGTACCCCTGGGCAAAAGGCCCCAAAACAGCCCAAAAATCGAAAATTCCAAAATTGTAGTGGCAGCAACTGTAATGCCCCAAACAAACTTACTTGTAAAATTTCTAATCCAACAGTGATCCAAAGAAAGTCAAAAAGGCCTCAAATCCAAATATCCAGCAGCATCCACAAAAAGTAATCCTTCCAGCTCCAGATCCAAATGAAAAGTGACCAGGAGATGGACAAAGCACTGGGAGGAGCCTGCTGGACAGGAACAGGAAGTTGAAGCCTGTGGTGCACTTCCTTCCTCCCACCCCCCTCCCCCCTCCCCAAAATGGACTCCTCGCTAAAAAAGTGCAGGCAAATGTCAACCTAAGGAGTTATTCAGATAAAAATCATCATTTCAAGAAGGTTTATGCTGCTTGCTGGTGGATTTCTTGTGCAGAATTGCAAATTTTATATTTTCGCTTGTGCGAGATTGTTGCTGCTCGCCGCATCTCAAATCTCGCAATTGCGAAGTACCGCGAGACGTGATCTCGCCGTACTCGCATTGACAAACTCTCGCTGTGCAAGTTGGCAAGCCGCGATGACGTAATCGCGCTCGCCAAATTCCCGCGGGATCACACAGCAAGATCCAAAATGGCGCAGCACTCGCAAAATATCGAGAAAAACAACTCGGCAAACGATGATAAACGCCGCGCGCCGCAAAAATTGTATCACCAACGCCGCGCGCCGCAAAAAAAATCCGCTGCGTGCGCATTTGCGGATTTTGCGGGAAAATCGCAAATCTCGCGGATTGCGAATTTACCGAAAATCCGCAAAATCCGCGAGCGTAACGGATTTTCCGCCCATACTTGCATACTATGTTTGACATTGCTTGTATATGAGTGAAGCCTTCTCCCTGAGTAGTTAGCGTATGCTCATGTAGAGGACCAGAGTATATCTATGCGTCACACTTAGTAGCCCAACCATCCACTAAAGAGGAATTTAAGTGGGTACCTCCTGGAAAAATTCACATGAGGGAGCAGCAACAGCACCGAATTTATATGGAAAAGCTATATGTTCACATACCTTAAGAATAAAAACCAAATCAGCTAAAGATAGCTAATTATCCAATCAGATGAACACCATCCTCTGTCACAAGAGTTAAAAAACTTCTTTGACCAAATAATCTATTTTGGAGAGACATAAAAAATATAATAGTGATAATATTCTCTATTTTCCGGTGACTTAAATGATTAATGAGGATGGAAAACAGGAACCTACCTAAATAAGTGCTCGTAAATAGAGTGCGATGAGGCCCTCAGACGGTCCGTTAATGAAACCGCCTATATAGATACAGGAGCCACTGTGAACCTATGAACACTGGATAAAAAAAGGTTTTTAAATACCATATTCATACAGCCTTAAAAAAAGAAAAAGAAAAATGTGCTCTTGTACCTACCTAAATGTATGGTTCATAGGCTATAGCTGGACACACGGTACAGCGGAGGAGATAAAAGCGAACCCGTCCTGACTCGTGCAAATTCCAAGAAGTATGGATGCCGTGCCTTCGTGGTACCGTTTTTTTTAATAATTATGTCGGATACCGCCAAATATCACCTAGTTCAGACAAACAAAATTAAAGAAAATAGGGCATAAGCCTCCCTACTAGCAGATTTTACGGGAGTTATAATACTCTCCTACAGCCACGAACGGCGATTGAACTTACTCGTTTTAGTCGAAGCGCCGGCGTCCCGTGTGTCATTCACTCTCGTCTTCTGTGAAACGCCGTAAGCTAACTCCCGCTGTTTAAATACCAACACGGACGCGGGAGATTCGTTGATACAAGGCAGCTGAGTGTGTTGCCTAGTAACCAAGGGTGCCACAAGAATAGACCGAAAAGAAGGTCAGAAGTCGTCGCGTTTATAAACATAAAAAACAGGCTGCCTGTAACATAGGACCTCCTCGTAGCACCAATTTCAATCCGATCTAATATGGCCGCAAGTAAAGTATCTCGCCGGGACCTTCTGGTTATTTATCTATATCCACAAATATGCTTAAAGTTGCCTATTATGCTCATAGAACACTTCTCCTTTCTCACAGGAGAAATGTTTCCCAGATTCCTTTATTATTATTGGTGAAGTGACAGATCGCATCCTGGCAAAATAAGGCACCATCCTTATATCTAGGTGGACAGATATATTTCAAACGAATTATGAATTGCAAACGGGACCCTAAAATAATTCATGCCACACCAAACTAAAGAGTAAAATTAGAGTGTATCAATATAGACAAGCAAAATTATTTGATGTATGTATCTTTCTTATATCATAGGATGAGTCTAATACTGAAGTGGAGACGATGCACATTTAAAACTCCAAAGATATACTCCAGTAAATACTGTGTGTATGCAAAAAACATATATTTATGAACAATGATAGGTTAATGGGAAAAAGCTATCTAGAGGATCAGACCATTTGACAACATGTCTTTTTTTTTGTTTTTTTTTTTATCCTCATATTGCGAAAATTCTATGTGTATGGAAAATTTGGTTTCTACCTCTGAAGCTTTTTTGTACCGTCACTGCCCAATGGTCTCTCTTGTCATGGGAGTTTTCCCTTTTCTTGTTTATTCAGAGGAGAACCCTTGCCATTTACATATTAACAAATCTGTAATCGAGAGGAGGGGAGCTAGCCACCTTGGCTACTCTATGAGTATCATACTCATATTCCAGACTGTGCTTTCGCTTTAATCATAGGACAGTGTGTTCTACCCTTTCCTCAGAGGTTAGATGTTTTTCCATGATTTCCCAATAATGAAACCTCTTACTACATTTACCCCTTCTGTCTAATTTATTTATCTTTATAGCTGAGTTCATCCACTCTCCATGCGTTGGGGGTGATGGCCCAATCCACTTAATGCATATCTCTCTTCTAGCTATCACCATTAACACAAAAAGTAGCTTTGCTTCCATTACTGTTAATTTTACTTGTTCCGTTGAGTTACCAATCCCAAAAAGAATAAGAGTTGTACTTACTTTTAGGTGTTTTCGGAATATCAAACTTAACGTCTTACCAACTTCTTACCAGAATGTTCTCAGGGATGGGCAGCTCCAGAACATATGAACATCATCTGCCCTTTCTTCCCCACACTTAGGGCATTTTTTAATTCCTGCATTTTTAAATTTTGAAAGTTTTTTCGGTGTCCAATAGGCTCTATGCAGGGTGTACAGGTGGTTTCTTTTCAATCTCACGGATTTTAATGTTGACCAACATTTCTCTATTGAATCTTCCCATAGATTTACTAGATCTTCTATATCCAGATCTTTCCCCCAGATTTGTTCTGCTATTTGGTAGCTTTCATCTTCTTCCATTATTAAAGTCCAATACCATTTTGCTACCTCCTTGTTTATGGGTAAGATTTTTGTTATTTCTTTTTCGAAGGTTTTACTATCTTTATCATGTGTTGGTATTGTCTTTGCCCAGCTGTTTAGTTGATAAAATTTAAATTTTGATATTGTTCCATTGGAGATTTTATGCATTTCTTCCCATGAGATCAATGTTGACCCATTTAGGAGTTGACCCCAATAGTTAATATTGTTTTGTTTTAAGGGGGTGGCCATGACATCTGTCAGACAGTCCGGAGTTCCGGGAGAGTTCCATATCGGTGCCATTGCACTATAGTAAGGAATTTTTAAGATCGTTCTAATTTGTATCCAAAGTTTTACTGCTTCCTTAAGAACCTTTAATTTAATTTTTTTTAAAGTATTTTTGGTGGCCAAATTTGAAGAGATAATGGTCCTCCGCTTCTGTCATCACTTGCAAATATTCCGGGTAGTATTGGTGTATTCCTAGGAGAGCCAGTATATTTTTAAATTGAAAAGCCCTGTAATATTCTGTCAAATCCGGACTTGAGATCCCTCCTTTCTCTTTCTTTCTCCTGAGCTTTCTCCATGATATTCTGGTTCCCTTGGAGGCCCATATAAAACTTGCAAGCTCTCCCTGTAACTTTTTCAGTTCGGCTTTTTTAAATTCCAGTGGAATATTATTGAACAGAAAGGTATATTTTGGAAGTATAGTCATTTTTATAATGTTGGACTTCCCTATAAAGCTTAAAGGTAGGCTAGACCACACTTTAAGTAATTTTCTTACCTCTCGGGCTACTCTATTTAGATTGTTTTGTGGTATTTTATCCAAATTTTGGTTTATCAAGATGCCCAAGTATCTTATCTCTTTTTTTATATTGGGACTATTAAAATGAGTATTCCATGTCATTAAATCTGTTTTTGTGTGATTTACTGAGTATCCTGAAACTTGACCAAATTTACTAATGATTTTTTCTATAGCTGGTTTAGATCTTTCATATTTATCCGTGAATAACATCAGATCATCTGCGTAGAGTGCTAGCTTTTTCTCCCATCCCTGATATTTAAAGGGAGTTATATCCTTACAGCTTCTGAGTTTGTTTGCTAGGGGTTCTATATATAAATTAAAAAGCAGGGGAGAGAGAGGGCACCCTTGTCTTGTGCCTCTGCCAATTTTGATATTATTCGTAAGGTTGCCATTAACCTGGATTCTTGATCTAGGATTTTTGTAAATTTCTCCTACTGCGTGAAGGAAGGAATCCCCTAGATTATTTTTAATCATTATACTATTTAAGAAAGCCCAGTTTACTCTATCAAATGCCTTAGCGGCATCAACAGTTAGTATTGTGAGAGGGATATTTTTTGATGTGGCTATGTCTATAGTACTTATGAGTTCATGTGTCAGTTCGTATAATTGTCTTCCTTTTGTGAAGCCCTTTTGATCTGAATGTATAAGTTGGGGTGTAAGCTTTCCCAGTCTTGTTGACAATATTTTAGTAAAAATTTTATAATCTGCATTGAGTAGAGATATCGGCCGGTATGATTCACATTTTTTAGGGTCCTTTCCTGGCTTTTAGATAATTGTTATTACTGCATCATTCCAGGTATCTGGCAGCATTTCCTTTTGTTTAAATATCAAGTTTACTAATTCTGTTATTTGTGGGACTAGTGTGTCTATTAAAGACAGGTATAGTTCGTTCGGCAGTGTGTCAGGGCCTGCGGCTTTCCCTTTTTTCAATGTTTTTATTATATTTTTAACCTCGGTAGGTGTAATTTCCCTATTAAGCTCATTTTTCTCCTCCTCAGATAGTTTTAACACTGGCATGTCTCTCAAATATTCATCTATCTGTTCCTCAGATGGGTTTAAATCTTCAGTATATAACTCCGAGAAGAAAGACTCAAATTCATTTCTGATTTCCTCTTCTTCTGAGGTTGGACTTGATTGGTCTTGTTTTACTAAGGTTTATATTTTATTTCTTACTAAGTCAGTCTTTAATTTCCATGCGAGCCATTTCCCACATCCTTCTCCGAATTCATGCTTTGCCAACTTGCTTGCTTCCCACTTAGTTTTTACTCTTTCTTCAAGAATATCACTTAAAGAGTCCTTCTGCTTTTGCCTATCTTTTTGCAGATTTTCTTTCCTGACCGGGTCTCTTTCTATTAGTATTTGGGTATCTAGGGTGTTTATAACTTTTTCGATGTCTGTTAATTCTTGTTTTAATTTCTTTGATCTATATGTTCCTAGGCTAAGTAGCTTACCCCTTAATACTGCCTTATACGTGTCCCATACTATTTGCTTAGATGTTCCCGTTTTATTATTTTCAAAAAAGGCTTCTGTTTCTTCCTTGAGTGCTTGTACAATTTCTTGATCTAAAAACATGCTTCCATTTCTAACGATAATGGCATTACTCCTAGTCCTACTCCCTCGCCTTCCTTCAGTACAATTGAGGCCCCGCCTCCCACCCAGACCCACCCCCAGCATAAAAACTCTGCCCGCCCCCACCTCCACCTGTACATAAACAAGCCGAGCTAGCACTCAGTTGAACCGCACCGGGAGGGAGGGAGGGTCCTTGAAGGAAGGCGAGGGAGTAGGACTAGGAGTAATGCCATTATCGTTAGAAATGGAAGCATTACCTCCCGTCCCTCCCTCGCCTTCCTTCAGTACAATTGAGGACATAGCAAGCAGAAGAAAACAGGGACGGACAACTGAGTGACAAAGAACACAAAACAGTGCCCAAAACACAGCAGAACAACATCCCCGGCCTCGCAAAGAGGACAAGACCCTGAGGCCCGAACCCCCAAAGGAGGAACTACCCCCACAAGAGGAAGAGCCATCAAGAACGCGGACCAAAACCCACAACCAGAGTTGGACCACAGCGAACAGACAAAGAGACCCCCACCCGGAAGGACTCCACAACCAGCAGGCCCCACAGCAAAAGATGCCGGACAGCCAAACCGAGCAAACGAGACTCCACAGCCAAGAAAGGAGCAGGACAGAACACAGGCAAAAGCAACCTGTGACAGAGCCAAAACGCAGAGCCACCGGAAGGGACAAAGAAAGGAACCGGACCCAAAAGCAACAGAGTCGAACAGCCCAGACAGAAAGGAAACATCCAAAAACAGGGCCCAGAACAACCCCAAGCGCCCCGCAGGGGCGATGGCAACCAAAAAACAAGGCCCAAAGGCAAAAGCCGCAACCCCAGACCCCCAAGGGGCCCAAAGGGAGGACCGGACAGGACATCCAACACCAGCAGCAAAGACCCCGAAGGGAAGGACCCGACAGGCCAGGGAACAAACACCCAGACCCGGAAAAAAAAAAAAGAACCAGGCAACAGACCCCAGGCAACACGCAAGGAAGCCAGGAGCACCAAGAAGCTGGAAAGCAACACACTGCACTCGCAGAGGGGCCACCGACAACCCCAGCAGGACCCCAGCCGGAGGGAACCTCCACACCAAAAGGAGGCCAGCACCACAGGAACAACACCCAGAGCAGAACAGCAGGACCAAAAAAGGCCAGCAAACACCAAGCAGAGGACAGCCAAGAGGAGGACCGAGGGGAAGCCAGCCAGCCACCGCCAACGAAACAGGACCCCCCAACACAGCCAAGACCAGCTGCACAACAGCCAGGCAGCAGGGCAAACCCCGCACAGAACCCAGGGGAAGGACACGAAACTCCAAAGGGCACTAAGTCACCAGAAGGAACCTCCACCGAGCGACACACAACCCGGACAGGAGAGGAAAACAAGGAGCCCAAGGCCAACGGGGGGCAACCAACAACCCCCGAGCACAGACCCACAGCGCCCGCACCAGAAAGGCCCAAGCAACGTAAAAGGCAGGGCAGGGAAAGGCACACCGAAGAGCCAGAGGCCCAGGAGAGGGCCAGACGCCCCCCCAAGACCCGGGATCCCAGCCCAGAGACCCTAACCGGGCCACCCAGGCCGACCGCGGCGCCACAAACAGGACCACCACAGGGAGGCCCCTACAGACACCGGGAAGGAAGGACCCAGCATAACAGAACTGCCAGCACACAGGACACCCACAGAGGCAGAGAGCCGACAGCCCCAGCACCCAGACCAGAGTCCCCAGAAACAGGACGCAGGCAACCAAGGAACAAGGACCAGAACCTGGACCCACCCAGGATGCGGCAAAGGACAACACCACCGGAGTGTCAGATGGAGCCAACACGCACAGACCCGCAGAGAGCCCCGAAAGGGCACCAGGGCAAGGCCAAAAAGGCCGCAACAGCAACCAGCAAGCGGACCCCCGGGAGAGCAGCAGGAACCAGAACAGGAACCCGAACCCAGCCAAGCCCGAACAGGCCGGCAACCGAAGCCACCACAAGTGGAGCCAGAGGAGCCAGCGAACACCGAGCCAGAAGGCAACAGCAGCCGAGCCACCAGGAGAGCCCCCCCCCCCCGTGGACCGACCGACAAGGGAAGCAGGGACAACCGACCCCGAAGACCAACCCAACAGGAACCAGAGGGACAGGCCAAGAAGAAGAAAACAAGCCCAGGGAACACCGCAGAAGCCAGGCACCCCGGCACAAGCAGCCACAGGATAAGCCGGAGGAGCCCCCGGGGCCACAAGGCCCGAACCCAAGAAGGAAGAGAGGCCAGGCAACCGCCGGACAAAGGAACGGGGCCGAGCACAGACTGAACGAGAGCCACCTAATAGCGCCCGGACATGCGGGAAGACCCAGGGCGAAGGCCCGAGGCTGAAGAGGAAGGAAGCAGAAACGGGCATACCCCACATAGAACCGCAGGAAATGCAGAAAAGAAGCAGTGACCGGGAAGTGGAGAGAAGCGACCCCAAAATACATGGCATGCCAAAAACCACCAGGCAGGGCCTGCGGAAAGGCAGCCCGAAGGGCCAACACACGGAAGGGCACCAGCCAAATCCAGGAGCAGACCCCCAGGAGAACCAGGACAGGCACAAAGCCGCCGGACACCCCAGCCCCAGAAAGGAGCGGGCCCAAGACCCAAGCCCCACCAACAGGAACCCAGCAGACGGAACACATGGCAAGCAAACAGGACACCCAGTCCAGCAGAGCCACCCAGCAGGAACCGTAGACAGGCACCGGAGACAGCCCAACCCTCACCAAACCGGAGGAACCCGCACCAAGAACATACAGCAGTGACAGGAACCCAACAGGGCAAGGCACTCCGACCAAGAGGCAGTCAGCCAGGGCAAAAGGAACGGTCAAAACCGCGCCCACCCGAAAGACAGAGGAGAAAACCCACAGCAGGGACCACGGAGAGGCCCCAGTGCAAGGCACGTGAGAGGCAGGACGCCCCAACTAAGGCAAGGCAAGCAGAGGGCCCAAGGTGGCGACATGCAGCCACCCCGAACCGCCACCGCAAACGCCACGAAACCCAGCACCAAGGAGGGCACAGAAGAAGCAGAGAACAGGCCAGCCAGTGCCACGGCAGCAGCCAAGCAGAACAACAGGCCCACCAAGCAGCGCGGCCAGGACAGAGGACAACTGCACAACTGGAGGAAAGGGGCGACCCCCACCAAGAAGCACAGCCACAGGAGGAAGACAGGGATACGCAGCCCAGAAGCAAACGCCCCAGCGCAAACCGAGCGCGCAGAGAAACCTGAAACCAATCAGGACCAACACAGTGCAGAAGGAAGGAGGGCTGGGAAGAGACCGCCAACGGCAGGCCGCACAGGAAACCGCCAAACAACTGGAAGCAGGGCAGCACCACAGCGGACAAAGCCACACGCACCACGCACATACAACAAGTATGAGCAACGCACGCCACACACATCACCAACCCCCACCCTGGCACAAAGGGGCAAGCCCAACCAGGAGGGCCGGGGACACCATGGAAAGAGACCCACAGGCCCCGACCAGCAGGAAAGAGGAAAACTCTGCCAACCAGTACAGGAGACCAGCGACCCACGTCCCAAACGCCCACCACCCCGGAGCCACAGGCAGCACCAGCGGCGGGAGGAGGACCCAGACACCCAAAGATGCCAGAAGGGAACCCGCTATCCACAGGAACAGCAGGACGAAGAGGGGACGCAGAAGGCAGCAACAGAACCCCTGAGAACAGGACAGAGCAGCCACCACCAAGTCCAGCACCATCCACGGACATGAGAGGCAGAACAACCCCCACGGAGCCCAGGACACCAGGGCACCCCAGGGGGACCGGAGACCCTGACACTAGCAACAACCCCACGCGACCCAGAGGAAGACGACCGCCAAGGCCACCACCAAAGGAATCACGGAGCGCAGGCAGGAAACGAACCCCAGCCAGCGAACACAGCGCCAACAAAGGCACCAGAACAGCCGCCTAAGTACAGCCCCAAGGCCAGTACCACAGGGCAAGAGAAACGCCCAAGCAGTTCCTCGAGGAGCACGCTCACAGCTGGACACGATGGGCTGTAGGGTCGCATCCGCCCCAGAAGCCTAAGCGGAAGTGCAGCCGGGCATGTCCCATAACATCAACACAGCCCGACCGCTTTTGCAATCGACATCCAGGAGAGCGGACAACCGCGTTCCACAGGACCAGCAGCTAGCCCTCTCGTGTCGCCCAGCATGGACAAGGCCAAGGGGATGTTCAAGGCCAACCGGAATGGAAAAGAAACAAAAAAACGGGCAAAAACCCGTCCTACCTGGCCTCCGAGAACACAGCATACCGGGAGGAGGCAGCCACGCAGCCCGACCCGGAAACACAGCCCCAGCCACAGGAGGACCGCCAAAGCACCGCTGCGGATTCCTGAGCCACCGCTCCGCCCCCACACCACGAGGGAGACGAGGAGAGGAGGCGCCGCCGGGAGAACTCAGCAGAGGGCACCGCCACAGCAGAGAGCAAAACCGAAGACTCCCCGGCACCGCCACAGGGAGGAACTGAAAGGGTGAGTCTCACCAGTGAGACAGAAAAAAACAGGTGGAGGTGAGGCGGGCAGAGTTTTTATGCTGGGGGTGGGTCTGGGTGGGAGGCGGGGCCTCAATTGTACTGAAGGAAGGCGAGGGAGGGACGGGAGGTAATGGCTCTTTCCACCGTGAATCTTTTATGTATCTGGGTTGTCTTAGTTTGTAATGTTAACTGTACAGCGGAGTGATCTGATAGATGAGCTGGAATGTGAATTAAACTTGTTACATTTGTCAGTAAACTTCTATCGACTAAGAAAAAATCAATTCTAGACCTATGTCCTAGTCTCTTATTATGTAGTGTAAAGGGTTGACCCTTATCCCCTTTTTCTTTCCATATATCTATTAATTCTAAGTCTCTCTTGTATATACCAATCCACTCCCTCATTTTAGGTAGATTAGGTAAATTGAGATTTCTTCCTGGGGGAGACCTATCAGTTTTAGGGTCTAAGATGAGATTAAAGTCTCCTCCTAAAATTACTGGAGTGTTAGCTGTTAGCAAATGAGTGTACAAGTTCTGTAAGGGCTCAGGGTCATCAAGGTTGGGGCCATAATAGCCTGCTATTGTGTATGCCATGTTCCCTAGTTTTATTTTTGCCAGTGCCCATCTTCCTTTACTGTCAACTTCTGAAGATTCCATACTTGCCTTTAAGGATTTTTTTAGAATAATTATTACACCTTTAATATTGCACCCTTGATTTGTGCAAATATGGGTGTCCACCCATCCTAGGTTTTTCATTATCTGATCCCATTCCTCTTTCAGTAGGTGCGTCTCCTGAAGAATAATAATTTCGCTTTCAGATGCTTTAAGGTATTCCAGAATTTTGCTCTTCTGCTTTTGGTTCTCATGCCATTAACATTCCAGCATAATATTTTTATGGTTCTACTGGTGTCTCCCATTATCCTTTATAGTCTTTTTTTGGCAAGTTTCGGTAACATTGTTAGTGAATTGTTGGTGTTCCGTTCTTTTCCATTTTTCTTTCAATATCGAGGATTTATTTTTTTGATTTTTTTTCCCCCCATTTTGCTCCCCACCCGTTTTTTATCTTGTGTTTTTTTCCACTTTTCTGTTTTAGTGTTTTGTTCTTACCCTCCCTGGGGAAGCCTCCTTCTTCTTTCTTTCTTGGGGTTTCCATCTTAACCCCTTTTCGCTCCTCCCTTTTGGACCTGGAATATGTTTTTTAAAATCTTAGCGCCTTCACTCCTTTTTTTTTTTTCACATATTCTACGAATGTCTTTTTTTTTTTTTTTTCTTTTTTGTATACATTTTGGAGTCCATTTCAGATTGTGGAGTTTTCCATTTGAACAGTGTCTTTCATTAGGCAGAACAGATTTTTCACTTCTTCGGGATCTCTAATGTTCCTCATTTTGTTGCGCCACATGATTCGTAAAGAGGGTGGGAACTTCATTTGTACTGTAGCTCCTAGAGATTGTAACTCCGGCATGAATTTCCCCAACTCCCATTGTCTATCCTGAGACACTTTGGACATATCAGATCTGATTCTGAAAGACCATGAGTCTTTACTGAAATTTCCCTTTTTCAGGGCTTCACCCAGGATCTTCTCTTTTAATGTGTACGTCTTGAAATTTATAAGGATTTTTCTGGGTGTTTTCCTGTCTTTGGCCCTTCCGAAAGGGTCTCTGTGGACTCTTTGTATGTCTTCTCCCAGCGTCTCAGAGTCGCTCCATGGGAAATGTTCCACTAAAAGTTCTACAATAAATTTCTTAATATCACTACCTTCTTTATTTTCAGGAACATTTAAAATTCTTATATTATATTTCCTTGCCTGGTTTTCAAGAGATTCCATTTTTTCACTCATAGATTTTCCCTCTTGTCTCAACGTGTATAGCTCCTTTCTGTTACTTTCCACCCTACTGTTTAATTTGCTCACTTCCCCTTCTATAGCTGTGACTCTCTCTCCTAAAGCGTTTAATTTGTAGTCCAACTTTTCACATACTTCTTGAATCTTATCTTGTTTTGCTTCAGATATGGCGAATTTATCTCTCATCTCGATCCATATTTTCTCAAGAAACCCGTTGGTCTGACTTCTGGGACTTTTGAGACCCGATATTCCTTCCTTCTCGGTTTCTTGTTTTTTCTGCATCTCAACATTCTCTTTCTCTTTGCTTTGTTCTCTCTCTTCATTATTACTGTTCTGAGCTTTTTCTATGATTTCTGTTTCTTCTGTTTCTTCTGTTGTAACTGTTGTTGTTGTGACTGTTGCTGTGACTCCTTCGGCCATTTCTTGGGGACCGAGATGAGGTCTAAGTTTGTCAACTATTTTGCTTTCTAGTCCAACTTTAGTTATTGATTTTAAAGAGATATTTGGATTTTTATTCTGTGAAATATTGAGAGATTCTTTTTGTGAGAGGCGATCTTTTTCCTGCAGTAGGGTTAGCTCAGAATTTTCTGCTAATAATGCTGGTCGCTTTGTATCATCCTTTGTTTGATTTGTTTGCTGTGTCTGGACTTTAAAGAAAGTTCTTAGTGAAGGTGTAATCTTTATTTTCTGAATTGTATCAACTTTGTCTCCGGGTAATTTTAAGAACTTTTTTATGGGCTCTAGAGATGTTTTTTTTGCCTTCCTTCTCTTCACTTCTCTGGGGGTAATATTTTTGGGATATTGCTCTTGTTTGAGAAAGTTCCTGTTTCTAAGACTGTAGTTAGAGACCACAGTTACTGAGCTTTTTTTTTTCTCTATGTCTTTCAGGCTATCTGTGTTTTTTGGCACTACACACCTTTGGAGAGTGTCTGTCTCCTTATCTGTGCCCTTTTCTTTTCCCTCCCCGTTTATTTTAAAGTTACCCTCCTCCTCTGGCACTTTTTTATTCATGTGATAACCAAATTTTGTATTCTCCTTTTTTTTTAAGCAATCTGTATTTATGTTTGTATTTAGTAATATTGTTTTCTCCACTTTCGCTTTAACGTGGTCTCTGTGTTGTTTCTCACTCTTGCCTCGATTTCCTTTGTCTGCCCAGACCTCCATAGACACTCTCCCCCGAATCTCAGAGCAACATGAGACCAGATTCTGCTCACCTCCACAGTTGTCGCTGCCACTGCCGCTAATCCCCCGGAACAGGAAGCCAAGCCTTCCAAACACCTTCCTGTGGGCCGCTCTCGCTTTTCCAGCCTCCGCCCAGACTCCGGGGAAGCTCGCGCTGCAGTCCGACGTATCTCCCTTCTCTCTCGCCGATAGTACAGTTCTCTCGTCGGACTTCCCTCTCACTAACAAATCTCCACAGTTCAGGTAACCGACCATCCCTTCGCCACTATTCTGTTGTCTCTATCCGCCAAAAGGTTTGAAAGGAAGCTTTTTCTTTTTTTTTTTTTTCCCGTTATACTCTGCTGGAAAACTTCCACGCTCCTGCTAATATCAGGTTTCCTCTTCCATACTCCGCGACAATTTTTTTTAATCCATCAGGTTGCTCAGGTTGTTTCTGTGTTTTTTTCTATTAGGAATTAGAAGTTTGAAGTCACTGGTGTGTCAGCGCTAATTTCGCCGTGCCTCGCATTTTGCTCTCCAGGTCTCTTGCGAGGAGCTCTCCGACCGAGCGTCCTACTCGGCCGCCATCTTCCCCACACCTAACCCACAGAGAAAGGCAGGACAGTTTGACGACATGTCACATACGTACATGGATATACTTATTGGTTGTCCAGTAGGCAATGATCTAAAACATAGAAATATAAAAGTCCTCCATTGCTATTATTATATTTTGTTAATATCTCCCTAAACTTACAGGGAAACATCGCCTCAATAGGAGAAGGCTATTTAAAGTTAACTACGCCCAAGATTGACAGTACAGAAACAGGGCAAAAAATAGGCAGGGCTATTTGATGTTAACTACGTCCAAGATTGACAGTACAGAAGCAAGGCAGAAAATGGACAGGAAAAGGAAAAAGTAAACGGTGTTTCTAAACAGCACCAATAATCCTGTCCCATTCTTCTCTTGAATTCAGACCATTTCTAACGGTATTAAAAAAGGAAATATACCATTGCTCCCTTTGTTTTCGAACGGTGGTGATGTTGCCACCCCTCTTGCCTATTTTAACTTATTCCAGGATGAACCACTCAAATTCATTCTCCCCATGATTCTTCTCAAGAAAGTGTGGTACAATGGGGGCTGTGATCTTTTTTGTCTTTATCGCTGACCGATGTTCCTGAAAGCGAGTGCGTGCTTCTCTGCCTGTCTCTCCAACATAGCAGAGCCCGCATGGGCACTGAAGGAGATAAATAATGTTCTTACTTCTACAGTTATTGTGCGTTCTGCATTTTATTGTCATTCCATTGACGGAGAACTCTGTAGCAACTATACATTGGGGGCATATATTGCATGAGCCACATCTCGAGTTGCCGACTACTTTGGTGTTGTTGAATGTTCTTTGAGAGTCAGAAACATTCTCCCTATAAGTGTGAACTAATAGATCACGAAGGTTTTTATTCTTTTTGAATGCATATAAGGGTCTCTCAAGGAATACATCTTCCTCGTGATTCAAAATGTGCCAGTCCTTGTTGACCACATTTTTTATCTGATTACTGAGATCAGAGAACTTACTCACAAATACAATCTTATTCATAGGGCCCTTATCTTTTTTAGTTGTCTGGATCAGTGCCTCACGATCATAAAATCTAGCCCTTTTTAGGTCTCGCCCTGGAATTCGCATCCGAAGGATGCGTCCAGGGCGGAGACTTATAGTCGTCTGACACGGGGGAATGAGGGACACAAAACTGTGACGAGCGGCTGGATTGAGCTGCGTGCACGCGCGTCAACATTCACGCATGCGCACATCACAGCCACACGCATACACAGCACTCACGCATGCGCACATACACACGCATACACAGGCACACCCCCGTCACCTACACGCATACACAGAGACCCCTCCACACACACCAGCCCCTCTCCTCTCGGCTCCACACACACGCACACGCATTTACACTTACACAGACACGCAGGCACCCAGACAGGCAAACCCCCCCCCCCCCGTCACACACACGCATACACACAGGCTCCAGGACACATACACATACACACACACATGCACGCTCACACACATACACAGTCCGCCGCCGCGCGCGCGCACACAGATGCCCCCCCCCCCCCCAACAAGGCGAAGCCCCACTCACCGGCATCCTCAGTGCAGCGGCTCCCACCGGCAGCAAGACTCTTCTTCCCTTCTTCGGCACCGGGGCGCAGGGTAGGCTCCTGCCTGCTCCGGTGCGCCAAACAATCGCGGCTCTTCCGTGGGAGGCGGGGTAGGCTCCCGCCCTCCTACTTCCGGTTGTCCCGCCCGGCCTGCCTGACTTCCTGTTCGCAGGCCGGCGGAAAACGAAAGCGGGAGTCCGCCGTAATTGCTTACCTTAGGGCAAAGGAGCGTGTGTGCGCGGCGGTTTCCTTTGCCGCGCGTGTTGATTGGTGAATGCGCAGTGAGTATTTTTTATAAAACTGTAAAATACTTGAATCAAATGCGCATCACGACGTCTGCGCATGTCCGTGACTTGGTATGATACAAGGAGGCAGGAGAGGAGAGTGTGCGAGCGGCCGGTTTCCTTTGCCGTGCATGTTGTTTTGCCAAGCGTGTTGTTCGTTGAGGGTGGAATGCGCAGTGAGTTTTTTATGAGAAAATTATTAGGTACAATTGCACGGACTTGATTCCTGGAGTACACCCTGTCCACGCACAGAGGACTCCTGAGCCGTGGATGGATCTGGTTTCCCAGGCGACCGATGGCCGGGTTGTGTGCCTGGCCCTCTCCATCAAGTCTTCGTCTGATCTGTTTTGATAAGGACGGGTCGGGTGGGTTCGTTGTTATGGGTGATTGATTTTTTTTTTTGTAAGTACATTCCTCCAAGATACAGTGAAGCGTTTAGTACTTTGGTATTGCGGGTACATTTTGTCTCTTACCTCGTAGCTTCTAATCTACGGCCTTGTGCTGTTGCAGGAACATATCATTTTGCCATTTTGTTCAGACATTGACCAAGCTTAGCTCCTCTGACATAAACCAGTGCACGCAGAAGAGGTACCCGTTTTATGCCACAAAAGGAACAGTAATGATGAGTGCAGAGTGAGTGCAGAGTGACAGTGAGTGCAGAGTGCATGCAGTGAGTGCAGAGTGACAGTGAGTGCAGAGTGCATGCAGAGTGACAGTGAGTGCAGAGTGACAGTGAGTGCAGAGTGACAGTGAGTGCAGAGTGACAGTGAGTGCAGAGTGACAGTGAGTGCAGAGTGACAGTGAGTGCAGAGTGACAGTGAGTGCAGAGTGCATGCAGTGAGTGCAGAGTGACAGTGAGTGCAGAGTGCATGCAGAGTGACAGTGAGTGCAGAGTGACAGTGAGTGCAGAGTGACAGTGAGTGCGAAGTGACAGTGAGTGCAGAGTGACAGTGAGTGCAGAGTGACAGTGAGTGCAGAGTGACAGTGAGTGCAGAGTGAGTGCAGAGTGACAGTGAGTGCAGAGTGACAGTGAGTGCGGAGTGACAGTGAGTGCGGAGTGACAGTGAGTGCGGAGTGACAGTGAGTGCAGAGTGACAGTGAGTGCAGAGTGACAGTGAGTGCAGAGTGACAGTGAGTGCGGAGTGACAGTGAGTGCGAAGTGACAGTGAGTGCAGAGTGACAGTGAGTGCAGAGTGACAGTGAGTGCAGAGTGACAGTGAGTGCAGAGTGACAGTGAGTGCAGAGTGACAGTGAGTGCAGAGTGACAGTGAGTGCGAAGTGACAGTGAGTGCAGAGTGACAGTGAGTGCAGAGTGACAGTGAGTGCAGAGTGACAGTGAGTGCAGAGTGACAGTGAGTGCAGAGTGACAGTGAGTGCAGAGTGCAGAGTGACAGTGAGTGCAGAGTGACAGTGAGTGCAGAGTGACAGTGAGTGCAGAGTGACAGTGAGTGCAGAGTGACAGTGAGTGCAGAGTGCGTGCAGAGTGACAGTGAGTGCAGAGTGACAGTGAGTGCAGAGTGACAGTGAGTGCAGAGTGACAGTGAGTGCAGAGTGACAGTGAGTGCAGAGTGAGTGCAGAGTGACAGTGAGTGCAGAGTGAGTGCAGAGTGACAGTGAGTGCAGAGTGACAGTGAGTGCAGAGTGACAGTGAGTGCAGAGTGCGTGCAGAGTGACAGTGAGTGCAGAGTGACAGTGAGTGCAGAGTGACAGTGAGTGCAGAGTGACAGTGAGTGCAGAGTGACAGTGAGTGCAGAGTGACAGTGAGTGCAGAGTGAGTGCAGAGTGACAGTGAGTGCAGAGTGAGTGCAGAGTGACAGTGAGTGCAGAGTGACAGTGAGTGCAGAGTGACAGTGAGTGCAGAGTGACAGTGAGTGCAGAGTGACAGTGAGTGCAGAGTGACAGTGAGTGCAGAGTGCATGCAGTGAGTGCAGAGTGACAGTGAGTGCAGAGTGCATGCAGAGTGACAGTGAGTGCAGAGTGACAGTGAGTGCAGAGTGACAGTGAGTGCGAAGTGACAGTGAGTGCAGAGTGACAGTGAGTGCAGAGTGACAGTGAGTGCAGAGTGACAGTGAGTGCAGAGTGACAGTGAGTGCAGAGTGACAGTGAGTGCAGAGTGCATGCAGTGAGTGCAGAGTGACAGTGAGTGCAGAGTGACAGTGAGTGCAGAGTGACAGTGAGTGCGAAGTGACAGTGAGTGCAGAGTGACAGTGAGTGCAGAGTGACAGTGAGTGCAGAGTGACAGTGAGTGCAGAGTGAGTGCAGAGTGACAGTGAGTGCAGAGTGACAGTGAGTGCGGAGTGACAGTGAGTGCGGAGTGACAGTGAGTGCAGAGTGACAGTGAGTGCAGAGTGACAGTGAGTGCAGAGTGACAGTGAGTGCGGAGTGACAGTGAGTGCGAAGTGACAGTGAGTGCGAAGTGACAGTGAGTGCAGAGTGACAGTGAGTGCAGAGTGACAGTGAGTGCAGAGTGACAGTGAGTGCAGAGTGACAGTGAGTGCGGAGTGACAGTGAGTGCAGAGTGACAGTGAGTGCAGAGTGACAGTGAGTGCAGAGTGACAGTGAGTGCAGAGTGACAGTGAGTGCAGAGTGACAGTGAGTGCAGAGTGACAGTGAGTGCAGAGTGCAGAGTGACAGTGAGTGCAGAGTGACAGTGAGTGCAGAGTGCAGAGTGACAGTGAGTGCAGAGTGACAGTGAGTGCAGAGTGACAGTGAGTGCAGAGTGCGTGCAGAGTGACAGTGAGTGCAGAGTGACAGTGAGTGCAGAGTGACAGTGAGTGCAGAGTGACAGTGAGTGCAGAGTGAGTGCAGAGTGACAGTGAGTGCAGAGTGAGTGCAGAGTGACAGTGAGTGCAGAGTGACAGTGAGTGCAGAGTGACAGTGAGTGCAGAGTGACAGTGAGTGCAGAGTGACAGTGAGTGCAGAGTGCGTGCAGAGTGACAGTGAGTGCAGAGTGACAGTGAGTGCAGAGTGACAGTGAGTGCAGAGTGACAGTGAGTGCAGAGTGAGTGCAGAGTGACAGTGAGTGCAGAGTGAGTGCAGAGTGACAGTGAGTGCAGAGTGACAGTGAGTGCAGAGTGACAGTGAGTGCAGAGTGACAGTGAGTGCAGAGTGACAGTGAGTGCAGAGTGAGTGCAGAGTGACAGTGAGTGCAGAGTGAGTGCAGAGTGACAGTGAGTGCAGAGTGACAGTGAGTGCAGAGTGACAGTGAGTGCAGAGTGACAGTGAGTGCAGAGTGACAGTGAGTGCAGAGTGACAGTGAGTGCAGAGTGACAGTGAGTGCAGAGTGACAGTGAGTGCAGAGTGCATGCAGAGTGACAGTGAGTGCAGAGTGACAGTGAGTGCAGAGTGACAGTGAGTGCAGAGTGACAGTGAGTGCAGAGTGACAGTGAGTGCAGAGTGACAGTGAGTGCAGAGTGCGTGCAGAGTGACAGTGCGTGCAGAGTGACAGTGCGTGTAGAGTGACAGTGCGTGCAGAGTGACAGTGAGTGCAGAGTGACAGTGAGTACAGTCACTCAGCACCACCACATTATCAGTCAGAACCACCACAGCATCACTCAGAACCACCACAGCACCACTCAGCACCACCACAGCATCACTCAGCATCACTCAGCACCACCACAGCACCACCATAGCACCACTCAGCACCACCACTGCATCACTCAGCATCACCACAGCCCCATTCAGCACCACCACAGCATCACTCAGCACCACCACAGCACAAATATGTTCTCTCAATGTTTCAAGCTTTATTACAAATGTCACAAAAAGATGTTAATATTTCACTTCTGTTCTTGGATTTTGTTACAATAAAATACACTGAACATAATCTTCACAAAAGTTATTTACAAAAGTTTAAGCTATTGCCATTATAAATTACAATCACTTTTATTAAGTATTAAAAAAAATTAAAAGCCATTGTTATTTGTAATATCAATACATCTAAGTCACGTAAATACAAATGTTGCATTACAAATGCTATAGGTGTCACATTTGCGAAAGTTATAACTATTGGCATTGTAAATGACAAAGCTATTAATTTAGCTATTTTCAAAACCAACACATAAATGAACGTTTGGTGAATTTCCATTAAAATATTTGACTTTTTTACTAAGATATTATTATACTGTTTTATGCAAACAAAATTTAGATACTGCATAAATAACTTTAATAAAACATATTTTATATGAAGCTTTTTATGTAAAAAAAAAATATAGCATAAAGCAAAAAACAATTGCCATTTACAATGCTAATAGCTCAAACTTAAATAATGCGAGACCTATTGCATTGCAAATGCTTGTTAATTAATGGGATACGTTTTTTTGGATATCCACGATCTTTAAACTTTGTCTTTAATGTTTCAGCATGTTTATAAAATCATTAATATCCGTACAATTTCTTCACAAGCGAAGAAATTGGCTGAAAGGAATACTCTCCTTCTGTGATCTAGGGTGGAAACTTGAATAGTGAAGGAGAGTATTTTTGGCCATTGGTTTAGTATATAATTCCACCGTTAAGATGCCATTAACATTACAAATGGAGATATCCAAAAATCCACTTTTTTGTTATTGTAGGATGATGTAAATTTAAGGTTGGGGTATCCTAGGTTAATCCAGCTAAGAAATTCTTCAAGTAGTTCAGTTGTTCCTTCCCAGATAAAAAAGATATCGCCAATATAGCGGTACCAGCCCGCTATATTTTCGAAAAAAGGGGCCATCTCATTGTATATGTGTTTGGCCTCAAATTGTCCCACATAAAGACAGGCCAGACTGGGGGCACAAGTGGCCTCCATGCTGGTCCCTTTGAGCTGTTTGAAATATTCAGTCTTAAATAGAAACACATTATTAGTGAGAATCAATCTTACACAGTTGAGAATAAACTCTTCTTAGGTAAGGAATCTAATACTAACCTTTATCCTTCAGATGCACAAGTTACTTACCTTCGGTAACAATTTATCTGTAAGAAACAGTAGTTAGTATTAGATTCCTTACCGCCCCACCCATTCTCCTTGTTCTGCAAACTGATATCTAGGGTTAAGGCAGAGATCTTCAAATTTTGGATGCCGAGACCCCCCTGTCAACATGTTGAGGTGTAAGGACCCCCTCCTGGCAAAAATTTCTAACCCTGTAGGCAGGGCTACTGGAATTATGAGGCAGTGGAGGACCAAATTAAGCGACAGGCTTGACTAAATTTTGTGGGAAGAAAATGTAAATGATGGTATGTGATGCCACGTATTTTGGATTAGCATTGCTTCATTATTTTGAAATTCATTTATTACACACAGTAACACTGAGGAATGATTTCACCCCATCAGTACTTGTTTATATCCAAAATACAACAATTAATGTCAGAAAGATTTCTAGTCAACCTTGGTGAAGGGCCTTCCACTCCGCAGGAAGACGTGCTGTCACATTAGAAGCTCACCTGGCCCTGGCGGGGAGCTGCAGGGGTCCCTTAAAACCCTGGCGGTCTTGTCCAGAGTTAAGCAATTTACCCATGCCGCTTTCCTCTCGCCGCTCCCTTCCATCCCTCTCTCCTCTCCCAACCCCGGATCTCTCTCTCAATTTGCAGGCCATTTTCTTTCCCCCTTTTTTACAACTTGTGACCTCTCCCCATTCAATCTCTTACTTCACCTTTAATCACCTCTTGTCATTCTGTCTTTTCACTGCCCTCATCTCTAACAGTCTCTCGCATTTATCTCATAGCTTCTCTGGCCCCGCCACCTCCCGTGCCCATCAGCACTTCTCATTCACCTCATCTCCCCATTCAACTTTTTGTCTATTTGTATCTTACACCTCTCCAGTCCCCCCATTCATCTTTCACATCTCCCTTTGTTCTAACAGAAGCCCTCACCTTTGGCTCACACTCACTTCTTGCGTGTCCACACTACACTTCTGCAATTTACATTTCTTCTCATCCTTGGGGGGGGGGCTAACACTCCCAGCAAGGGCTGGCCCTAACACTGGTTGCACACGGTGCAAAAGTATTTTTTGGTGCCCCTCCCCCGTTTCCTTCTTCTCCATGAATTCCCTCACTACCACTCACCAACAATGCACCTCATCTCTCTATAGCACCTTTCTGACAAACATTCCATTTTTTTATAGCGCTACTCATAGTTTACTCACACTATTCTGTGATCTGCATGGTACATATTCTTTGTAGCAGACACATTAACCCTCTGCACTGTGTGGGTGACAAGAGTGCCCATGTGAGTGCCCGGTGAGTGATGCAACAGTGTGAGAGTAGGATGAGAGGCGTGACTGCAGGGTGAGTAAGGTAGCCGTACGAATTTGGGTGCGGGTGCAAGTTCAGAATAGGAGGAATGTATGATTACTTTTGGGCTTGTTTGAGTGAGTTATATATTCAGCGGTGAGGGGGACAGGTGAGTGAAGTATCACTTGAGTGCAGAATGAGTAGTGTGCTTGTGTGACTGCAGGGTGAGGTATAGAATGAACAGAGCAAGTGCATTGTGAGTGCCGAGTAATCACTGTGAGTGCAGGGTGAGCAGGTGAATACGGTGAATGCATGGTGATCAGTGTGAGTGCATTGTGATCGCTATGAGTGCAGGGTGAGCGTGAAAGTGAAGGGCAAGAATGAGGAGTGAGTTGTCTGAATGAAGGGTGCATTCCCAGACACTTGAAGTAACTCAGCTTGTTATTGACGGTGGCATAGGGTTTAAGATTTAAGTTAAACTATTGCTATTATGGCATTAATCGGGGATCGAGGGTGGAGGAAATGAATAATGTGCTGATGCTGCAAAAAACTTCCAGTCCTATGGTTAGGGTTGCCAGCAGATTATTTTGATGGCCCAGTTGGAACAAAAATAAGCAGACACATAAAGCTGTATTTTAAGCACTTATATGTGCATACTTCGAACAGCAAATATAAATAGAAAACACTTTTAATTGTGTTCTAGGGCAGCCTGAATGGCCCATGACTGATAAGTAAAGAGAAAAAAGACAGAAAAGTCACATAATGAATGAATACATACTTTTTTCTATTTATAAATCTATTTAGTGTCAAGAGGAGGTCTCTGCAGGCTCTTTAAACAACACACACAGGCATTTTACTTTTGGCAACCCTACTTTACATTCCTTTTCATGAAATGCATTCTCACACTACAACAGTAAATGTGAAATACAAATGTAAGGAATAGGCAGAGTAGGACCCAGGGGGTACTGGAGTCAGGAAAAAACACTTAGCCTCTGTAACCAGTTTACAAAGGCATGTAAATAGCCTTTAAAGACCTGTGAAAAACTCTGACAGGTGCGCTGGAGATAAGACTCCAGACACTGCCCAGCTGAGGCCCCAGCAGCTCGAGTTACACTGCAGCAGCCCAGGCTGAGACACAGTGCGGGGGAAGAGGGGGGCTGAAGCCCTTGGACCTGAGCAGAAGTGTCAGTGGGAATGCGCGACCCCCTTTGCATCGCTCCACGGCCCCCCTGGGGGTGGCGCCCCACAGTTTGAAGACTTCTGGGTTAAGGTCATCCCCTTTCAGGGCCCTAGTTTCATGGCACCAGTGTTGGTTTTTATCATGGCTCTGCGTTTCTGGCGCGGAAAAGCTGTGTATAAGAACTGACGTCAGCGTGCGAGGGCGGCGTCTAAGTACTCCGGCGACGTCATCCTGGCGCCAACAACTCCGACGATGGATGCGGAGCCGCAGATGACGTCTACCGACGTGCAAGGGTACTGCTACGCAAAAGTTTCCGGATCCAGTCTGACGCCTGGGGATATTCTAAGGTAAGGAATCTAATACTAACTACTGTTTCTTACAGATATATCGTTACCGAAGGTAAGTAACTTGTGCTTTTGCCTCTTCATCTTCAGTTCTTCTCAATGTTGTAACTGGACATTACAGTCTGGCCATTGATCTCACCAAAACGCCCAACTGCCTGGTTTAAAAAAATCGGTATGCACGTGTGTAGTAAGTAAAGAGGCACTGTCTGCAGCACGTGTTTGGTAACTTCGCCCTGAGCACAAGAAAGGGCGTCAAACCCATCTTCTCCTGTGTGCTTTCTCAGTAAATCACACTGGAGGCCAACTTAGTGAATCACTAGACTACAATTCGAAAACAAATGTTAAAAGTTGCCCCAACCTATCAAACACGTTTTTAATTTTAAAAGGCTGAAAATAAACGATTAAAGATTGGTGATTGAGCCGTGATGTGAGCAAGTTCTGGACATTCACATACAAGAATCTGCACTTGATTGTTGCTGGAGTTTCACTTTTCATGTTTAGTTTTGTTGCAGCTTCCGTTAAACCTTTAATTGTATACCTATATGCTGTGCCGATGTGTAACCCGTATCTCTAGATATTCCAGCTCACAGGGTGGCACCATATGTCACACAATATCGGCTCCTATCACACGGTCACCTGGTGAGGAGAGGATATCACATGGTGAGCACACAATTAGCTGGAAACTCCTGCAGGGAGCAGGTTTCCGGCTAATTGTGTGGAGGTTCTGCTCAGACAATGTCCATTACGAAATGTGAAACCTTCCCTTCGACATTGGCAGCAGCCTCAAAAGCTTTGTTTTCTGTTTTAGCAGGGGTGGGGGGGCGTTGAGGCAGTGATTTTAAACGTTGCTTGAGGTTTGCCCCCTTCAAGGCCTCCTTACCCATCCTTCACACAGTGAAAACTTTTCGCGAGTTGGCAGGTCGGTCTCCGGAACGAAATGAGTGCCTCTGCTACCCCAAATCTGCTCATAAAGGCGAAGCCAGCAGCTGAGACCCTGCACGGAGCTCGACCACACCTGGGTATTCCAGGGCACCTCCATTTTCACAATTTGGAGTTACACTGATTCAGAATAATCACCATCAATTAATGAAAGAAGCTGCAGCGAACTGTGATCTACTAAATCAGGAAAGATTGAAAGACCATGCTCAACTCCTCCTGCAAGGGTAGTGGGGAGAGAACTTAAATATTGCATCTATTACTCTAGCTTAGTGAACAGGGGCCCTTTGAGCTCGAGTTTAGTGGTAAAACTCACTGCATGTAGACCTGCAGTCTTTAAATGAGGATTTGTTGTGCCAACTCCTCGGGGCTATATGAAAACATAATGCGTGATGGGGCACTAGCCCCCCTACACAGTGCCAGGGACCGCCACCTCCCCGGGGCTAATTTACTATAATATGGGGGGCAGGGCAGATATCTCCTGTGCAGCCCCAGGGACAGCCACCTCCTTGGGGCTGTATTTAAAAGAATGCGCGGGCCTCCAGCCCCTTCCGCACAGCCCCGGGGACCGCCACCGCCCCGGGCTCTTATACTGAAATGCGGGGGCCGTGCGGCCCCCCTCAGCCCCGGGGACTGCCACCTCACTGGGCTATATGTAAAAATAACGTGTGGGGGGCGCCAGCCCCCATGCAGCCACCTCCCTGAGGCTAATATAATTAAATGTGGAGAGGCCACGCACCCCTGCTGCCCCTGCTGCCCCTGGGACCACCAGCTCCCCTGGTCTATATTGAATATGGAGGGGGGGGGCCCTCCTGAAGCCCACCATGGCCCTGGGGAATGCCACTACCTGGGGCCGGCTCCAGCAATGTCCTGGGGTGCCAACCCCTGGGACATTGCAGTTTGACATGGTTTTCCCGCCAAGCCATAGCAAACTCTGGTCCGCTTCATAGAAGCGAGCACATGAAAAATCCTCTCACTTCCATGCAGCGGAGCAGAGTTGCTTTTGGACAGAGGGATCTGCATGTTTGTCCTTCTAACTACTCAAGGCGTCGACTTTCCTGTTCATATATATATTCAGTGAAAAAAACAGAGGTTTTACAATCGTTATAATTAGGAATTAGCATTTAAAAAAACATTGAAATTCACAGAAAAAACCATAGGTTTCACACCAGTTATAGTTAGCTGGACATTTTACTCATACAAACCATTGAAATTCCCACGTTATAGTTAGTTGGACTCACTATAACTCGCGCGCCCGCAATCCACTGCTGATGATGTCACATATTACATCATTCATGACATGGTCAGTGACATCACTGATGACATCACTGATGACATCTCCAATGACATCACTGATGACATCACTGATGACATCATCCAGTGAATGTTAGTTTCTGTAAAAATAAAATATGTTTTACATATTGAAGAATGAGTGTATGTATGAGTGTATGGATGACAGATTTAGTAGGTGCGTGACTGACTGTATGAGTGAGTGATTAAATGTGTCTTACTGAATGCATGGGTTAGTGACTAAACTGTCTGAATGTGTGCATCATTATGTCTGTTGTTGTGTAAGCTGCTGCATGTGTTGATTAGTAGCTATATGAGTGGTTATATGGTTTATTGATTGGTTACACATGTATTTGTATGTGAGGGTGAGTGTGTGGGGGTGGCTGGGAGGTGTGTGACTCTGTGCATAGATGTGTGAGCAGTTGATTCACTTGGTGTATGGGTTCAAGAGTGCATGTGGAAACAGCTGTATGGGCGGTTGACTGTGTGTATGGGTGTGTTGGTGAGTGTATGGATATCTCAGTGCTACATGTCCAAGTAAGTACATATGTAAAACACAGTGCATGTGAGAGTTGGCATACATTAATGACTATACATGAGAGCCTGTGATTGCGTAAGTGACTGTATGGATCAATGTGTACTTGTATCAATGATTGTGTTAGTATATATTTGAATAAGTAAGGTTATGTGTGTATAACTGTATAGATGAGTAAATGGGAGTGTGATTGATTCTTTGCCTGACTAGGTGTGTGAGTAACTCCATGAATGAATGGCAGTGTGTGAGTATCTCTATAGGTGTATGAGTGCATATGATAGTGTTGTATTGATGAGTGACTGTATGTATGAGTGATTGTATGGGTAAATGAGTGGATGTGTGTGTAGACTTACGAATCAGTGAGTGCGTATGTAGTAACTGGTATTGGTGTGTCAATGGTTTCTGGAATGGTAGTCTGTATTTAACACTGGATATATCAAAGGTTAGATTAGAGTGTGAGGAGGTGCATCGTATTATCACATGAATGATGTCATCAGTGATGTCATCAGTGATGTCATTTGAGATGTCATCAGTGATGTCATTTGAGATGTCATCAGTGATGTCATCTGTGATTTCACTGACCATGTCATGAATGATGTAATATGTGACATCATCAGCAGTGGATTGCAGGCGTGCAAGTTATAGTGAGTCCAACTAACTATAACGTTGGAATTTCAATGGTTTTGTTAAATGTTAAATGTGTTAAATGTTAGAAGATTTCTAGAGCGCATGGCTGCCCGTAAGCGTCCCAGCGCTGAACAGAAGTACAGGCGGAATCAAGAGGGGAAGCTTACGGGAACAGCCAGGTCTTCAGAAATTTTCGGAATGCCAGAAGATTAGGTTGTGCGCGGAGATCAGGGGGGAGGGAGTTCCAAAGTTTGGAGGCATTGTAAGAGAAGCGCTGACCTCCCGATCGTGCTCTCTTGATCCTAGGTGGCCGAGTTAGGTGGCCGTTAGAAGATCGGAGGGATCTGGAGGTGGTGTATGGAGTCACCAGATCTTTGAGGATAGGGGGGGCTTTCCCGTTGAGAATTTTGTGCGTTAGAGGGAGCGCCTTAAACTGCACTCTTTCCAAGACGGGCAGCCAGTGCAGCGCTCTAATGGCCGGCTTGGCCGAGCAACGACTCTTGGTGTTGGTAAGAATCCGTGCGGCCGTATTCTGCACTACCTGGAGTTTAGTTGTTACTTTCCGCGGTGCGCCAAGATACAGTGAGTTTCCATAATCCAACCTTGACAGAATGAGGCCCTGATCAGGAGTTTCCTTGATTGGAAAGGGAGCAGCGGTAGAATCTTCCGGGCGGAGCGCAAGAGACCATAGCAGACTCCAGCCGTTTTCCTTGCTTGGGTATGCATGGTAAGATTTTGGTCCAGCCATAGTCCGAGGCTTTTAATCTCGGATTTGGGGGTTGGAGGCCTGCCCATGCATGGGGGCCAGAGAAAGTCCGGACGAAAGTGGGACTGATTCCCCATCACCAGTATCTCAGTCTTGTCACTATTAAGTTTTAAGTGAGATCTGTCCATCCAGCTGGCTATGTCTCTCAGGCAGGAATAAAGGTCAATAGTAGGATTTTCCTGCTGACTAAGAGAGACAACCAGCTGGGTGTCACCTGCATACGTCAGAAGTTTGATACCATATGGGGAGACAATCTTTTCCAGAGGGGACATATAAACGTTGAAGAGCGTGGGGCTCAAGGACGAGCCCTGTGTAACTACCCTCTATCACCTGAAATGAGCGGCAATGAAGAAAGGATTTCAACCAGGACAGGGCGACACCTGTGATTCCAAGATCTCTAAGCCGTTGGGCCAGGATCTGGTGGTTGACCGCGTCGAAGCCGCGCTTAGGTCTAGGAGGATCACTGCCACTGATCCTCCTGCATCCATGATCTTCCTGGCCTCTTCGACCACCGTCACCATCGCTGTTTCAGTACCCTGGCCAGGGCGAAAGCCTGTCTGTGAAGGTTTAAGTAGTTCGTTCGATTCCAGGTAATTAGACAGCTGGGCATTGATGAATTTTTCTGTCATCTTACTAATACACGGAAGGAGAGAGATAAGCCTAAAATTGGATAGATTGAGGGGGTCTAGATTGGGTTTTTTAAGTAGGGCCCTAACCTTCGCCTTCTTCCAGCTAGGGGGCACTATTCCATCTGCTAGAGAGGCATTAATTAAGTTTACCATTGGCGCAAGATATTAACTGGGGTGGGGTCAGACGGTGAGCCACTCTTAAGTGATTGGAGAATGGGGGACAAAGTGTCCTTACTTATGGGAGTGAATGTGTCAAGTCCCGTATTGAGGTTCTGGACCTGCATTAGGGCCATAGATGAGGGGTCCGTAGGGGTGAGCGGGGGAAGTTGCTGAAGAATATTTTTAATCTTTTGAGCAAAATAAGTGGCCAGCTCATTACAATGGTTGTCCGAGAGGTCAGTCGAGCATATGGGCCCTGGTATTATTTAAAGTTGTTTTACAATTCGGTAAGTCTCCCTCGATGAGCAAGATGCAGCACTAATTTTCTCCTGGAAAAAAGCTGTTTGGGCATTTTTCAGGGCTTTTTTGTAGTTAAGAATAGCCAGTCTATAATCCCTCTTGCTATTAAGGTCGAAATATTTCCGCCACACTCTTTCCGCCCTTTTACAGAGTTTTTTCAGAAGGCGAGTCTCCTGGGTAAACCATGGAGAGGAATTTTTTTTACGGGATTTCAGGTACGGTTTTTTAGGGAGGATCGTGTTGAGAGAGTTTTCGATCCAGGAAGAAAACTCTGCATCCGCTATTACGGGGTCAGTTTCATGGTTTGGCTTGGAGAGTTCCAAGACCTGCTTCCATTTTTCGGTGTCTAGTTTGGCCCACGGACGAGCCGGTCTACCGGGAGGTTGGTTAGGAGGAGAGATGGTCGGAATCTCCCACCTAAAGGGGATAAGCAGGTGATCCGACCAAGGCAGAGGGATCGGGACATTTATTTTAAGATCAGCAATGTTACATAAAATAGGATCAAGTAAATGTCCAAGAGTATGCGTAGGTTGGTCGCTCTGTAGGTGGAGGTGATGAGTAGCCAGGTCTAAAAGCAGTTCTGAGGCAGTGTTATCATTGCTATTATCGAAATGAATATTAAGATCCCCTAAGATTAACAAATTGGGTAAGGTACTAGTCATAGCCGTGGAGAATTCCAAGAGGGAGCTACTGAATTGTCCCAGGGCCCCTGGTGGATGGTAGATGAGGACTCCTGAAAGGGAGTTGCATGGGGACAGTTGAATGCTAAAGTGTACATTTTCACAGTCCAATAGGGGGCTGTCGTGAAATCTACATGAAAATTGGTCCTTGTGAATAATAGCTATCCCTCCTCCCCTTTCCTTCACTCGGTCCAAGTGTTGCACAAGATAACCATGAGGTAGCGCCTGTACAACATCAGAATCTGAGTCTGGAGCGAGCCATGTTTCAGTAAGAAACAAAATCTCAAATTGCTCCTCTTCTAGTAGCATATGGATTTCTTGAGCGTGTTTGGGCAGGGATCTGCAATTTAACAAGGCCATATTAATGATTGTCTTGTATGAGTAAAATGTCCAGCTAACTATAACTGGTGTGAAACCTGTTTTTTTTCACTGAATTTCAAAGGTTTTTGAAAAGCTAATTCCTTTCTATATTGAGTTTGTAACCTACGATTTTTTTATTTTTTTTATTTGCTGTTTTGTGTAAGTATTAATTATTAATAATTTTTTTTATAATAATATTTTTTAAATGTTTTTTTTTAAATCATTTTTTCCTGGGGCGCTCTGGGTGCGCGCACCGGTAAGCTCTCCGGAGAGTGCACCCAGAGCGCTATTTCTGCGTTCGTGTAAAAAAATATGAATGAAAAGTAAATAATAACGCAAGAAATTTACTACCATACATATAAAAGCAGTATTTTTGATTTACGAAATGAAAATGATTTAGCATTTTTGTGAAACTATCGAAACGTCACTTAGGCGCGCCGCGTAAGCGCCCCCGGAAGCGCCTACGTTCGCACCGCGTAAGCGCCCCCGGAAGCACTTCGGTGCGCGCAGCGTAAGCGCGTAAAGTCATGTGACCTTAAAATAACACTTTTCATTGGTTGCTAATAGTTTTTTTTTACAAAGAATGAAATCCCCACCCATTTCCTTCACTTCTTCTTTCACTTTTGTGACTGCAAGACCTGCCTTTTTGCTCTTGGTTCTTTGTTGGATATCTTGGATTATCATGGCTGCCAGACCCTCCAGCAGTGAAGATGACACCAATGAATTCCTTGATGAAGAGCCTCCTCAGCCGAAGGTGAAAGAACATTTCATCTGGAAATTTTTTCTATACCTGATGGGCATAAAAAAGTAAATGCCCCAAAAGTTGAATGTAAAATCTGCCAAACTGTACTTTCCCGTGGAGACCCCCGAAAGAAGTACTGTTTTGGTAATTCAACTATGATTCGCCACATAGAAAGGAGGCACCCCCAGAACTATGCCGGGGAGAGTGTTAGGGTTCTAGCACAAGAGGCTCCCAGGGATGGGGCCTCTACATCAACCGGAGGACCAACAACATCGGTGAGGGGGAGATCACAAGAGCTGATTCCGAACATTCAGCCTGCTTTTAACAAAGGCGTCCTTAAATGCAGAGACTGTGATCAGCTACTTTGCTTTGGGGAACAAAGTGTTCTACTCCTGGTTCGAGCATTGGAGAACCATCGCTGCCGTTCCCAGCCCTACATTTTTTTTTTTGCTCCTGTTGAACAGTTTCCATTCCCTGTTTTTGTTTTTATTCCAAAAAAGAAAAAAGAAGAAAAAAAAGTTCTTTTCAGAACTACCTCCAATTCTCATCAAAGAGCTATGTTCTTAAAAAAATGAAAAAGAGTAAGTGAATTGGAGTGCATTGGTAAAGGAGAGGAAAATGAGTAAGAAAGAACAGAAAGGTATGAGAGGAGAAAGGAAGTGAAATAGGGTGACTGAAAGAAGGTGAGTGTGGGGAAGGAAAGTAAGGAGAAGGAGAGTGAACATGGGGAATGTGGATATTCAAAGAAAATGTAGAAAAGGAACGGGGGTGTGGAAGGGTAAGAAAAGATGCATTGCTGGAGTTGCATCATTTTTGTGACACACTCCAGCAATGCATCACTTTTGCGCTTACAGATACGTCTGAAATACTGACGTATCTGTAAGTACTTGCGACATAATGCGTCATATATTAAATATGACGCATGAGTAGAAGACTGAAGGCCTCATTTATGAGGCCATGCGTCACTTTTACGCCACCGGTGCGTCACTTTTTGTGACGCACCAGTGCTGTAAAAAATGCACCTTATTCAGTCATATTTACAAAGTGACGCATCTAGTTAGATGCGTCACTTTGTAAACCCCTGCGCCACATTATACCTACGTCAGGTTTAATGTATGCAAAAGGGACGTATTGACGCAAGAAAGGGTCGTAGAGGTGATGCAGTGAAATCTATGAGATTTAACTGCGTCACTTTTAGGACGCCGTTGTGTCAAAATCTTGGGCCTGCCTCACAGCAGGCGTAAGACTGATGCAGGCCCTTTCACATAGGACTTGCCCCATGTGAAAGGATGCATTGCTGGAGTTGCATCATTTTTGTGACACACTCCAGCAATGCATCACTTTTGCGCTTACAAATACGTCTGAAATACTGATGTATCTGAAAGTACTTGCGACATAATGCGTCAGATATTAAATATGACGCATGAGTAGAAGACTGAAGGCCTCATTTATGAGGCCATGCGTCACTTTTACGCCACCGGTGCGTCACTTTTTGTGACGCACCAGTGCTGTAAAAAATGCACCTTATTCAGTCATATTTACAAAGTGACGCATCTAGTTAGATGCGTCACTTTGTAAACCCCTGCGCCACATTATACCTACGTCAGGTGTAATGTATGCAAAAGGGACGTATTGACGCAAGAAAGGGTCGTAGAGGTGACGCAGTGAAATCTAAGAGATATCACTGCGTTACTTTTATGACGCTATTGCGTCCAAATCTTGCGCCTGTATCACAGCAGGCGTAAGACTGATGCAGGCCCTTTCACATGGGCCTGGCCCCATGTGAAAGGATGCATTGCTGGAGTTGCACCATTTTTTTGACACACTCCAGCAATGCTACACAACATTTTTTTTTCTCTATTATTTTTTACACTCTTTTTCCCCGTGGTGCACTCAGGGTGCGCGTACCGGAGAGCGTGCCGGGGAGCGCCGCCAGCGCTCACCCCGCGAAAATAAAATAAAAACGTTTTTTAGCCCTTCATGGTCCTTCTAGGCCCCCCTAAGAAAACCTAGGGGGTCAGGGGGTGTCTACTCTGCCCCCTTTTAATTATATCCCCCTTTCTTTTTTCACCTCTTGTGTCTCGATTCTACCGAGACACAAGATGGCGGACTCTCCGGACTGTTTAGAATGTTGACAGACACCCGACAGCCAATCAGCTTTCGCTCGCGCACTTCCGTAGCGCGCCGGGTGCGCTCCCCCGTACGCGCTCCGGGGAGCGCCGGCAGCGCGCCTATAGATATATATGTGTTTTTGAAGTTAATTTTCATAGAAACCACTGGAGCAATTTTCACCAAACATAGCAAAGGCACATCTGCGTACCAGTCCCTACAATTTTGCCAAGTTTGGCATAATTCCGTTCAGCGGTTCGGGCTGTAGACTTGTCAGACCGTCCTATGGAAATTAGCATGGAGAAAACACGTTTTAGGACCCCCCTTTTTTCTCAGCCCCCACTTCACGAATCCCCCTGAAACTTGCAGGGAAGGAGCGGAGCGCAGCGAGACTATTTAAAGGAAAATTACAGGCAGATCCCTCAATCGGCGCCAAAGTTATTCCCAATGGAATGTTCGGAATTAGCCAATACTAACTAGAACTACCTACTGGCGACCGCCAGTAGGTAATATACATATATATATATACACAATTAACGGTGTTCTCTGGTCAGGACAACCCATTAATCTCTAAGCAACATGGAAAAAAGAGCAGCCAAGCGCTTGGAAAAGGCGGAAAGCTTGTTTTCAGATTCCCAGCAACCGGGAAAGAACCAACCCTCAGATCCTAAAGCGACAACCTCAAAATCAGCGCAGATAACATTAAAACAACTCTTCCAACAACTAGAGTAATTGCTGCGCAAAGAAATATCTCGTTCTTGGGAGATAATAACATTGGAAAAATATCTGGAATTGAGCCTCGTCCCCAGGGGCCTTCGCATTTTTACTCTCCCTAATCATCCAGACACCAGCCCTGCCATGCTTGAGGAATGGGGGCGCAATAACATGGAATGCTCAAAAAGAATGATAATGATAATTATAAAACATGCAAAAATTGGAGTAACGGATCTGCACACGAAAATTGAGGAAATAGAACAACTAATAAAGGCCTCACAAGAAGGGGAAGATGAAATGAAAAAATTAAGAACCATAATGGAAAATAATTTAGACAAACACGAGAATGAGATAGAAGAGCGCAAACAGCGCAAATTCAGAAGAGACCAATACGACTATGCAAACGGCGCAATCTTCACTTTTGCCAAACGATTTGATGTGATTAAACAACAAGGAACAAACAAATCAAAACCCAAACCAGGGGCAAGTGAAACTGAATCTGACGCCAGCGAAGGGGAACAGAGAGGAAGAGAAAGAACAACCAACCAAAAACAGCTCTCTTTTTTAGAGGAGATGGAAATGCTATACAACGACCAACAAACCCCAAAACCAGCAGGGAGAGGCCGTGGAAGAGGGAGACAAAGAGGGCGAGGAAGGGGCCAACCATCAACCTCAAACGCAAACGCAAAACCAGAAGAGCAAAACGCCCCAAGATATCCGTTGCGCAATCGCACCTTATCAAAGAAGTAATAATGGATAACACAAGGAAAAACAACATGAATCCAGATCTAATAATAAACTTATCAGACTACACCCTCACCATCAATGAAAGGAAGGTACTGAATAAAGGATTAACGTTCAGCCCAGAAAAACATCAGGATGAAGTGGAAACAAAAATTGACATATACAAATATGTAAGGAAACTGAAATTAAAAAAGTTTTTTGCCAAATCAAACAACAAAAAAATCACACAGGAGCTAAATGTGACTAATAATGGAGATGAGGCGGGATATACAATCTCAGATCTACCAGCACTCGTAGTAGCTCACAACTTGGCAACCGAGGATGACAATATTTCCCTAACGGAAACGCAAATCTTGAAAGAAATGGATATAGAATATGATAAGCATCCAAAAACATCCTTCAGAAACCCGTCAAAATTCTGCCCAATCCTACATCCAGGCAATAAAATTGATGCATTCCATGACCTAGTCACTGCCGAATTAGACAAATTAAAGAATGTTAACAACAAAAACAAAGAAAATTTAACTTGGGATGAACGACAAGCATTAAATTCTCTAAAAGCCAACTTAAAAATTGAGATAAAACCAGCTGATAAAGGTGGGAATATTGTGGTCTTAAACAAAACTGACTACATAGAAGAGGCCAATCGACAATTGCTAGATACAAAAAACGACACCAAATTGGAAGTGAACCCAACAGCGAGAATGACAACAGAAATACATTGTCAAATAAGAACTTGGCACGAAAGTGGTTTGTTGAGTCAGGAAGAAGCCAAGTTCCTGACAGTAGAAAATCCCATAACACCGACTATTTACTTTCTGCCGAAAGTTCACAAGACACTGTTTAAACCTCCGGCTCGACCAATAATTTCCAGCTGTGGATCACTGTATGAAAACATTGCCTCATATGTGGATCATTTTTTAGCCCCTATAGTACCCACACTGAACTCCTTCATCAAGGACACTGGAGACTTTCTTCGAACAATAATGGACACACAATGGCAACCAACTTATCTGTTGGCTACAATTGATGTAGTCTCACCATACACATCGATAGATCACCAGGTAGGTCTTGATGCAATTGCTTACTTCCTAAGACAGAGACCAATAGGGGAACTAAAACACTCGGCTATGCTGCTGGACATGATACGCATATGCCTAACGAACAATGTGTTCCTGTTCAACAATGGCATATACTCGCAAAACTGCGGAACTGCCATGGGAGTTTCCTTCTCTCCAAGCTATGCTAATCTCACCATGGGATGGTGGGAGAAACACATAGCTTGGAGAGAAGAAAACGAACCATACACTGCCAAGACAGTTCTCTGGCTAAGATTTATCGATGATCTCTTCCTGGTGTGGAATGGAACCAGGGAGGAGTTGGAGGAATACATAAGAATCTTGAATCAGAATAATGTAGGCCTACAATTTACTTCTGATATCCAAGAAAATGAGATCAACTATTTGGATACAAAAGTATATATCAAGGATAACATCATACATACGACCCTTTTCCGCAAAAAATCCTCCACCAACAGTATCTTGCATGGGACAAGTTTTCATCCAACATCCTTAAAATCAAATGTACCCTATGGAGAGTTCTTAAGGATGAAACGGAACTGTTCAGAACCATCGGAAATGGAAAACAAATTTGCAGAAACAGTCAATCGTTTCTCCCAAAGGGGATACAAGATGAAAACAATAAAAAGAGGAGAAATAAGAGCACGAGAAAAAACCAGAACTGAGACATTGATAGTCAAGAAAAAAGAGGATACTGAAACAACAAAGGAAGAGAAACCACGCCTCATCTTGACATATTCAAAAGAAAGTGCAAACATAAGAAAAGCTGTCACCAAATACTGGAGTGTATTAAAAAAGGATCCTGATATTGGAAACACCTTAGGAGATGCCCCCTTACTTTCTTTCAGGAAAGCACCATCAATTGGTGACATTCTGGTCAATAGCCATTTCATAAACAAAAGAGAGGAAACATGGCTAGAGAAAAGACAAAAAGGATTTACCAAATGCTTATCCTGCAAAGCATGTAAAATTGGAAGAAATCTCAAATCCATAACAGATCCGAAAGGCCAACCCTTTGAAATTCAAACTAAGATCACTTGTGAATCCCATTATGTTGTCTATCTCCTGGAATGTGAATGCGGCAAGAGATATATTGGATCAACCATATGTGCCCTAAAGAAAAGGATGTTAGAACATATTAGGGCCATGCAGAACAAGGACCAAACTTATGCTATGGCAAAACATCTCACAACTCACAAGAATAAAACCTGGTTAAATGTTAGATATTCAGGACTGGCAATGATACCAGACAGTGAGAGAGGAGGTAATCGCCTACAGAAACTCAGACGTTTGGAGTCAAAATTAATAATAAAATTCAAAACTAAGACCCCCCAAGGATTGAACGGGGACGAAGAACTTTATGTACATTTATGACATATCCAAGAGCTCAAAACAATCACATGACCAGTTGTATGGAAATCTCCGGTTAAAATATGACATTCTCTTCTGACAAAAGACTTTTCTCACAAAGTAGTGTTTGAATCTAAAATAACATTGATTTGAAATGCAAACTTGAAACTTAATCCAGACGTTTTGATTCCTTTGAGTACACAATGCTTAGAAGTCGAATATATAGGGTATAACTGTATACATATGTAAAAGTTAATAAAAAAAATTTTTGTTTGTTATTACCAGCGTTTATTTTAAATAATGTCAGAGTCCTGGAGCAAGCTACAAGTCATTGACTTCTACGTGTAGCACTGAGCTATCACATAGTTTGTACATCATCTGTACACTCACACAGCGAGATAGACCATAACTCATTTCGCTTTGTAAATGGTTTTATTTTATTAAAACTACAGGCACTCAGCCATCATATGTCATTTCAAGTCAATTAATTGGACTGTGATAACTTGCAAAAGTGACCTGACATGGTTTGTTTTCACCAAAAACTACCCCTCCCATAATGCATCCTAATTGCCATATGGGCAGGAGGGTATAAATAGTAAAAAGAAAAAATGGACTTGTAACTACCGTGAGCAAGAACAGTAATCTGTTTGAAACGCGTAGGTGAGGAAGTTTTTCCTTGATGGATTAAAGAAGCTTAATCAAAACCTAGAAGAGTGCGGTGTATTATTTCAATTGCTTGGGAAAGTTTCACGAGTCTTGTCCTTGACTCGGCACCGGCACCAGCTGAATGGTCGCTCCTCCTCCAGCAAGGGACATTTGCTCTAACATATATATATATATATATATATATATATATATATATATATATATATATATATATATATATATATATATATTCACTGAAAAAACCATAGGTTTCACACCAGTTATAGTTATCTGGAAATTTTACTCGCATAAAACCATTGAAATTCCCACGTTATAGTTAGTTGGACTCACTATAACTTGCGCGTGCAATGCACTGCTGATGACGTCGCATATTACATCACTCATGACATGGTCAGTGACATCACTCATGACATCACTGTTGACACCATCCAGTGAATGTGTGTCTTTCTGAAAAATAAATATTAGTGAGTAATGTTTAAATATTTAAATATATGTATTAGTGTTTCACTTTGTGTATAAGTGGCTGCATGGGTTGGTGAGTAACTACATGTGTATGTATATGAGTTATTAGATGTTTTTTTAGTATCAGTATGAGTGTCTGTATTGTTTAGTGTGGGTATTACTTACAACATTGATGCATGAGTAACTGACTCTCTGTATGTATTTTAAAGACTGCATATGTGCAGGACTGTATGGTTGAATAGTGTGTATATGTGTATGTTAGTGAGTGAATGACTGTCTCACTAGTGTCTTTATCAGTAACTACATATGTTTTAATCTAGAATATGTGAATATTGATGCATATAAGTGAGTATATGTGAGAGTAAGAGATTGTAAGAGTTCCTGTTTAAATAAGTATATGTTTCTATAAGTGATTGTTTAAGAGAATAAATATGTGTAAATTTCCATAGAAGTAAGGTGGTAGTGTGTGTACAGCTCTATATGCAAATAAATGGATGTTCAATAGTTTAGTTGCATGTGTGAGTATGTGTGTGAGTAACTTATGATTGACTGTCGGTGTGTAACAGGATGTATAGGTGTATCACTACATATGATGAGTGAGTATACGTATGAGTGATTATATAGAACTGTTGGTGAATGAGTGGATGTGTATATAGATGGTGGAATTACTGAATTGGTTGTTGTAACTGATATGGGTATGTCCATTTTTTTGAAAATTTAAGTTTCTATTTTTGAATATGTGTTTCAAGAGTTACATTACAGTGAAAGGAGGTCTGTCACTCAGTCACAAGGATGGTGTCATCAGTGATGTCATGAGTGATGTCACTGACCATGTCATGAGTGATGTAATATGTGACGACATCAGCAGTGCATTGCACGCGCAAGTTATAGTGAGTCCAACTAACTATAACGTGGGAATTTCAATGGTTTTATGCGAGTAAAATTTCCAGATAACTATAACTGGTGTGAAACCTATGGTTTTTTCAGTAAATTTAATAGGTTTTTTAAATGCTAATACCTAACTATAACTGGTGTGAAACCTATGGTTTTTTCAGTGAATTTCAATGGTTTTTTTAATAGCAAATCTCAATAGGTATGAAAAGTAATATTTTTTATAACGAATTTTATATTGTATAATTATGTGATAATATTTTTAATTTTTTTTTTTTTTGCCCCAGGAGCGTACCGGGGAGCGCCCCGGTCAGCGCAATTTTGCAGCGCGCCCCGGGGCGCGTACCAGGGAGCATCCCGTTAGCGCTATTGCCGCGAACGAGAAGAACATTGTGACGTTTCGCGCAGTCGTGTGATGCGTCATATGACGAACTGCGTAAGCGCACCCGGAAGCACGCGATCGCATACGATCACGCAAAGTCTCGACGCGCTTACGCCGCGCGCCCCGGGGCGCGTAGCGTAAGCACGTCAGGTCATGTGATCTGAAAATAACCCTTTTCATTGGTGCAGATCAGTTTTGGTTTCCAAATGATGAAAGCCTGGGTCATGTGACTTGAACATAACACTTTTCATTGGTCCAGAACAGTTTTGTTTTCCAAATGATGAAAGCCCCCACCTTTTTTCCTTATTCTGACTTTGTCTTTTGACTGAGGAAGACCTTTTTGGAGTGCTATCTCTACTCTTTACTAGTTTGAAATGGCTACATTAGCAGCAACAGCTGGAGGATCTGCCCCACCACCACCACCACCACCACCACCACCACCATCTAAAAGACCACCAGAAGATTACATTGGTGGTCAAGAGGATGAGGAGGAGAATGATGAAGAGGAGGAACAGAGAAGGGAGTTCCTTCCTGAAAATAAACAGCCCTACCAACCAAAAGAGCACTTTATTTGGGAGTTCTACAAAATCCCAAGGGGTTTTAAAAAAGTCAACGCTGCAAAGGTGACTTGTTTGATTTGTGGTGCTGAGTTGTCCAGGGGGAACCCTAACAAAAAGTATTCCTTCGGGAATCATACAATGATTCGCCACATGATGCGTTTGCATCCAAACAATTATTCTAATGCGGAGTTAAGGGACCTCTGCAGTAAGCTATCCCCATCAACGTCTAGACCCTCAATATCAAAACAACCCACTCCATCGGGTCCGGGGGCACGAGACACATTGGCTACTATTCAACCTAAGTTTGCCGATTACAAAATCGTGTGCAAATATTGTAACAAGACACTTTGCTATGGTGAGCAAAGTATCGAACTTATCATGGTTGCTGGTGATAACCATAAGTGTCCAAGAAAACCCTAAATGTTCCTGATTTTTTTTTGCTCCAGTTGAGCCATTTACAATTCACTGTTTTTTGTTTCTCCCCATAAAAAATACAAAAAAAATATAAGTGTTCAGAAAAGCCAAAAAAAGTAAAAAATGTTCCAAAAAACAATAAAAAAAATATAAAACAACAAAAAATAAAAAAACAGTTCTTTTTAGAACTACTTCCAATTTATAAAAAAAATGCTACATTTTTTGAAAACTCTGTCATTCTTTTTTCCCTATGGTATGCTCCCCGGTACGCTCCCCGGTGCGCGTACCAGGCGCTCCCCCCGCGCAAATCGAGAAAAAAAAGATTTTTTTTTTTTGCCCCGCGGGGCCTTTTTATGGCCCCCACATCAAACCTAGGGTGTCAGGGGGGGGTCTACTCTGCCCCTTTATGGTCATTTCCCCCTTTGTTTTTGCCACCTCTTGTGTCTCGATTTTACCGAGACTCAAGATGGCGGCCGCTCCGGACTGTTTGGAATGTTTACAGACACCCGAGAGCCAATCAGCTTTCCGTGCGTAAGTCGCGTGGCGCGCCCGGTGCGCGTACCGAGGCGCGCTTATAGATATATATATTTTTTTTAACCTAAAATACTCAAAATCCACTGTAGCACATATTTTGAGACATAGCAAAGGCACATCGGGCTACCAGTCCCTACAATTTTTCCAAGTTTGGTGAAAATTCATTCAGCCGTTCGGGCTAAAAGTGAAGCCAACTGCCCTATGTAAATTAACAAGGGGAAAACACGTTTTGGGACCCCCCTTTTATCTCGGCCCTCGCTTGACGAATCCCCCCCACATTTTCAGGGAAGAAGCGGAGCGGAGCGGGCCACGAACTTTGAGAAATTCTCAAAGATTCGTCCACCGGCGCTAAAGTTATTCCCAATAGAATGTTGCGGATTTCCTATGGAAAGTAGATCCTAACTATAACTACCTACTGGCGTCCGCCAGTAGGATATATATATATATATATATATATATATTCACTGAAAAAACCATAGGTTTCACACCAGTTATAGTTAGGAATTAGCATTTAAAAAACCTATTAAATTCACTGAAAAAACCATAGGTTTCACACCAGTTATAGTTAGCTGGAAATTTTACTGATATAAAACCATTGAAATTCCCACGTTATAGTTAGTTGGACTCACTATAACTTGCGCGCCTGCAATGCACTGCTGATGACGTCACATATTACATCACTCATGACATGGTCAGTGACATCACTCATGACATCACTGATGACACCATCCCTGTGACAGAGTGACTGACCTCCTTTCAGTGTAATGTAACCCCTGAAACACATATTCAAAAATAGAAACTAACATTTACAAAAAAGTGGCGATACCTATACCAGTTACAACAACCAATTCAGTAATTCAACCATTTATATACACATTTACTCATTCACCAACAGTTCTATATAGTCATTCATACATATACTCACTTATCATATGTAGTGAAACACCTTTACATCCGTTAACACACCGACAGTCTTCCAAAAGTTACTCACACATATACTCACACATGCAAAAAAACTATTGAACATCCATTTATTTGCATATACAGCTATACACACACTACCACCTTATTCCTAAGGAAACTTACACATACTTACTCTCTTAAACAATCACTTATAGAATCACATACTTATTTAAACAGGAACTCTTACAATCTCTCACTCTCACATTTACTCACTTATATAAATCAATACTCCATATACTAGAATAAAACATATGTATACACACTCATATATAAAACATATTTATTTTTTCAGAAAGACACACATTCTTTGGATGGTGTCATCAGTGATGTCATGAGTGATGTCACTGACCATGTCATGAGTGATGTAATATGTGACGTCATCAGCAGTGCATTGCAGGCGCGCAAGTTATAGTGAGTCCAACTAACTATAACGTGGGAATTTCAATGGTTTTATATCAGTAAAATTTCCAGCTAACTATAACTGGTGTGAAACCTATGGTTTTTTCAGTGAATTTAATAGGTTTTTTAAATGCTAATTCCTAACTATAACTGGTGTGAAACCTATGGTTTTTTCAGTGAATTTCATAGGTTTTTTAAATGCTAATTCCTAACTATAACTGGTGTGAAACCTATGGTTTTTTCAGTGAATTTCATAGTTTTTTAAATGCTAATTCCTTTGTATATCGAGTTTCTAACCTGTTTTTTTTTTTACAATTTGCTGTTTTTTTTTAAGTATTTATTTTTTTTTATATTTTTTTTCTTTTGCGCTCTGGGTGCGCGCTCCGGGAAGCTTTCAGCTAAGCTCTCCTGTAAGCTTCTCCGAGAGCTCATCTGAAAGCGCACCCAGAGCGCAACTGTCGTTCGTGAAAAAAAAATATGAATGAAAAGTTAATAATAATGCAAAACATTTCGTACCATACAAATAAAATTTGTTTTTTTTAATATGGAAAATGATTATGCATTTCTATAAAAGATTGATGACGTCACTTCGGCGCGCAACGTAAGTGCCCTCGGAAGCGCATACGTGCGCGGCGCATAAACGCACGGAAAAGCGCCTACGATCGCGCCACGTTTGCGACCCGGAAGCGCCTACGATCGCGCTGCGTAAACGCACCCGGAAGTGCTCCGGAGCGCGCAGCGTAAACGCATCGAGTCATGTGACCCTAAAATAACACTTTTCATTGGTTGCTAACAGTTTTTTTTTACAATGAATGAAATCCCCACCCATTTCCTTCACTTCTTCTTTCACTTTTGTGACTGAAAGACCTGCCTTTTTTGCTGCTCCATATTCCTGGATTCATCATGGCTGCCAGACTATCCAGCAGTGAAGATGATTTCATTGATGAAGAGCCTCCTACCCCAAAGGTGAAGGAACATTTCATCTGGAAATTTTTTAAGTTTCCAGAAGGCCAGAAGAAGGTGAATGCACCAAAAGTAGAGTGCAGGATCTGCAAACAGGTCCTGTCACGGGGTAACCCCCAAAAAAAATACTCTTTTGGCAACTTCACCATGATTCGCCATGTGGAGAGGAGGCACCCCCAGAATTTTGCCCGGGAAAGTGTCAGGGCTCTGGCACAGGAGGTTCCCAGAGATGGGGCCTCTACATCAACAGGAGGAGCAACTTCTTCTGGAAGAGAACAATCTCATGGGCAGGTAGCAAACATTCAACCTGCATTCAACCATGGGGTCGTCAGATGCAGATACTGCAATCAACTCCTCACCTATGGGGAGCAAAGTGTCCTGCTCATGGTTCGGGCATTGGAGAACCATCACTGCCCTTCCCACCCCTAATTTTTTTCTTTTCTTTTTGCTCCTGTTGAGCAGTTTCTATTCCCTGTTTTTGTTCCTCTTCAGTTAAAAGAAGAAAACCAAAAGTTCTTTTCAGAACTACCTCCAATTCTCATCAAAGAGCTATAATCTTTAAAAATGAAGAGTAAGTGAAATATAGTGCATTGATAATTGAAAGGAGAATGAGTAAGAAAGAACAGAAAGGTATGAGAGGTGAAAGGAAGTGAAGTAGGAGGACTGAAAGAAGGTGAGTGTTAGAAAAGAAAGTTATGACACAGTGAATAAACTGGAGGCCTCATTTCTGAAAAGTGACGCATCGCTACGTGAAAATAGCGATGCGTCACTTTTCTGGACGCACTCCTTATGACATTCCAGATATGTCATATTTAATATATGACTAATCAATTCGCAAGGAGTTACAGATATGTCAGTATTTCTGACATATCTGTAAACACAAAAGTAACGCATTGCAGGAGTGCGTCACAAAAGTGACGCAACTCCAATAATGTGTCCTTTCACATGGAAAAAGCACCATGTGAAAGGTTTGCTGTGAAGCAGGCGCAAGATTTTGGCGCAACTGCATCCTAAAAGTGACGCACTGCGTCATTATTACCAAGCTTTTTGCAAGGAACACCCCCTCTGCATGCATTATACCTGACACTATTTTTTAAAAAGTGACGCATCTAGGTACATGGGTCACTTTTTAAAACTCTGCGCCATATTGTATCTGCATCAGGTATAATGTATGCAGAGGGGGCAATCCCTCGCAAAAAGCTTGGTAATAACAACGTACTGAAATCTATGAGATTTCCCTGCGTCACTTTTAGGATGCTATTGCGTCAAAATTTTGCGCCGGCCTCGCATCACTTTTATGTTTACACATATGTCAGAAATACTGACGTATCTGTAACTCCTTGCAACATGATTCGTCATACATTAAATATGACACATCTGGAATGTCATAAGGACTGTGGACAGAAAAGTGACGCATCACACCAGCAGTGTAATAAAATGTGCCTCGTTGCACTATATTTAAAGGATGCAACAGCATCCTAAAAGTGACGCAGTGAAATCTCAAACATTTCACTGCGTCGCTATTACAAAGCTTTTAGTGGGAGAACACCCCCTCTGCATGCATTATACCTCACGCAGATATAATGTGGCGCTTGATTTTAAAAAGTGACCCATCTACCTAGATACCTCACTTTTTAAATATAACGCAACGCAACACATTTTTTTACACTACTGGTGCAATGCGTCACTTTTCTGTGCGCACTCCTTATGACATTCCAAGTAACGCATTGCTGGAGTGCGTCACAAAAGTGACGCAACTCCAGTAATGTGTCCTTTCAAATGGGGAAAGCAGCATATGAAAGGTCTTGCCTCAGTCTAACACCTGCTGTAAAGCAGGCACAAGATTTTGACGCAACAGCATCCTAAAACTGACGCAGTGAAATCTCAAAGATTTCACTGCGTCGCTATTACAAAGCTTTTTGCGGGAGAACACCCCCTCTGCATGCATTATACCTGACACTATTTTTAAAAAGTGACGCATCTAGGTACATGGGTCACTTTTTAAAACTCTGCGCCATATTGTATCTGCAACATGATTCGTCATACATTAAATATGACACATCTGGAATGTCATAAGGAGTGCGCACAGAAAAGTGACGCATAACACCAGCAGTGTAATAAAATGTACCTCGTTGCACTATATTTAAAAAGTGACGCATCTAGATAGATGCGTCACTTTTTAAATATTGCATAACAATGCGCATTTTTTTACACCGCTGGTGCGTCACAAAAATTGACGCACATGAAGCGCAAAACTAACAGCGCAAGGCCTTCATAAATATGGTCCTGGATTTTCCCCGTGCTTCGCCGGTGCGCGTACCATGCGCTTCCCCCGCGCAAAACGAAAAAAATTTTTTTATGCCCTGCAGGACCCTATTTTAGTCCCTACATCAAACCTAGGGGGTCAGAGGGGGTCTACTCTTCCCCCTTATGGTCATTTGCCCCTTTTTTTTTCAAACCCCTTGTGTCTCGATTTTACCGAGACACAAGATGGCGGCCGCTCCGCACTGTTTAGAATGTTTACAGACAACTGAGATCCAATCAGCTTCCTGCGCGCAAGTCGCGTGTCGCGCCTGGAGCGCACTCCGGTGCGCGCACGGGAGAGCGCCTATAGATATATATATTTTTTTGAACCTAAATTACTCAAAATCCACTGGAGCACATATCTTGAGACATAGCAAAGGCACATCGGGCTACCAGTCCCTACAATTTTGCCAAGTTTGGTGGAAATCCATTCAGCCGTTCGGGCTAAAAGTGAAATCGACCGCCCTATGGAAATTAACATGGGGAAAACGCGTTTTGGGACCCCCCTTTTATCTCGGCCCCCGCTTGACGAATCCCCCCCAAACTTTCAGGGAAGGACCGGACCGCCATGAGACCATTTTCCTGAAAATTTCAGGCAGATTCGTCAACCGGCGCCAAAGTTATTCAAAATAGAATGTTGAGATTTAACATTGAAAATTATCCTAACTATAACTACCTACTGGCGACCGCCAGTAGGTAATATATATATATATATATATATATATATATATATATATATATATATATATATATATATATATATATATATATATATATATATTTACTGAAAAAAACATAGTTTTCAGGCCCTATATAGTTAGGAATTAGCATTTACAAAACCTTTAAAATTCACTCAAAAAACCTATAAGTTTTAGGGGTGTTATAGTTAGCTGGACATTTCACTCATACAAAACCATTGAAATTGCTCCTATATAGTTAGTTATACTAACTATATTTCGCGCACCCGCAATCCACTGCTGATGATGTCACATATTACAACATTCATGATATGGTCAGTGACATCACTGATGACATCTCAAATGACATCACTGATGACATCTTCCAGTGAATGTGGTTTGCTTCGTTATTTAAATACGCATTATATATATAGCAATTTGCATTGAAGAATGAGTGGATATATAAAAATAAATATTTGGATGGAGGATTTAGTAGCAGTGTAATTGACTGTTTACTTGACCAATTTATAGTGTCTCACTAAATATAGTGGATAGTGACTAAACTGTTTGAATATCTGTATCACTTTGTCAGTTGTTGAGTAAACTGGTTCTCCAGTTGGTTACTAGCTATGTGAAAGTCTATATTAGTTATTGATTAGTTAACTGAGTATTTGTATGGGAGAGTCAATGTGTTTGTGGTTCGGTGGGGGGTGTGTGACTGCCCACAGATGTGTGAATAGTTGATTCACTAGATATATGAAGTTAAAACTACATGTTCTAACAGTTGTTTGGGTGAGTGAATATCTTTATGGGTTTGGTGATGAGCAAATATATTTCTCAATGGTACATGTCCAACAAACAAGAGAAATAAAAGGCAGTGTATGTGTCAGTTGTATATAAATAAGTATACATAAGACTCAATGATTGTGTGAGTGACAGTATGGATAACTTTATACTTGTAATAATGATTTTATAATTCACTAAGTATGACTTACTATCTAAAGGAATAGATGAAGTTGTGTTTTTATAAGTGTGTAGCTAAGTAAATATGTAAGTATGATCCATTGTTTGCATAAGTGAGTAGGATGACTTCATATGTGAATAGGATGTGTGTGGTGTGTAATGTCGATATAGGTGTATAAGTATTTTTGATAGTGTTCTATTGTTCATTGACAGCATGTATGAGTGAATCTACAGGTAAGGGATTAGATGTGTGTATACATCTATGAATCACTGAGTGGGTTTTTAGATACTTGTATTGCTGTAACAATGGATTCAAATATGATACTCTGTGTTTTACAAAGAGTGATGAAAGATTTTACTAGTGTATGAAAAGGTGTATGTGGTTGTCACGTGGATGATGTCATCAGTGATGTCATCAGTGATGTCATTTGAGATGTCATCAGTGATGTCTCTGACCATGTCATGAATGATGTAATATGTGACATCATCAGCAGTGGATTGTGGGTGCGCGAAATATAGTTAGTACAATGAACTATATATGAGCAATTTCAATGGTTTTGTTTGAGTGAAATGTCCAGCTAACTATAACACCCCTAAAACTTAGTTTTATGAGTGAATTTCAAAGGTTTTTTAAATGCTAATTCCTACCTATATAAGGCCTGAAACCTATGGTTTTTTTCAGTAAATTTGCAAGGTTTTTAAATGCTAATTCCTAACTATATAAGGCCTGAAACCTATGTTTTTTTCAGTAAATTTCAAAGGTTTTTTTATGCTAATTCCTAACTATATAAGACCTGAAAGCCCACCATTAATCTCCAGTACGCGCCAGGGGACTGCATTGCAGAGAGGTGTAATGAAGCCACGCCCCTTTTACACCTCTCTGCAACGCAGCCCCGTGCATGTTTGAAGAGGGGGAACTAATTCCCCTTGCATACTGAGGGCCCCTGGGGGCCAACTAGCCCACCTGGAACCTCCAGTATGCGCCAGTGGGCTGCATTGCAGAGGTGTAATGAGGCTATGCCCCTTTTTACACCTCTCTGCAACGCAGGCCACTGGCGCGTTTGCAGAGGGGGGACTAATTCCCCTTGCATACTGGGGGTCCCTGGGTCATATCTGCCCAAACGCCGATATTCCGAACGATTGAAAATGACTTTTCTTGAGAAACATTTGGATTATCATGTCCTATACTTTGGAATTTTTGGAAGACTGACTTTGAGGAAGCTATACATTACTCAAGTCTGCCCGAATTGTGTGGGTAAAATTGATACCTAGGCACTTTGAATAAGAATGTACTTACGTCTCGTCTAACATTTGGAAGAAATATCTAGTAATATGACAACAGGATACCGACATAACTTGAAGGAAATAAGAACGCCCTGAAGAAGTTCTGTTGTACAGAACGAAACGCGTCGGCTGGCTGTGGTACATAAACGTAAGGAAAATAAAAGAATTTGAATATACACCAAGATTCAGCGCTTCAATAAGGACTCTAAGTGATATGATTTGATTGGACTTATTGTGCAAGTGGTGCTGTGCCAAACTTTGGAATATTCTCCACTACTCTCTACTACTTACTCTCTACTACTCCACTACTCTCTAATACTCACTCTCTACTACTCATTCTCTACTACTCCACTACTCTCTACTACTCTCTCTACTACTCACTCCCTACTACTCACTATCTACTACTCTCTACTAATCACTCTACTACTCTCTCTCTACTACTCACTCTTTACTACTCACTCTTTACTACTCACTCTCTACTACTCTCTACTACTCACTCTCTACTTCACACTCTCTACTACTCACTCTCTACTACTCTCTCTCTACTACTCTCTACTACTCACTCTCTACTACTCACTCTCTACTACTTACTCTACTACTCACTCTCTACTACTCACTCTCTACTACTCTCTACTACTCACTCTACTACTCTCTCTACTACTCTCTATTTTTCTCTCTCTGCTACTCACTCTCTACTACTCACTCTCTACTACTCACTCTCTACTACTCACTCTCTACTACTCTCTACTACTCACTCTTTACTACTCTCTGCTACTCACTCTCTACTGCTCTCTACTACTCACTCTACTACTTACTCTCTACTACTCTCTACTACTCACTCTCTACTACTCACTCTCTACTACTCTCTACTTCTCACTCTAATATTCACTCTACTACTCTCTACTACTCACTCTCTGCTACTCTCTCTACTGCTCTCTACTACTCTACTACTCACTCTCTACTCTCTATTACTCACTCTCTACTCTCTACCTCTCTACCTCTACACCTCTACCTCTCTACCTCTCTACCTCTCTCTACACACACACATATACATATGTAGATATGCATATATATGTATATGCATTTATATATATGTATGTGTATGTATATATATATATATATATATATATATATATATATATATATATATATACCTACATATATAAACATATAATCTGCATATCTATTTAAATACAAATATAAATGCATGCATACATATACATGTATCCATACATATGCATGTTATTTACATGAAAGTTTTAAAAACACTAATAAAAGCAAAGCTAAAAAGCCACCTCATTACAAACAGAATGGCTTTAACTTAAACGAGGGCGAGATCTATTGCATTTTCAATGCTTGTTTACTTTCGTTCCATCAAGAAGGCATTCAGATGTGTCACACATTTGCCATACATTCTGAATGTTAGCACTCTAGTTGCTCATTAGATCACTGTAGTAAAGCTACTGCTCACGAGGGAAGTCTGCTGTTGGTGTTCAAAGTGCATGTTTCAGTCTGCATGTCAGAATGTTTTTAATGAAATAGAAGAGGATTTGAGAAGTCCCTCAAAATGTGCCCTACTTTTTCTTTCTGAAGCACTAATCATGCTTTCTATGGCAAAATGAGCCCCCTCATTTTGTTCATTTTTAAATTAAATGTTTTCAGACTTACCACTTCATTCCAATCAAGACGGGTTCTGGTGTGCCATACTTTTGTCATAAGTAAGACTGTTAGCGCTCTAGTTGTTCTTTAGAATACTCTGGGACATTCTGTCATTGGGCTATACTTGGGCTACATCTGGGTGATATTTGGGCTACATTTGGGCTCTTTTGTCTCTGGTGGCTATCTTGGGAGACTTTTTTATTGGAATAGAAGAGGATTTGAGAAGTCACTCAAAATGTGCCCTAATTTTTCTTTCTGCAGCACTAATCATACTTTCTATGGCAAAATATACCCCCTCATTTTGTTCCTTTTTAAATTAAATGTTTTAAGAGTTACCACTTTATTCCAATCAAGATGGCTTCAGGTGTGCCATACCTTTGTAATAAGTAGGACTGGTTGTGCTCTAGTTGTTCTTTAGAAAACTCTGGGACATTCTGTCATTGGGCTATACTTGGGCTACATCTGGGTGATATTTGGGCTACATTTGGGCTCTTTTGTCTCTGGTGGCCATCTTGGGAGACTGCATGTCAGAATTTTTTAATGAAATAGAAGAGGATTTGAGAAGTCACTCAAAATGTGCCCTAATTTTTCTTTCTGCAGAACTAATCATACTTTCTATGGCAAAATGAACCCCCTCATGTTGTTCCTTTTTAAATGAAATGTTTTCAGACTTACCACTTCATTCCAATCAAGATGGCCTCTGGTGTACCATACTTTTGTCATAGGTAAGACTGTTAGCGCTCTAGTTCTTTCGAACATTCTTGGACATTCTTTCATTGGGCTATACTTGGGCTACATCTGGGTGATATTTGGGCTACATTTGGGTTCTTTTGTCTCTGGCGGCCATCTTGGAAGACTGCATGTCAGAATTTTTTTTAATGAAATAGAAGAGGATTTGAGAAGTCACTCAAAATGTGCCCTAATTTTTCTTTCTGAAGCACTAATCATACTATCTATGGCAAAATGAACCCCCTCATTTTGTTCCTTTTTAAATTAAATGTTTTCAGACTTACCACTTCATTCCAATCGAGATGGCTTCTGGTGTGCCATACTTTTGTCATAAGTAAGACTGTTAGCACTCTAGTTGTTCTTTAGAACACTCTGGGACATTCTGTCATTGGGCTATACTTGGGCTACATCTGGGTGATATTTGGGCTACATTTGGGCTCTTTTGTCTCTGGTGGCCATCTTGGGAGACTACATGTCAGAATGTTTTAATGAAATAGAAGAGGATTTGAGAAGTCACTCAAAATGTGCCCTAATTTTTCTTTCTGCAGAACTAATCATACTTTCTATGGCAAAATGAACCCCCTCATGTTGTTCCTTTTTAAATGAAATGTTTTCAGACTTACCACTTCATTCCAATCAAGATGGCCTCTGGTGTGCCATACTTTTGTCATAAGTAAGACTGTTAGCGCTCTAGTTCTTTCGAACATTCTTGGACATTCTTTCATTGGGCTATACTTGGGCTACATCTGGGTGATATTTGGGCTACATTTGGGTTCTTTTGTCTCTGGCGGCCATCTTGGAAGACTGCATGTCAGAATTTTTTTTAATGAAATAGAAGAGGATTTGAGAAGACACTCAAAATGTGCCCTAATTTTTCTTTCTGAAGCACTAATCATACTATCTATGGCAAAATGAACCCCCTCATTTTGTTCCTTTTTAAATTAAATGTTTTCAGACTTACCACTTCATTCCAATCGAGATGGCTTCTGGTGTGCCATACTTTTGTCATAAGTAAGACTGTTAGCACTCTAGTTGTTCTTTAGAACACTCTGGGACATTCTGTCATTGGGCTATACTTGGGCTACATCTGGGTGATATTTGGGCTACATTTGGGCTCTTTTGTCTCTGGTGGCCATCTTGGGAGACTACATGTCAGAATGTTTTAATGAAATAGAAGAGGATTTGAGAAGTCACTCAAAATGTGCCCACATTTTTTTTCTGCAGCACTAATCATACTTTCTATGGCAAAATATACCCCCTCATTTTGTTCCTTTTTAAATTAAATGTTTTAAGAGTTACCACTTTATTCCAATCAAGATGGCTTCAGGTGTGCCATATCTTTATAATAAGTAGGACTGTTAGCGCTCTAGTTCTTCTTTAGAATACTCTAGGAGGCTGCAGTAGAACACAAAGGAATCAACTGCCAGTCTCTGTCCTTGTTGTATGTACATGTTTTACTGAGAAAGTCAGTCTTCATTCTCACATGACTGAGAAAGATAATGTGAATTTACAGAAAATATGCTTTCAGTTTAGCTTATAGATCCCCTTCCAAACCACTGTGGGAAAAGCATGAGATAATAGTTTTCTTTCAAACATGATTCATGATATCCCAGTAGAAGGTTTTTCACATGGTAAAATCACCTTAGAACACACCACAATTCCTAAAATGAGTATGGTACCATCATCAAATGATTTATAATGTAACTATTAACTACAATGCATTTTAATGAGGTGCTATGATGTATATTTGTCCCAAGATGGCTGCCAACACTTCTTGGATGAAGTGCTGACAGCCAATCAGATCTCACGATGAGATGTGTGGTTAGGCTCCGCCCAGATATATGTGTTTTTGAAGTTAATTTTTATAAAAACCACTGGAGCAATTTTCACCAAATATAGAAAAGGCACTTCTGCGTACCATTCCCTACAATTTTGCAAAGTTTGGTGTAATTCCATTCAGCGGTTTGGGCTGTAGCCTTGTCTATTCGTCCTATGGAAATTAACATGGGGAAAACACGTTTTGGGACCCCCCTTTTTTCTCGGCTCCTGCATGACAAATCCCCCCGAAACTTCAGGGGAAGATGCGGAGCGGAGCTGCCCTAATTTTTGGTAAATTACACGCAAATTCCTCAACCGGCGCCAAAGTTATTCCCAATAGAATGTTGCGGACTTCCTATGGTAGCTAGGTCCTAACTATATATACCTACTGGCTATCGCCAGTAGGTTACATATATATATATTCACTGAAAAAACCATAGGTTTCACACCAGTTATAGTTAGGAATTAGCATTTAAAAAAACTATTAAATTCACTGAAAAACCCATAGGTTTCACACCAGTTATAGTTAGCTGGAAATTTTACTGACATAACACCATTGAAATTCCCACGTTATAGTTAGTTGGACTCACTATAACTTGCGCGCCTGCAATGCACTGCTGATGACGTCACATATTACATCACTCATGACATGGTCAGTGACATCACTCATGACATCACTCATGACACCATCCTTGTGACAGAGTGACAGACCTCCTTTGGGTGTAATATAACCCTTGAAACACATATTCAAAAATAGAAACTAACATTTTCAAAAAAATTGAGATACCCATACCAGTTACAACAACCAATTCAGTAATTCCACCATCTATATACACATCCTCTCATTCAGCAACAGTTCTATATAGTCACTCATACATATACTCACTCATCATATGTAGTGATACACATATACATCCTGTTACACACCAACAGTCATCCAGACACACATGCAAATAACCTATTGAACATCCATTTATTTGCATATACAGCTATACACACACTAGTACATAACTTCTAAGGAAACTTACACATACTTACTCTCTTAAACAATCACTTATAGGAACACATACTTATTTAAACAGGAACTCTTTCAATCTCTCACTCTCACATATACTCACTTATATACATCAATACTCACATATACTAGATTAAAACATATGTAGTTACTCATAAAAACACTAGTGAGGCAGGCATTCACTCACTAACATGCACATATTCACACTCATCCACCCATACAGTCCTGCACATACGCTGTCTTAAAAACACATACAAACAGTGAGTCAGTCACCAACCCATGCAGCCACTTATACACAAAGTGAAACACTGATACATATATTTAAAATATTTAAAAATTACTCGCTAATATATGTATTCACTAAGATACACTTTATAAGCCAGTTAACCAATCAATATTTTATTAAAAATAAACATCCATTTACACACTTATTTAAACATTTATTCGTCCATCGACCTTTACAAATACATATATAAAACATATTGATATTTCAGAAAGACACACATTCACTGGATGGTGTCATCAGTTATGTCATGAGTGATGTCACTGACCATGTCATGAGGGATGTAATATGTGACGTCATCAGCAGTGCATTGCAGGCGCGCAAGTTATAGTGAGTCCAACTAACTATAACGTGGGAATTTCAATGGTTTTAGGTCAGTAAAATTTCCAGCTAACTATAACTGGTGTGAAACCTATGTTTTGTTTCAGTGAATTTAATAGGTTTTTTAAATGCAAATTCCTAACTATAACTGGTGTGAAACCTATCGTTTTTTCAGTGAATTTCAAAGTTTTTTTTAATGCTAATTCCTAACTATATAAGACCTGAAAGCCCACCAGGAATCTCCAGTATGCGCCAGGGGACTGCATTGCAGAGAGGTGTAATGAAGCCACAACCCTTTTTACACCTCTCTGCAACGCAGCCCCCGTGCATGTTTGAAGAGGGGGAACTAATTCCCCTTGCATACTGGGGGCCCCTGGGGGCCAACTAGCCCACCTGGAACCTCCAGTATGCGCCAGGGGACTGCATTGCAGAGGTGTAATGAGGCTATGCCCCTTTTTACACCTCTCTGCAACGCAGCCCCTGCCGCGTTTGCAGAGGGGGAACTAATTCCCCTTGCATACTGGGGGTCCCTGGGGGCCAACTAGCCCACCAGGAGCCTCCAGTATGCGCCAGGGGGCTGCATTGCAGAGAGGTGTAATGAGGCCACACCCTTTTTACACCTCTCTGCAATGCAGGCCACTGGCGCGTTTGCAGAGGGGGGACTAATTCCCCTTGCATACTGGGGGTCCCTGGGTCATATCTGCCCAAACATCGATATTCCGAACGATTGAAAATGACTTTTCTTGAGAAACATTTGGATTTGGATTATCATGTCCTATACTTTGGAATTTTTGAAACACTGACTTTGAGGATGCTATAAATTACTCAAGTCTGCCCGAATTGTGTGGGTAAAATTGATACCTAGTCACTTTGAATAAGAATGTACTTACATCTCGTTTAACATTTGGAAGAAATATCTAGTTATATGACAACAGGATACCAACATAACTTGAAGGAAATAAGAACGCCCTGAAGAAGTTCTGTTGTACAGAACGAAATGTTTTGGCTGGCTGTGGTACATAAACTTAAGGAAAATAAAAGCATTTGAATATTCACCAAGATTCAGCGCTTCAATAAGGACGCTAAGTTATATGATTTGATTGGACTCATTGTGCAAGTGCTGCGGTGCCAAACTTTGGAATATTCTCCACTACTCTCTACTACTTACTCTCTCCTACTCCACTACTCTCAAATACTCACTCTCTACTACTCCTTCTCTACTACTCTACTACTCTCTACTACTCTCTCTCTACTACTCACTCCCTACTACTCGCTACTCACTACTCCCTACTACTCACTATCTACTACTCTGTACTACTCACTCTTTACTACTCTCTCTCTCTACTACTCACTCTTTACTACTCACTACTACTCTCTACTGCTCACTCTCTACTTCTCACTCTCTACTACTCTCTCTCTACTACTCACTCTCTACTACTCACTCTACTACTCTCTACTACTCACTCTCTACTACTCTCTCTCTACTAGTCTCTACTACTCACTCTACTACTGACTCTCTACTACTCTCTACTATTCTCTCTGCTACTCACTCTCTACTACTCTCTACTACTCACTCTCTACTGCTCTCTACTTCTCACTCTTTACTACTCTCTACTGCTCTCTACTACTTACTGTCTACTACTTTCTACTACTCACTCTACTATTCACTCTACTACTCTCTACTACTCACTCTCTGCTACTCTCTCTACTGCTCTCTACTACTCTCTGCTACTCACTCTCTACTCACTATTACTCACTCTCTACCTCTCTACTTCTCTCTCTACTAGTCTCTACCTCTCTACCGCTACCTCTCCACCTCTACCTCACTACCTCTACACCTCTACTTCTCTACCTCTCTCTACATGCACACATATACACATATATGCATATATATGCATATGCATTTATATATATGTATGTGTATGTATATATATATATATTAAAAAAAACGACAAAAATTTTTTTTTTTAAAACAGCGACTTTTTTTTAAAACGGTCATTCTTTTTCCCCATGGTACGCTCCCCGGTGCGCGTACCGGGCGCTCCCCCCGCGAAAATCAAAACATTTTTTTTTTTTTTGTTGGCCCCGCTGGGCCCTTTTATGGCCCCCACATCAAACCTAGGGGGTCAAGGGGGGTCTACTCTGCCCCATTATGGTCAATTCCCCCTTTGTTTCAGCCACCTCTTGTGTCTCGATCCTACCGAGACACAAGATGGCGGGCGCTCCGAACTGTTTGGAATGTTTACAGACACCCGAGAGCCAATCAGCTTTCCGCACGCAGGTCGTCATCAGTGATGTCACTGACCATGTCATGAATGATGTAATATATGACATCATCAGCAGTGGATTGCGGGTGCGCGATATATAGTTAGTGCAACTAACTATATATGGAATTTCAATGGTTTTGTGTGAGTAAAATAAGGTTTTGTAAATGCGAATTCCTAACTATATATGGTCTATAACCTATGGTTTTTTCAGTGAATTTTCAAGGTTTTGTAAATGCTAATTCCTAACTATATATGGTCTATAGCCTATGGTTTTTTCAGTGAATATATATATATATATATATACATATATAAACATATATCATCTGTATATCTATATAAATACAAACATAAATGCATGCATACATATACTTATATGCATACAGATGCATGTTATTTACATGAAAGTTGAAAAAACACTAATAAAAGCAAAGCTAAAAAGCCACCTCATTACAAACAGAATGGCTTTAACTTAAACGAGGGCGAGGTCTATTGCATTTTCAATGCTTGTTTACTTTGGTTCCATCAAGAAGGCATTCAGATGTGTCACACATTTGCCATAAATGCTGAATGTTAGCACTCTAGTTGCACATTAGATCACTGTAGTAAAGCTACTGCTCACCAGGGACGTCTGCTGCTGGTATTCAAAGTGCATGTTTCAGTCTGCATGTCAGAATTTTTTTAATGAAATAGAAGAGGATTTGAGAAGTCACTCAAAATGATCCCTAATTTTTCTTTCTGAAGCACTAATCATACTTTCTATGGCAAAATTAACCCCCTCATGTTGTTCCTTTTTAAATTGAGTGTTTTCAGACTTACCACTTCATTCCAATCAAGATGGCTTCTGGTGTGCCATACTTTTGTCATAAGTAAGACTGTTAGCGCTCTAGTTGTTCTTTAGAACACTCTGGGACATTCTGTCATTGGGCTATACTTGGGGTACATCTGGGTGATATTTGGGCTACATTTAGGCTCTTTTGTCTCTGGTGGCCATCTTGGGAGACTGTATGTCAGAATTTTTTAATGAAATTGAAGAGGGTTTGAGAAGTCACTCAAAATGTGCCCTAATTTTTCTTTCTGCAGCACTAATCATAATTCATATGGCAAAATATACCCCCTCATTTTGTTCCTTTTTAAATTAAATGTTTTAAGAGTTACCACTTTATTCCAATCAAGATGGCTTCAGGTGTGCCATACCTTTGTAATAAGTAGGACTGTTAGCGCTCTAGTTGTTCTTTAGAACACTCTGGGACATTCTGTCATTGGGCTATACTTGGGCTACATCTGGGTGATATTTGGGCTACATTTAGGCTCTTTTGTCTCTGGTGGCCATTTTGGGAGACTGCATTTTAGAATTCTTTAATGAAATAGAAGAGGATTTGAAAAGTCACTCAAAATGTGCCCTAATTTTTCTTTCTGCAGCACTAATAATACCTTCTATTGCATAATATACCCCCTCATTTTGTTCCTTTTTAAATTAAATGTTTTAAGAGTTACCACTTTATTCCCATCACGATGGCTCCAGGTGTGCTATACCTTTGTAATAAGTAGGACTGTTAGCGCTCTAGTTGTTCTTTAGAACACTCTGGGACATTCTGTCATTGGGCTATACTTGGGCTACATCTGGGTGATATTTGGGCTACATTTGGGCTCTTTTGTCTCTGGTGAAATGAAATGAAATGAAATGAAATTGGATTTGTAAAGCGCATGGCTGCCCGTAAGCGTCCCAGCGCTACCATGCGAAATTAAGAGGCTCTGAGGAGGGACAAGGGAATTTTTTAAGAGGCTTTGGGAAAAAGAAAAAATTTAAGACATTTGCGGAATTTGCTAAGGGACGGTTCCATGCGGATGTGTCTAGGGAGGGCGTTCCAGGTCTTTGCTGCATTTACCGAGAAGCGACGGCCTCCCGAGCGAGCTTTTCTGACTCTGGGGACTATGACCAGGTTTTCAAGGTCAGATCTCAGGGCTCGTGAGGGTTTGTATGGGCGTATCAGGCTGCTCAGGGCTTGGGGACCTTTACCTTGAAGGGTTTTGTGGACGATACATAATGATTTGAAAGAGATGCGTTCACGCACTGGAAGCCAGTGCAAGGTTTTCAGCAATGGTTTTGCTGATGCTCTTCTTGGGGCACCCAAGAGCATCCTGGCAGCAGCGTTTTGTACTCGTTGTAGCGTGTTGATAGTGGCTTCCGGGGCTGCCAGGAGCAAAGCATTACTATAGTCCAGTCTGGACAAGATCAGTCCCTGAATTAATAGTTTTCTGGATTGGAAGGGTAGTAGTGGCAGGACTTTCCGCACAGTTCGGAGCAAGCCGAAACATGTGCCTGCCACTTTCTGGGTATGTGCCCTGAAGGTTAGTTCGGGCTCGAACCATACCCCCAAGCTCTTGATTTTGTCTTTTGGTGAGGGCACCTCTCCCATACACGGGGGCCAAGATGTAGTGGGTAGAGAGGAGAGTTGGTGACCCAGCATTAAAATCTCGGTTTTTGCTCCGTTTAATTTAAGCTTGGAGTTGGTCATCCAGGAGAAAATTTCCGAGAGGCAAGCTGAGAGGTTGTCTGAGCATCCCGAATTTTGCGTCAGTGAGACGACTAGTTGGGTGTCATCAGCGTAGGTGACGCATTTGATCCCAAACGGGGCTACTACCTCCTCCAGTGGTGGCCATTTTGGGAGACTGCATGTCAGAATGTTTTAATGAAATAGAAAAGGATTTGAGAAGTCACTCAAAATGTGCCCTAATTTTTCATTCTGCAGCACTAATCATACTTTCTATGGCAAAATATACCCCCTCATTTTGTTCCTTTTTAAATTAAATGTTTTAAGAGTTACCACTTTATTCCAATCAAGATGGCTTCAGGTGTGCCATACCTTTGTAATAAGTAGGACTGTTAGCGCTCTAGTTGTTCTTTAGAACACTCTGGGACATTCTGTCATTGGGCTATACTTGGGCTACATCTGGGTGATATTTGGGCTACATTTGGGCTCTTTTGTCTCTGGTGGCCATTTTGGGAGACTGCATGTCAGAATGTTTTAATGAAATAGAAAAGGATTTGAGAAGTCACTCAAAATGTGCCCTAATTTTTCATTCTGCAGCACTAATCATACTTTCTATGGCAAAATATACCCCCTCATGTTGTTTCTTTTTAAATTAAATGTTTTAAGAGTTACCACTTTATTCCAATCAAGATGGCTTCAGGTGTGCCATACCTTTGTAATAAGTAGGACTGTTAGCGCTCTAGTTGTTCTTTAGAACACTCTAGGAGGCTGCAGTAGAACACAAAGGAATCAACTGACAGTCTCTGTCCTTGTTGGATGTACATGTTTTACTGAGAATGTCAGACTTCATTTTCACATGACTGAGAAAGATAATGTGAATTTACAGAAAATATGCTTTCAGTTTAGCTTATAGATCCCCTTCCAAACCACTGTGGGAAAATCATGAGATATTAGTTTTCTTTCAAACAATATTCATGATATCACAGCAGAAGTTTTTTCACATGGTAAAATCACCTTAGAACCCACCACAATTCCTAAAACGAGTATGGTACCATCGACAAATGATTTATAATGTAACTAAAGTCCTAAAACCCTCTATTAACTACAATGCTTTTTAATGAGGTGCTATCATGTATATTGGTCCCAAGATGGCTGCCAACACTTCTTGGATGAAGTGCTGACAGCCAATCAGATCAGATGTGTGGTTAGGCTCCGCCCAGATATATATCTTTTTTTGAACCTAAATTACTCAAAATCCACTGGAGCACATATATTGAGACCTAGCAAAGGCACATCGGGCTAACAGTCCCTACAATTTTGCCAAGTTTCGTGCAAATCCTTTCAGCCGTTCGAGATAAAAGTGAGGCCAACCGCCCTATGGAAATTAACATGGGAAAAACGCGTTTTGGGACCCCCCTTTTTTCTCGGCCCCCCTTGATGAAACCCCCCCAAATTGTCAGGGGCTGCTCAGAAACAAAATGTTCCATTTTCCTGAAAATTTCAGCCAATTCCGTCCACAAACGCCAAAGTTATTAGACATAGAATTTTCAAAAATCCCATAGAGAAAAAATCCTAACTATATATACCTACTGGCGACCGCCAGTAGGTTTTATATATATATATATATATATATATATATATATATATATATATATATATATATATATATATATATATATATATATATATATATATATATATATATATATATATATATATATATATTCCAAATGCCTTTTCACAGTGCGAGTACTTCAGCCATAATCGCCGAGAGATTCCCTTGTTCACTGGCAGGGCTTTGGGGAAATGAACAGCTCTGTGCAAAGTTCAGGTGTTTTTAAAGTTCTTACTCCCGCCCAGTGGGCATGTCTTGACCAGACAGCATTATGGTTAGTGCGGAACAACGTACCTGTTTTAGCAAGCGCAAGATGAGCAACAACCTGGTCCAGTGCCTCACAGTGGCCCGATGGAATTAATATGAGGTGGAATAGGCACAGCGTTCCACTACGGCTTCAAACGGACTACAACAACCATAATGCTACCTATAAGTTGTGCCCTTATTGCGCCCCTCCACCATGCACAGTTTTCTCATCAATAATTTTACAGCACATGTTGCAGAGATATTGTCAATGATGTCATAGAAGATGTCATGTCTGATGTAATATGTGGGGTAACTAGCAGTGCATGGCGATGGTGCAAGTTATAGTTACCTTAGGGCATAAGTTATAGTTACTTGAGATAACTATAACTGCTGCATTTCAGTGGTTTGTGTGTATAAAATCTGAACCTAACTATAATGTCCCTGTAACCTTTGCTTTTTTCAGTGAATTTCTATGTTAATGATATTTCCTAACTATACGGTTCGTCTAACTTTAGTTTTTTTCAGTGAATTTCTAGAGGTTTTTGTAATGTAAAGTAATATTTAATTACCATATTTTCATCAAACCGCCGCCTCGCATGGCCTTCAGCTGCAGCGGCCAACCCCAGCATGGCAAGTAGCCAACACCACACATCGCACATGTTGGATGCAGGTCCTGCGGCCAACTGCTGACATGCAGCCAAACCCCCACATTCATGCCAACCCCCTCGGCCATGCGTGACAGGGGTTGGCCGCTGCATCTGACATGCGGCGAGGCCCTGTGTCCAATCCCACAAAGGCAGCCAAACCAGGAGGGGTGCGCAAAGCCCCCTTACCTGGACGTTGCCACTTTTATTATTACCCGATTTTGTTCCTGGGAACTCCATCCTCTGGGGCCCGGCCAATAAAGAGTGGCCCTGCCATGCACAGGTCTCTCCTCAATTCTGCCCCAAATGTAGCAGTGATGTTATCAATGATGTCTTAGAAGATGTCATAAGTAATGTAATAACTGGGGTAAATAGCAGTGCATGGCGAAGGCGCCAGTTATAGTTACCGTAGCGTAGGGCATGATTTATAGTTACTTGAGATAATCTAACTATAGGTGCTGAATTTCTATAGTTTTGTGTGTGTAAAATCTGAACCTAGCTTTAATGTCCCTCTAACCTTTGTTTTTTTCAGAGAATTTCTAGTTTTTTTTAACAATTTTGCTCCGCGTGTTATTACACCGCAGTTTTTACACCGCAAAATCTTTTACAACACAGGTCTTTACAAAGCAATCCATTACAACGCATTCCACAGTACAAAGCAATTTACTATTCTAACTCCACCGTGGCGTGGGGAATGCGTTGTTATAGTTTGCAGTGTAAAGCCCTGCATTGTAACGGATTTTGCTCTGTAAAAACTGCGGGGTAATGGCACTGCGGAGTAACGCATGCGGGGTAAAGGATGTTTCCTGTAGCTTTCTCATCGAAGGACACTGACAAGCGTAGCTGGAGTTGGGCATAAGACTTGTCCTCCTTTGCTCCCTAGCTCTCCTTCACATTCGTGACGCATTATTTATAAGATGATAATTGTATTAGTCACTAAATTCAAGAGCTGCTGTGAAAAAGAAAAACAGGTACCAGCTGCTGAAAAATGCCTGTAACCTTCGTAGCAAGGGTCACATCACGCCTTTATGTTCACACAGAGTGCTTTCGCGTCATTCTGAGAAGAAAATTCATATGAAATCTAGGAGACCATGTCTTTTGTCCTTTTTTCCCTAAGCCTCTCCTTGGCCAAGCTAAATGTAAAGTATTACCTGGCATTGAATACGCCTACTGCTCCACTTTAATCCGTTTCAAACCCTGCATTATGGCAGGAATGTGATAATTCATTTTACCACTCTCACAGTGTAGTGCTTTCAAAGCTCGAGGGCATGGCCAGCATGTTTCGCTAATAATGTAAAAACAGGAATTCTATTTTTCAGGCTATCTGAATGTTGTCAATGTAGCCGGCTTTTTAACAAGGGATTCAGTTTACACAGTAACATTTACGTCTTGTTCTTTTCATGCGGTCTTTATATTTTATTGTTCGACACTTTATTTCAGATTTCTGTGGATAACATCACAGAACATTGCAAACATACCGGCCAAGCGGGGCTTTAGTGAGAAACCTTCTGGGACTGGGAGTAAATGTAAATGTAAATGTGTTTGTATTTATATAGCTCTTTCTACCCAGAGGTCTCGTAGCGCTGTATTCATACCGCTGTGGAACCCTTCCTGGCTTTCCTGTGAGACGTCCACTCCTGGGCACCCCCAAGATGAAGCCAGGCATCCAAGCGCTGCTGGGGCCATTGGGGAGATTAAGCAAGCTATTGCCCAGAGTCACAGAGTGGGACCCATGATTAGACTAGGCACCGAGGCGAGAATTATCAGGTCTGGGGAGATTGAGTCCAAGAGCCGCCTAGGCGGGAACTAAACCCTGGTCCCGGGCCAGTTCTCTGCATCAGTGTCTGCCGCTCTAACCATTGAGCCATGCTTCTCCACTGGGAGTAGGGGGCCATATCACACAATACAGTGCAGTACCGTGATTCACTACGAACAATAGAGTCCTCCAGTCTTTCTCAAAGGAGGGAGGCCAATGGTGCACCGACTCTCAGAGCCAGTTAGTGTCAAGTGCATTGTCCGGATCCCCTGTGTGCTGAGAAGCCAGACTTTTTTTGATGGCGACCCTTTCTCACCAAGTCGGGGACCGGTTGCACCATTCGCCAACTACCAGCCTGTGTTTTTATAGAAGTCCTAACAGGCCTCCATATTCTATCAAATGTAACTTTCGATCAGCTAACAAAGCAGACTGTTTTTTCATCGCATTGATAAGCTAATTTTTTTGTCCACCATAGAGCAGGCTGTAGAGGGGTCAGCTGCTTCCAGCGGTGGCCCAGGGTTAATCTACCCAATAGAAGAAATGTGGTGTAGTGTTCCCGAGGGGAGGGCAGTGCCTATATCTCGTTTCCCCTAGGGCGACCCAACAAAAGAACAATTAGGTCTAGTAGGAGAGTGGGTACTGGGTTGTCTTAATAGGTAAGATTTCGATCAAATGAGGAACAAGACAGGGCCGTCCTTACTCTCATTTGCTTTTTTCACTTACTTAGAACAATATATCCAAACATTAAAATGTTTAAATACTATACCCTCTCTGTGGCTTCGTACCTTTGATGCAAAAGTCCTTGCAATTGTGGACTATATTGCCATCCTATCAGAAGCTCCGGCAAAAGGCCCTTTTGTGCATCAAATGTGCAGCGTGTCAGTTTTGCAAGATCTCTAGTTTCAAGTTAAACATCGAAAAACTAATTTGTTCCCAGAAGCTCCAGAACCTCGATATGTCGGCTTTGTCACCTACCTGCAGTTCCAGATTACATCCATTATGAAGTCTATGATTAGTCTCAATTATGATGCACTATTTCACGAGTCGCTGGTATTAATCCGGGAATGGGACAGACTTCACTTAACATTTATCAGGAGATGCAATCAAGGATTTATCGGGAGATGCAATCAAGGATTTATCGGGAGATGCAATCTAATTAAGATGGCAACTTGGCAGAAATGGATAGGGTTATACAGAAAACCACGTTGTGCACTTCACTATTCAACAAGCACTGGCGTTGCCAATAGGTCTCGCAGTAGGAAAGTTGGAGCTATTACAATTGCAAATAACAATGCCTTTTATTTATTTTTTCATTTTAAAAACATAAAGGGCTTTGTCATTTACAAAACCAATAGCTCCAACTTTCCTACTGCGAGACCTATTGTGCACTGCACAGTGTGGGTGAAAGTGGCACTGCGTGTGTGTGAGTGGCTTTGAGTGAGTTGCGTTGCGTGGGTGAGTGGCGTTGCATGTGTGAGTGGCGTTGCGTGTGTGAGTTGCATTGCGTGGGTGAGTTGCGTTGCGTGGGTGAGTGGCATTGCATGGGTGAGAGTGGCGTTGCGTGTGTGAGAGTGGCGTTGCGTGTTTGAGAGTGGGCTTGCGTGGGTGTGAGTGGCGTTGTGTGTCCTTAGTCATCAAGACACAATTTGCAGGGTGTGGGCTTTTCTCCAGCAACCTAATGCGTTTTTGGTCATTGTAATGCTGGTTAATTTCAACTGAACCAATTGAAACTACTGGTGGCTTGGGACTTGAAGCGGGCATCCATGGTGATATTACCCATCTGGTAACCTTTTTTCATTCTAATCGCTTTTGAACAGACTGATTTATTGTGCATAGGGAAGCAGGGGTGTAGCTACAAATAGTGCAGCAGGTGCTGTGGCACCAGTACCCAAGGGACCACTGAACCGTAGCTATACCCTAGCTGAACCATGGCGATAGTTGTATACCTTCTTTCCTTGCACCAGGGCCCATAGCACCTTTGATACGCCACTGTAGTGCAGAGATGGTGTATGTTTGTGTGTATAGTGTGTTATATCTCAAGGGGACAGTCGCGTGTGAACGGAATGTGTGATTTTTCTCCGGTTGTGTTTTTTTCAGCGGGTTGCTGATTGTGCAAGGAGACAGCTGGTTTGGAAGGGGCGTGAGGGCGTTTGGGAAGGGTGCGTCTGTCCGCAGTGGGTGCGGTTCAGCCCTGTGACTGCAGGGGCAGTGGTGCATCGTGATGAGGGTCGTGGGAATCCGGCAGTTCTTCTAGAAAAGAGGGCGAGGGGAAGCATGGTGCGGAGAGGGCGTGGCCTTTGAAAAGATGGATGGTGTGAGTGATGTCTGACTCTGACGCTGGAGTAAATGGCCACTCTAGCTGAAAGCAGCCACAGACGGGAAGGGGCTCTCGGGATTTGAAAAGGTGAGAGGTTGTCAAAATGTAAGAAGGAAAGTGAAAATTCAGATTTTCGAACAACCTTAAATCAACTCTTGTTTGCCCTCCTGTTTCTTAGTTGGGGTCCATAGCACCAAGAGGTCCCATTCAGGGCGCTGTATCGCGCTGCAAAATTGCTGGTGGAACAGAGGCTTTCGAAAGTGACCCCGAGAGACTGTGGGTGGAGGAGGTAGGGCGTCGGCGAGGGAGGCTGTGATGACAAACACTGTGGCGATGGCGAGAGACATTCTGGCGGCATGGGTGGAGGTGCGAGTTGAGGTGCGAGGACCTTTGGAGATTGGGGGCAGAGACTGTGGCGCTGTTGAGATGGCTGTGGTGGTCGTGGGTAGGCTGTGAGTAGTAGCGTTGGAGGGTGAGGGGAGAACTTGGGCTTCGGTGGTGGGGAGACGCTGGGGGCAGGAGAAGACGAGAGCGGGGTTAGTGGAAAGTGGGAGCGGTGGTTTTGGGGCAGGGGTTGGAGAAGTGGTGGGGTGTGCGAGGAGAGCGAAAGTGGGGTAGCTAGGAATGGTAGGGGAGGGGGTCGGGTGGCGAGATGTATCGAGCGCCAAGAAGCAGTGGTTAGGAGAGGTGGTGGAAGAAGAGCAAAGCAGAAGCCATGTGACGGAGCTGGGTTGTGTTGTTGGGACAGGATCGGCAGTGTATGAGGGGAGAGGTCGGGGTTGGAGTGGGAGAGGCTGCTGCAGTGCATTGTTTGAATAGCACAGAATGAAAACAAGGCTGTGTTTGCGGGGAGAGAGAGGGAAGGTGCTGGTGTGGGAGGGGGGAGGTGCTGGTGTGGGAGGAGTGCTGATAGGGCAAGGCTGTGTTTGCGAAGCAAATAAAATGGAAGTAAACCAGACGGCAAGGCTGTGATTGCGTGGAGAGAGAGGGGAGGTGCTGGTGTGGGAGGGGGGAGGTGCTGTCGAAAGTGACCCCGAGAGACTGTGGGTGGAGGAGGTAGGGCGTCGGCGAGGGAGGCTGTGATGACAAACACTGTGGCGATGGCGAGAGACATTCTGGCGGCATTAAGCTTTGCTGTGGCATGACGCACAACGTTGCCCCCACTGCTGACTATGATGAGGGGCCACTGAGTCTTCCGTTTCTCACAGTGTTAATTGCGCGTGTGCTGCGTGGGGGCTCCTTACTGTTTGCCCCTTCCTCGGCCGGCCTCACCCCCGGGCCTAGTTTAACCTCCTGGGTTTTGGCTATGTTAGGAGAAGCCTGGAGCGTGATGAAGGCTGGGGGGGGGGGGATGGGGGTGCTTTTGCTGGGGAAAGTGATATGCCCGGTCGATAATTTGAGACTTTTGGTAAATCGGGCATGAGTATGGCACTTGACATGGCGCCGACGCGTGCCGTGGGTGGAGGTGCGAGTTGAGGTGCGAGGACCTTTGCAGATTGGGGGCAGAGACTGTCGCGCTGTTGAGATGGCTGTGGTGGTCGTGGGTAGGCTGTGAGTAGTAGCGTTGGAGGGTGAGGGGAGAACTTGGGCTTCGGTGGTGGGGAGACGCTGGGGGCAGGAGAAGACGAGAGCGGGGTTAGTGGAAAGTGGGAGCGGTGGTTTCGGGGCAGGGGTTGGAGAAGTGTTGGGGTGTGCGAGGAGAGCGAAAGTGGGGTAGCTAGGAATGGTAGGAGAGGGGGTCGGGTGGCGAGATGTATCGAGCGCCAAGAAGCAGTGGTTAGGAGAGGTGGTGGAAGAAGAGCAAAGCAGAAGCCATGTGACGGAGCTGGGTTGTGTTGTTGGGACAGGCTCGGCAGTGCGGCAAGGCTGTGATTGCGTGGAGAGAGAGGGGAAGTGCCGGTGTGGGAGGGGGGAGGTGCTGGTGTGGGAGGGGGGAGGTGCTGGTGTGGGAGGAGTGCTACTAGGGAAAGGCTGTGATTGCGTGGAGAGAGAGGGGTGGTGCTGGTGTGGGAGGGGGGAGTTGCTGGTGTGGGAGGAGTGCTGCTAGGGGAGGAGAAGCCTGATGCCGGATAGGGGTGGGAGAGCCTGGGAATGCGAGAGGCTGGGCTTGCGAGAGGCTGGGCTTGCATGCGATGCGCGTGCATGTACAAGTGAACTGCATGAAAACCGCGGGGCTGAAAGCCCTTAGTTTGACGATGTTTTTGCCACTTGAATTCTCGCTCCGCTCGATGCGCTTGCGCACATCGATAGGTCGCGAGACCTAAAAACATCCCAGGGATATATGTGGCTTGGCCCTTCCTTCACTCTGGCTGTTCTTTATTTCATCTTTTGTGACTAGACTTTAGAACTGTCTTGGTCTTTTGTGAATGGCAACTGGTGGGATTGATCCTGACTTTTGGAGCTTTTGACACAGGTCAGCGCCCTCGTGCGACTTGGTTGACACGGCCTATTTGAAATGCACAAGGTTCAAAACATTATTTATTTTTGATAAAATCTGGCTGGCCATCAAATAGTGGGGTAATGTCCCAATGTTTAACCAACGTACATCCTTCTGGCATAATGCCAATATGCCACAGTTTGTACACAACAACTACATGCATGCCTGATGGCATTTAGGCATAGAACGGATGAGCCAATTATACTCTGATGTAGTTTGAGGCGTGCATAAGCAGGATTTCTCTCGTTCTATGCAGCTAAGAGGCTTTCTTCTGCATCTCCCCACCAATGCATTGGGTGCAGAGCATAATTGTTTTTCAATTCATTTTAGTGACATGCCCGAGTCCATGCGGGTCTCTTGTCAAATTTTACTGAGCAACAGGCAATGCGAAAGTCACTGAGAGCATCGGGCGAATAGGTGGACTGAGTTTGGGCCTCCTTGTCTCCCTAGAACAGTGGTCTTCAAACTTTTTGATGCCAAGACCCCCCATTAAAATGTTTTAGGGGTAAGGACCCCCTCCCGCCAAAAATTTCTAGAACCTGGTTGTACCTCATAAGTACCAGTTTAACACCCAAATATTGCACTAAGCAACGAAAAGGTGACCAGTACAGCTTCACTAATGGCCTACAGAGAGGCAACACCTGTTGCTCCTTTTTGTAATATTTGATCTTTGAGTAAATATATATATTTTTAAAATGCGCAGATTATGCGGCAGATGGATTATGTGGCAAATGCGGCAAATCTATAATTATGCTAAAATTGTTGCGCAGAGTGCACACCCATATCTATGAGGTCACTCAAAGTCACTTTGTGTGGCTTTTCATGGCCTCCTAGATATGGTGTAAGGCAATGCAGCGCAAGTCGATGCCTTGCCTTACACTGCATCAGGGCATTGCGGTGGGTTTTCCCTTGGGTTTTGACACATTCACAGAAATACAAGGATGTGTAAATTTAAGGATGCGTCAAAACTGTAAGCTACCCCAGGGGATGCATAATGAGGAGAATGTTTATTTCGCCTCAATTGTTTCCTCTTTCTATGTGTGGCACACATAGAAAGAGGAAAAAGCCTCCAAGGAAGGCATGCCTCCAGGCATGCCTTCCTTGGCAAGCCTCCAGGAAGGCATGCCTTCTTGCACAATAACAATCCTGCCAACAATGCAGACGCCCTTGTACCATGGTGCAAAGGTGCCTGCATTGACGCTAGGCACCAAATTGTGCGTTTGCAGAAAGGACAGGAGTACACCTTATCTTATAAATATAGTCCATTCCTGCTCTTTTGAATTGGCATAGGGCAGCGCAGCAAAAATATTTGCAGAGCTGCCCTTCAACATTTCATCGTAAATAACGCCCAAAGATTTTAGTAACATCCAGACCCTATGTAATGCAATTTATTTTACATAAATGTCCCTTCAACACATTTTCAGGGATAGAAAGCACTATGTAAATACAAAGACAATGAAACGCAAGCACTTCGTAGCTCTACCACTCAAAAAGTTTCAAGTGATTTGATCAATTAACTGCAACAGCACTCTATAGTCCTGAGAAATCAAGCCAGGCAGACAGCTAAACACACCTTTCTGCCGGTGTGCTGCTGGCCTGAAAGAAATGCAAATGTGCACAACAAGTTCATCGGCAAATTCTTTACATTTGCAGATTAACTCACTGTGGACATTTGCATTTCTTTCAGGCCACCAACACACTGGTAGAAATGCATAATTAGCGGTCTGTATGGCCACGATTTTCCAGCACAGGAAAGAATTTTAACTAATCGCCTGGGCCATTTTCTTTTTGCAAATGAAGTGCGCAATCCCCTCTTCGTGCCTCCACGGCCCCCCTGGGGGTCGCGCCCCACAGATTGAAGACCTCTGCCCTAGAAGATATTTGGTCTCAGTAATTAGGTGGCCCACACTGCTCTCAATGCATCTTGCCTGAAGGTTCAGTCATTCAAGATCCGATATGATCTGTATTATACACCATACAAACTATTCAAAATGGGCTTCAGGGAGAAATCCTACTGTTTCATTGTGAGACGCCAGAAGCTGATACAGCTCATATTTTTTACTCATTCCCACCCAATCTTACTGCCGTTCTGGCATGCAATATTCAATCAACTTAAAAATTTACTGCAGTTAATCGTCAGCCATGATGCTTGGTATCTCACCCATCATACCTTCAAATCTGGCTGTGGTAAACGTTTTAGACTGTCTATGCTGGGCAATGCACGGCCATGGTTACAACATGAACCATCAGACCATAAAGCATGTTGGCAGGAATTTATATTTGCCTATGATCTGGAATTTACTATTATCCAAAACAACCCTCGTAGACATAAGCTGATAAAGATTTGGGCACCGGTCAGTGACATTTGAATTGTCTATGGTTATGGAATTTCATTAAGGCAAAATGACAAAGAATTTTTTTTAATGCATAAAATCATGTATGGTAATGTATATTCACTTATGCTTGTGGCATTTATGCTTTTGGTACTTTACTAATACAAAAAAATACTTTTTATTTTCAACAAAGGAAGCAGGAAAACTTCTACAAAATATTTAATTTTCTCTTATCCAAAAGTTACTATATAAAAATGAAGAGTCTCACTAAGTGTATTGGAAGAGTTCCCGGTGCTTGATGAATGCCCAGGCTCCATGGAAGCTCTGAATACCTTAATCTTTGAGGGTTCTGCCTGTTAGGGTGCAAGGTTCTTAAAAGGGTGACAAGCAAGGGTGTTGTAAAAGTAGTGTACATAGAAAAGGGAGGAAAAGGGAGAGGAACAAATCAAGAAGTCTCATGATTAAAAAAGGTGCTTCACTCTTCTTAGTCATCTCAGGTATGAGTAACAAGAAATTTAGTTTCCCTTCATGAAACATAAATGACTTACTGCCAAGTTTTAAAAAAGTGGCTTGCTATATTTCAGATCTTTAAAGAATCAAATTTAGAAATTACTTTGCTACAGTAACCTCATATCCCAATCAGCTAAATTATTAAATTATGAGTTACCTGGGTCTCATTGACGGTAGCCTCAAATCAAGAAACTACGATTGGAGATACTGCTACCTTTGTTCTGAAGTCTTAGAACTCCGTAATTTAGGAAGTGAAAGTCATATTTAAAAACTCATATAGATTCCTTCCTTACAGCATTGGATCAGCCCACAGATTGATAGTTTTGACATTTACTAAAGCATATTTAAGAGGGTGCATAACTTATTTTTCCAATAAAAAATTCAATTAAGAGTGGTACATAGCGAACTAATCATTAGGCAAAATTCTAAATCTACAAGAAATATTAGGACATTTGAAAGATTTGAAATTACAGTCTAGTTACCTTACCAAACTTCATGAAGCTCAAAACCACATGAAGAATTGGTCATATGAAAGTTATAGCCAAGATAGTGCCAACCTAACTATAAGACTTTAATGAAGAATTGGAAAATGGCAGGCCAGACAAAGCAACATTGAAAGAAGAAACAAACCACTCCTATTTTATTCAGAAGGTATAACTTACTGCACAGCTAAAAAAATTATTAATGCATTCCAAAATTATTATCAGGTATGTATTATACACAGGAACTGTTAAGTCTGATCACCAATCTCTACAGTCCTATAGAGCATTAATTGCAGATACCTCCCTTTCATTAGATAGGATTAGAAAGTTACTTTAATCATTAAGAAAAGAGGGAAGGGACAACATTATTTCTGCAATAAATGGTAAAGCCTGTGGCCCAGACAGGCTTCCAATACAGATAGAGGAACTATCGCAATGACAAATATCTGAAATTGTGTTGACAGTGTGTCAAGACAGTTTTGTCTTTTTTAGAGACCACCCCAAACTTGTGGTAAGAAGCACTGATTACCACAGTTTGTAAGTAACAGAAGGATGTAGCACTCTGTTCCATTTATTGCCAAATGTCTTCATAAATAGCGTTATAATATTTACTCCAAATTGTTAGCATCTCATTTCCAACTTACCTTACTTGATGTAATTCATGATGACCAGCAGGTATTTCTTCATTGGGATAACATTAACACAGATATCTTAGAATTTTTATCATATATTAATAGCCCAGCTTCCAAATTATACCAGTTGGTAGTAGTTTTATTTATGGGGAAAATCTTTTAACTGTGTCTTTTGGTTATATTTGTGTCACATTATAGAGCAATTTAAACATCTGGTTTTTTAGATGCTAATTCGTAACTATAACGTCACTCTAACCGTTGTTTTTTTCAGTACATTTCTATTGTTTAAGTATTAATCTTGTTTACAGAGTGGGGGAGAAAGGGGATGGGGACTTACTTGAGGTACCAGGAGGACTTCTTGGCCACCAAAGTCCCTCAGCATCCTTAGGTCTTAACTATAAGTAGGTAATATATATATCTGACCTGGAGCCATGCACAAGGACGAGCAAACTTAAAAGTCATGGTGTAAATGCTGCAGGTATCACATTGCATCTGTTCATTCGCCTATTTACAATATGTGTCTTAATTTATGAAATTAAATGAAATATGTATTTATAAAGCGCGGTTGCTGCCCTGGGGCGTCCAAGCGCTAATAGAAGGTGTATTTGCTGAACAGAAGAGGTTCTGCTAGGAGATTAATGGTGGATCTAAGATTTCTGGTGGGGTGGTACTGGGTTATTAGTTGGCGGCCAATTGCTGGACCTGTGCGCCAAAATGCCTGGTGGGAGATACACATCGCCTTGAAGGCGATTCTTTGTCGTACGGGTAACCAGTGCAGCTTGTTCAGCCCAGGTTTGGCTGATTGTCTGCGGGGCAACTGGAGCAGTGTTCGAGCACTGCAGTTCTGCACTATCTGCAGCTTTTGTAATGTGTATTCCGGAGCACCGAGATACGGGAGACCCCCTGTGGGTAGCTGCGCGCCCTACAAATTCAAATACAATACAATACAATACAAGGCATTATTGAAGTCCAACCGAGATTGAATCAGGCCCTGGACGGCTACCTGTTTGGCCTCCATAGGCAGGAGAGGGAGGACTTTTCTCAACATCCGGAGAAGACCAAAACAAGTTGCGGACAGTTTCGTGGCCTGAGTGTTGAAGGAGAGAGCCTTATCCAGCATGACCCCCAGGCTCTTTATGTTGTCTTTGGGGGCTGGGGGGGTTGCCTAGGCAGGGAGGCCAGAGAGAGTTGAAGTGTACCGGAGATGTGGGTCCCAGAAGCATCAGCTCCATTTTATCCCCATTGAGTTTGAGGGAGGATGACGTCATCCATCCCTTAACTTCCTCCAAGCATTTCAATAGTCCTGATGAAGATGATTGGCCGTCGTCCTGCGCCAGAGAAACCACTAGCTGAGTGTCATCCGCGTATGAGATGATTTTAATGCCAAACGGACGAACAACCTCAGCCAGTGGTTTCATATAGATATTAAAAAGCGCAGGGATTAGGGAGGAGCCCTGCGGAACTCCACAGTTCAATGGCCTGCTTGTTGAGAAAGTATCTCTATCGAAAATCTGGAAGGACCTAGAGCTCAAGAATGATTTGAGCCACTGCAGTACCCCGCCTACTATTCCTACGTCCGATAAGCGGCTCAGCAAGGTGACATGGCTGACCGTGTCGAAAGCAGCGCTCAGGTCAAGGAGGACCACTGCCACTGATCCCCCTTGGTCTAAGATCTTTCGAGTTTCCTCAGTGACTACTAGCAGAGCGGTTTCTGTTTTGTGCTTAGGTCGGAAGCCTGTTTGAGTGGCGTCTAACAGCTGGTTATTGTCGAGAAAGTCCGTTAGGTGGATTTTGACATGTTTCTCGAGAATTTTGCTCACCCATGGGAGCAGGGAGATCGGACGGTAGCTGCCGATATCCTCCGGATCAAGTTTAGGTTTTTTGAGTAGAGCCCGGACCTTGGCCTTTTTCCATGCAGGCGGGACGGTGCAGGAGGTGATGGAGGCATTTAAGAGGTTCATTATGGTGGGAAGCACACAGTTCTTATCTTTGTATAGTCATTTAAATTTAGAACCAGGAAGTTTCATATACAAAATAACACAAGATTTGAAAAAGGGCTTGATATTACAACTTTAGTTTTTGACCTCCATCTTATTAGAAAAGTTACTCAGAAGGTTTGACCTTGTACATACATCACTGTTTATGCTCTTGATTTCAGAGGGATGGCAAATCTGTTATGGTTGTTCGGTTGCACACTAATGCATCACAGTCAAATACAAGGAGGGGGTCCCAGAAGTGTCCAATTGCTTATTGAAGCTCTAGGGGGCAACCTCATGTCATGTAGGGGAAAATACCAAATTAAATACACAAATTTCAAGGCCCTATTGAGCGTGCCTCTATTGGCGGAAACCACGCTGTTGTAATAAACATGAAAAATATCACGATAATACATAATACTATCTATGTCGCTAGTTCTTTCAAGTCAACACCTTATGGATGTATCTATAAATGCAAAACAACAATATCCCACCATAGATGCCAAAAAATGAACAAAATCAATAATGCAACTCCAAATAAATAAACTAAGGTAACACAAGAACTGAACACCTGCTACGAGGGGAGAATGCAATAGGAAGATCACACTTTTAAATGTACTGTCAGTTCCTCACTACTCTTCAAGCCACCCGGTTCCATTGTCTCCAGACTGATGATGTAGTCTGATTATAATCTCTGGAGTTTTAACATTTGATCTCCTACTCTTTGGTGTTTCCTGGCTTTATCTAGGCAAAAGAAAGTAATTTTTGTCCAATCCCCCATGTGTTTATCTTTAAAGTGTTAGGCCACTGGATACTTCTGGTCATTGTTAGTAATCGCTCTGGTATGTTCTAAAATGCGCTTTTTTACTTGGAAAATGGTGCTTACAATGTATCTTTGAGGACAGGGGCACTCTATACAATAACCATGTGGTTTGATGTGCATGTTATATGCTTCCTTATTTCAAATGGTTTGGCTTTGAAGGACACTGGCTATATGTGCACCTCCCACGACAGCCCAGAGGGACGCCTGGGGTACCGACGGACAGAGCGGTGCCCCAATTTACCTGCGCTGTGTGCCAGGTGAGGTGGGATTTCTTCCTCCTGCCCATTTGCCAGGAGAAGAATTATATCACTGGATTTCAGGTGATACTTGTTTATTTCCAATTTCTTAAGCAGTAGCGTCTTGGTCCTGAAGAAGCAGCTGGATACTTTATTGATCCTGTTCGTCTGCAGAAACATGTCGACCTTCTTTTTCCAACAGTGGTTATTTGTTTAAACCACCACGCACTCTTTTTTAACTTTAGGAGTGAAGTGATTCCTTATTAAAAATTCTTTTTCACTTCTCTACCTAATTTTTATTCTTATTGTTTCACTTTTGCACATTGCACCTCACTTATTTTAGCACTGCTTTTAGTCACCACCTTCTGAAGGGTTCCCCTCATTCTGGACCCCACAGTTGAGATTAGGTTTCCAACATCTGACCAGTCCACTGTGGGTCCTATCTCCGGTCTCTGAAGGTGAAAGATCCCAGATGATGAAGGGCGGAACCGAGTGGTGACTGATGGGAACTTTCTCGTAATGAGACTGGTGGTCCCAGGTTTCTTTCCACTCTATACACTTTATTAATTCTTTCTAGTCACCGTTTAGGGTTGTACTTAGTCCCCCTCCTTGTTTTGACCCCGTGCTACCTTATGTTGTTCTAACAGTTTCTAGGGATAGTAGCATTTAGGGGTCGGTAAACCATCCCTACAGACCCTCTCCCTCGTTTATTGATTGCACTGGCTATATGGCCCTGCTGGAACTATGTTGACACGACTTACATCAAGTGCAAGGAAATAAACCTTGGATTAACCTCCCACAACTAGGTCCAAGGCGTACCTGGTTGTAGGAGGTGGTTCCCAACTAACATGTCTCTGATGTTACTACTTCTTCGATATGTAATGCTGGTTTTATTCCCTAATAAGTTCTAAATTGTGTGTTCGCTTTTCAGAATTTCCTAGTTCCTATTAGTACATCCGCCACCTTACTGGACATTTCATTGTAGGTGATGATTACCCTCACTGTGCTCTTATTTTCATTTTTCTCACGTTTTCTGATGGAACTTCTTGTATCTCCATATTGCCATAGAGGAGTTTCTCCCTATATATTATGACAATTCTATTGATTGCTTTTTGGATTATCTTTTCGGGGTAACCCCTACTTCTGAATCTCCTGACCATCTCTTTTTGTGCTTCCCTACATTTCTTCTCAGTGCTACAGTTTTTCTTCAATCTCACTAGCTCCTATATGGTATGTTCACTATGTGGCCTGGATGGGTACTTAAGGCATGTAAAGTAGTGTTCCTAGCTATTTCGTTTCTGAATAAGGATGTAAACATTTAGATTCTGATTCTTCAACATGTATATCAAGGAAGTTTATAGCCTCATAATTTGTTGTCAAAGTGATTTTCAAATACATTTTATCAGTCAGGCATTTGCTAAAATCAATCACTTTTTCCATCAACCCATCCCATTTTAGGACAATGTTGTTGCTCATCCATCGTGGCCTCCATGGATGTCTGTTCCTCCCACCAGCCCATTGCCAAATTGGCATAGCTGGGGGCCAAACAGGTGCCCATGGCTGTCCCTGTATCTGTTTGTACAAGATTTTGTTAAATCAGAAAATATTCTCAATTAGACAACATTAAATCAGATCAATAATCATTCTGCTGTGTTAGAGGGCCGTCAGAGGTCTAGCCCTAAGACAATGTTCTACCTCACCCAGTCCATCCTCATGTTTGATACTAGTGTAGAAGGATTGTACATCTAGTGCTGCAAGAATATATGATGACTCCCATGGGATACAATTGATCTTTTTCACAAAAGCTGTGCTATCCTTGATATAAGACAGTAGGTAGTGTTTCAACAAAGGGAAAAAGAACATGATCAATATATAATGAGGCTCCTTCAAAGAGATTTCCTTTGGCTGGTACAATCAGTCTTCCTGGTGCTTAACACTTATCTTTGTGTACTTCTGGTAATAGGTAAAACATGGGTATTACTGGCCCTCCTTTTTTGAGGAATTATAATTCTTTTCATTCTAAAATCCCTTCACTTTTCCAGGCAAATAATTTTACATTATATCTTTCAATGACATGTTCCCGTGCCCTCAGTACTATGTTGGCCCACTTGTCTGATGGCTTTATTACATAATCCATTTGTGTACTCAGGGTGCAAAAGGTTTTCATATGTGACCAAGTTAGATTCCATTGTATCTTCTGTTGTTTATACATTTGTTCTCGCAGATGTTTCAATTGCTGTACTGTTACCTCATTGAACTTATCGATGCTGTCATATGGTAAGATGTTTAAATTCAGTATTTATACTCAAATCACGATTTTGATCATTTCCTGGGTATCTCCTGTGCCTTTCTCTGATGTATTGTGATCTATATCAAATTTATCACAGAGTCCTTCAGCGAATCCCTCTGTCCATGGTATGTCCATTTTTGTTGATATTCTTGCCTGCATTGTTATTCTATTAGGCTTCGCAATAGCATGGGCTTTAGTTAGTTTTAGTTTGTGAGTGAAACTAAACAGATCCTTTCTTGTTTGAACATAATCAGAAAGGCTGAGGATGAGTGTTTCTCTCTCTTCTTGCGTTAGTTCTTTAGTTGTCAAATTTATGGTGTCAACTCCTATTCCATTGAGAATTATCTTCTGTTTCTTACTCTGTTGGTCCTGCCTCCTCTTCTGCTTCCGCTTCCTCTTCCTTTGCTTTCTACATCTCTGGATCTTGTTTGTCTGGGTGCTGCAAGTCTACCTGCTGAAGAATCTTGTATACGTCTAAACAGATCCTTCCCATAGTCAGATTCTCCTTGGTGTTTAACGGATCTTGTTCAATGTCTGAACTCATGACCGAACTGTTGTCTGATGTTTCTCCATCTTTAGATTCCAGTGGCAATTGTGCCTTCTCAGTAGTTAGTCTGGTCAATTTTTTTTTACAAAAGTAAGGACACAGCATTATTGTAGTCATTGTTATCTCTTTGAAATTTACAATGTTTACGTTTTTTATGCCATCTTCATACCTCTATATTCTTGTCTCCATCTTATCTTTGGAGGATGTAACCTCCTGTTTATCATTACAGGCCTTTAATTCCTTTTCTAGTATTCCAGTTTGCTGCATGGTGTCTTCATATTCCTAACAATATACAGAGTATTTGGAGGGTCCGAGGGGAAATAATTTATAGACAGAGAAGGTACCTTGTCCCCCAACTTGTACAGCGAAAAAACACAAGAGGTACTCTAAGTCTGGGTGAGAAAAAAGAGAGAAGTGGACCCAAATGGTGTCCAATGATGCATGCAGATCACACAGTTGATCTTAATAGAAGACACTATTATGTCAGAGAGATGAAATAGAGAAGATACAGAGTCTGTGAGACTAGAAAACAGTACCCATCGGCCCACTCAAAAGTGGAGTATCGTCATCTGGGTAGTGGGAGAAAAGGTGTCCTTTAGGCTTCTCCTCAGCCGAAGTCTAAGGTTGCCTAATCATGGACCCTTAGGTCGAACATCCAACCCACAGAAGACAGTGTGTGAGCAGACAGGGCAAAAGAAAAGTTGCAGTGCAGAAAATAAAGGCAAGGAAAAGTGCTCCTAGTGGTTAAAAATGCCTAGTTTGATGACATAAGGAAACTTTATTGGATTTGACCATCAAATTGGCATCATTAAAAGCAGTATGCTGATAGCATGGAAGAAATTGCTATCTATCATGCGTGTTACTTGGTCGACATGTTTCAGCCTTTAACGGCTTTCTTCAGGACCTATGATGAGCTACCGCAACACATACTTATCGTGAATAGCGACCAATGTCCCATGGATTCAAAGGATAAAGGTGTATCTTCTCCTGTATAAAACAGTATAGGAAACAAAAATTAAGACATCATGTTTAAATATATTTCTTTTGCCCTGTCTGCTCACACACTGTCTTCTGTGGGTTGGATGTTCGACCTAAGGGTCCATGATTAGGCAACCTTAGACTTCGGCTGAGGAGAAGCCTAAAGGACACCTTTTCTCCCACTACCCAGATGACGATACTCCACTTTTGAGTGGGCCGATGGGTACTGTTTTCTAGTCTCACAGACTCTGTATCTTCTCTATTTCATCTCTCTGACATAATAGTGTCTTCTATTAAGATCAACTGTGTGATCTGCATGCATCATTGGACACCATTTGGGTCCACTTCTCTCTTTTTTCTCAGTCTTCATATTCCTTCCAGGCGTGCACAATAGTTTCTTTATCATTCTTTTTGAACAGTTGTACAGTTCTATTGTAATTGCATATATATATAGCACTTACAACCCCATACAAGGCGTCAAAGCATTTTTTTGGCAAGTAGCATGCTACTCTGGAACCCATAACGGATTAGTGGTAAATTAGTATTGTGAAATATGAAAAGTTATTAGAATGATGGATATGTTAGTCAGTTATTTTGGAATGAGAAGGGTAGTGGAGGGATAGAATAGGGAAACAACTTTGCATTCATATAGCGCTTGCTACACCTGATGAGGTGTTGAAGTGTTTTTTCGGCGAGTAGCACGCTACTACGGAACCCATAAAGGATTAGGGGTTAATTAGTATAGTGAAATATGAAATTAATTTGAGTAGTGGATATGTTAGTCTCTTATTTGGATTGAAAAAGATAGTGGAGGGATAGAAAAAGGCTGGATTTAGACAAAGGATTTTTTTTGTTTTTGAGCTCATAGCAGTAGGGGGAGGCTTAAGATGAGTTCGCGAAAGGTAGAGGGATGAGTAAAAGAGAGGTGTAAGGGGAAGAGTCAGAGAGAAGTTTTAGAAAGGCTTGTTTTGGGGATCGGATTAGTAAAAAAGGTATGAGATGATGTAAGGAGGGATGGAGTAGGGAAGAGTCTCAAAAGGGTTATTTTGGGAATCATAGTAGTGGCATGGGCTTTGGGATGAATGAGAGAGTGGAGGTAGAGGGCATATTGATAGAGGTATAGGGTGAGAGATAGGTTAGTTTATTGGAAAGAGTAGTAGAAGGTGGTTTGAGGGGAGTCATAGAGTTGAGGTAGAGGATATACTGAGAGCGGTATGGGGTGAAAAATAGGGTAGTGCATTGGATATGCTGAATTAGAAGAAAAGTAATAAATAAGTAAAAGTAATAAATATATAGATCCAAAAGTAAAAAAGATATAGATACATAAGGACACGGAAAGTATATAGATGCATATAGGAAGGTTTTATATATAGATTAAAGATGCATTAAATAAACTCTGGCTTTCAAGTGGTGTTGTACTTTAAATTCACTATATATATATATATATATATATATATATATATATATATATATATATTCACTGAAAAAACCATAGGTTTCACACCAGTTATAGTTAGCTGGAAATTTTACTGATATAAAACCATTGAAATTCCCACGTTATAGTTAGATGGACTCACTATAACTTGCGCGTGCAATGCACTGCTGATGATGTCACATATTACATCACTCATGACATGGTCAGTGACATCACTCATGACATCACTGATGACACCATCCAGTGAATGTGTGTCTTTCTGAAAAATAAATATATTTTATATATGTATATGTAAAAGTTGATGGAAGAATAAATGTTTAAATAAGTGTCTAAATGGATGGTTTTTAAAAATTGATTGGTTAACTGGCTTAATAAGACATCATCAGCAGTGCATTGCACGCGCAAGTTATAGTGAGTCCATCTAACTATAACGTGGGAATTTCAATGGTTTTATATCAGTAAAATTTCCAGCTAACTATAACTGGTGTGAAACCTATGGTTTTTTCAGTGAATTTAATAGGTTTTTTAAATGCTAATTCCTAACTATAACTGGTGTGAAACCTATGGTTTTTTCAGTGAATTTCATAGGTTTTTTAAATGCTAATTCCTAACTATAACTGGTGTGAAACCTATGGTTTTTTCAGTGAATTTCATAGTTTTTTAAATGCTAATTCCTTTGTATATCGAGTTTCTAACCTTTTTTTTTTTTACAATTTGCTGTTTTTTTTTAAGTATTCATTTTTTTTTATAATTTTTTTCTTTTGCGCTCTGGGTGCGCGCTCCGGGAAGCTTTCAGCTAAGCTCTCCTGTAAGCTTCTCCGAGAGCTCATCTGAAAGCGCACCCAGAGCGCAACTGTCGTTCGTGAAAAAAAAATATGAATGAAAAGTTAATAATAATGCAAAACATTTCGTACCATACAAATAAAATTTGTTTTTTTAATATGGAAAATGATTATGCATTTCTATAAAAGATTGATGACGTCACTTCGGCGCGCAACGTAAGTGCCCTCGGAAGCGCATACGTGCGCGGCGCATAAACGCACGGAAAAGCGCCTACGATCGCGCCACGTTTGCGACCCGGAAGCGCCTACGATCGCGCTGCGTAAACGCACCCGGAAGTGCTCCGGAGCGCGCAGCGTAAACGCATCGGGTCATGTGACCCTAAAATAACACTTTTCATTGGTTGCTAACAGTTTTTTTTTACAATGAATGAAATCCCCACCCATTTCCTTCACTTCTTCTTTCACTTTTGTGACTGAAAGACCTGCCTTTTTTGCTGCTCCATATTCCTGGATTCATCATGGCTGCCAGACTATCCAGCAGTGAAGATGATTTCATTGATGAAGAGCCTCCTACCCCAAAGGTGAAGGAACATTTCATCTGGAAATTTTTTAAGTTTCCAGAAGGCCAGAAGAAGGTGAATGCACCAAAAGTAGAGTGCAGGATCTGCAAACAGGTCCTGTCACGGGGTAACCCCCAAAAAAAATACTCTTTTGGCAACTTCACCATGATTCGCCATGTGGAGAGGAGGCACCCCCAGAATTTTGCCCGGGAAAGTGTCAGGGCTCTGGCACAGGAGGTTCCCAGAGATGGGGCCTCTACATCAACAGGAGGAGCAACTTCTTCTGGAAGAGAACAATCTCAGGGGCAGGTAGCAAACATTCAACCTGCATTCAACCATGGGGTCGTCAGATGCAGATACTGCAATCAACTCCTCACCTATGGGGAGCAAAGTGTCCTGCTCATGGTTCGGGCATTGGAGAACCATCACTGCCCTTCCCACCCCTAATTTTTTTCTTTTCTTTTTGCTCCTGTTGAGCAGTTTCTATTCCCTGTTTTTGTTCCTCTTCAGTTAAAAGAAGAAAACCAAAAGTTCTTTTCAGAACTACCTCCAATTCTCATCAAAGAGCTATAATCTTAAAAAATGAAGAGTAAGTGAAATATAGTGCATTGATAATTGAAAGGAGAATGAGTAAGAAAGAACAGAAAGGTATGAGAGGTGAAAGGAAGTGAAGTAGGAGGACTGAAAGAAGGTGAGTGTTAGAAAAGAAAGTTATGACACAGTGAATAAACTGGAGGCCTCATTTCTGAAAAGTGACGCATCGCTACGTGAAAATAGCGATGCGTCACTTTTCTGGACGCACTCCTTATGACATTCCAGATATGTCATATTTAATATATGACTAATCAATTCGCAAGGAGTTACAGATATGTCAGTATTTCTGACATATCTGTAAACACAAAAGTAACGCATTGCAGGAGTGCGTCACAAAAGTGACGCAACTCCAATAATGTGTCCTTTCACATGGAAAAAGCACCATGTGAAAGGTTTGCTGTGAAGCAGGCGCAAGATTTTGGCGCAACTGCATCCTAAAAGTGACGCACTGCGTCATTATTACCAAGCTTTTTGCAAGGAACACCCCCTCTGCATGCATTATACCTGACACTATTTTTTAAAAAGTGACGCATCTAGGTACATGGGTCACTTTTTAAAACTCTGCGCCATATTGTATCTGCATCAGGTATAATGTATGCAGAGGGGGCAATCCCTCGCAAAAAGCTTGGTAATAACAACGTACTGAAATCTATGAGATTTCCCTGCGTCACTTTTAGGATGCTATTGCGTCAAAATTTTGCGCCGGCCTCGCATCACTTTTATGTTTACACATATGTCAGAAATACTGACGTATCTGTAACTCCTTGCAACATGATTCGTCATACATTAAATATGACACATCTGGAATGTCATAAGGACTGTGGACAGAAAAGTGACGCATCACACCAGCAGTGTAATAAAATGTGCCTCGTTGCACTATATTTAAAGGATGCAACAGCATCCTAAAAGTGACGCAGTGAAATCTCAAACATTTCACTGCGTCGCTATTACAAAGCTTTTAGTGGGAGAACACCCCCTCTGCATGCATTATACCTCACGCAGATATAATGTGGCGCTTGATTTTAAAAAGTGACCCATCTACCTAGATACCTCACTTTTTAAATATAACGCAACGCAACACATTTTTTTACACTACTGGTGCAATGCGTCACTTTTCTGTGCGCACTCCTTATGACATTCCAAGTAACGCATTGCTGGAGTGCGTCACAAAAGTGACGCAACTCCAGTAATGTGTCCTTTCAAATGGGGAAAGCAGCATATGAAAGGTCTTGCCTCAGTCTAACACCTGCTGTAAAGCAGGCACAAGATTTTGACGCAACAGCATCCTAAAACTGACGCAGTGAAATCTCAAAGATTTCACTGCGTCGCTATTACAAAGCTTTTTGCGGGAGAACACCCCCTCTGCATGCATTATACCTGACGCTATTTTTAAAAAGTGACGCATCTAGGTACATGGGTCACTTTTTAAAACTCTGCGCCATATTGTATCTGCAACATGATTCGTCATACATTAAATATGACACATCTGGAATGTCATAAGGAGTGCGCACAGAAAAGTGACGCATAACACCAGCAGTGTAATAAAATGTACCTCGTTGCACTATATTTAAAAAGTGACGCATCTAGATAGATGCGTCACTTTTTAAATATTGCATAACCATGCGCATTTTTTTACACCGCTGGTGCGTCACAAAAATTGACGCACAGGAAGCGCAAAACTAACAGCGCAAGGCCTTCATAAATATGGTCCTGGATTTTCCCCGTGCTTCGCCGGTGCGCGTACCATGCGCTTCCCCCGCGCAAAACGAAAAAAAAATTTTAATGCCCTGCAGGACCCTATTTTAGTCCCTACATCAAACCTAGGGGGTCAGAGGGGGTCTACTCTTCCCCCTTATGGTCATTTGCCCCTTTTTTTTTCAAACCCCTTGTGTCTCGATTTTACCGAGACACAAGATGGCGGCCGCTCCGCACTGTTTAGAATGTTTACAGACAACTGAGATCCAATCAGCTTCCTGCGCGCAAGTCGCGTGTCGCGCCTGGAGCGCACTCCGGTGCGCGCACGGGAGAGCGCCTATAGATATATATATTTTTTTGAACCTAAATTACTCAAAATCCACTGGAGCACATATCTTGAGACATAGCAAAGGCACATCGGGCTACCAGTCCCTACAATTTTGCCAAGTTTGGTGGAAATCCATTCAGCCGTTCGGGCTAAAAGTGAAATCGACCGCCCTATGGAAATTAACATGGGGAAAACGCGTTTTGGGACCCCCCTTTTATCTCGGCCCCCGCTTGACGAATCCCCCCCAAACTTTCAGGGAAGGACCGGACCGCCATGAGACCATTTTCCTGAAAATTTCAGGCAGATTCGTCAACCGGCGCCAAAGTTATTCAAAATAGAATGTTGAGATTTAACATTGAAAATTATCCTAACTATAACTACCTACTGGGGACCGCCAGTAGGTAATATATATATATATATATATATATATATATATATATATGGAAAACAACTCCTGAAGCAGTGAAAACACCAGGAACGGACCACCACAAAAGTTCTTCAAATTTTCAGTGCATTTATTAAGCCTCTCTCTCACAACATGACGCGTTTCAGCCGGGTCACCCCAGCCTTGATCACATGACGTGTCAGGAAAAACTCCACCCTTAAATACTATGATCAATGTAAAACCCTCCCATTCTTCGCATGAAAAGGGTAAGCAGACTTTTAAAAGTGCATAGTGCAAACGAGCAAAAGCAATTAAAAGAGTTCAACAATTCATTGTATACATTGCTCAACATAATATAATTATTGCTACTTAATCTAAAGACAAAACACTTAAAAAGTGATATTTTGATAAGTTTGAAAAAATCCAGGGCAAGTGCCCAAGTGCTAATCTATAAGTAGTACTATTATTTCTGCACAATTCTGATAACAATTGATCATAGTAAAAACCCAATTGTGAAAATGAAACTGTGGTTAATTACAACCCTTCATAAATAATAAATTAAAATAAATGAATGAATGTGCGGATGCCATTTTATCAAAAATCTAGTACATGGCCAAAGAGAAGAATATCATATTAAACGTACTAATACTATACAACCTTGAAACCCTACAAAAGGAGCAATTCACAGTCAATCAATATATATGTGTATATACAGTTAGAACATAGAATGAATACAATTTAGGCAATTCAGTAGGATCATAATAAAGTGCTAATAATATCAACAGATCCATAATAGATTGATAACCCTCTCTCAGAAAACCTCATAATCAAACTAGAACAACCTAGAAGACCCATTAGGTAATATACAATAAAAGGTTACGTTAAAAATCTATTATTAAAAAAAGTTAATAAATTTACCCTTCAATATAAAATCTAAATTCATTTATATACACACATAAATAACATCTGTATCAGAGTAGCTTAAATTGTCATGAAATGGACATAATGTAAATATTACTTTAGAGAATATCTATTCACCTGATGTTGAGCCCAATATCAGGTAAATTTCCAAAATAATACTAATTCCAAACCGATATAAAGTAATATATTCATAGAAAGTTAACCATATCCTCCCCTGTGTTCAAACCATTAGGTATCTTGGTATTTAATCTTACTATGTATTTACTCTCTAGTTGGCGGAGTTTTTTCTCCCTGTCTCCACCTCGTATTGATTTTGAAACAGAGTCAATTACATAGTATTTTAGGTCATCCAATTTGTTGTGATGTACAAGTTTAAAATGGCGAGCAACCGGATAGGACGGATCCGAGTTCACAATTGCTCGCAAATGTTGGAGGATCCTGTTGAACACAGGAAGTTTAGTACTACCAATATATGATAGTTGACATGTACATTCCAGAACATATACCGCACAGTCGGTTTTACAGGTATAATAACCATTAATCTTATTGGGTATCCCTGAAAAGGGGTCAGTAAAGAATTGTTTATTTATACCGAACTTACAAGCACGACAAGAGAAGCATTTCACAAAACCTCTCTTGTCAGTCAACCAATTCTTTTTTTTTTTTTTTTTTTTTTTTTATATATATGAGATGCTATTTTCTACTTTATCACATAGGAGAGAATCTTTAAATACAAAAGTTCAGCACGTCTGCTGTACAGAAAACTCTTTTGTTTGATTTAATAAACTAAACGTTGGCTCCCTATATAATGCAAATCTAGCCACATATAAGACACATTTGAATGCAGACTTACCTATTAATTCATTAAATGCATTGTCATCAGGGCTTGGCCAGGAATGTCTCTCACATAACTTTTAAAAACTATCACTTTCAATAAATACATAACTAAAGCATAAAGTAGCAGCCTACTGTTATTTGCAATCAGCAGATTTACATTGAAATAGCCACTGAATTTGTCACTGGCATGTGGTTTTAAAACTATTTAGTGTACAATGTTTGGAAATAAAGTTTCTGCAATTATTTGTCATTTGCACATCACCAAGTAAAGTGTTCTGATTTGTTTTCTTTCAATTTAAATCTTTGTCTGCATCTCACTTCTGAATTACAAACAAAACTTTTCATAATTCCTGATCTACTTGTACTATTCATTTACAAGCTGTTGAAATGTTGTTTTAGAGCGAAAAAAACAGACAGTTTACTGCATTTAGTTTCACAATCATTGTCAGATAGCTCACTGGACAAAAAACTTTAACTGTAATAAGAGAAAGAAAAGTAAACACAATATTCCAGGAACACATGAGCAACAATTAGTAAAAAGAAAACTGACATTTGACCTCTGTCCTTGAGCAGTCCACAAATGTGTCAAGATAAAACACGATTTAAAAGCCTCTTAATTGCTCATTCACTTGCTGAAGGAGCAGAACACCTGTTTCTTCCAGCTTAAGTTTGCCAGCAAGGTCCACTAAGTGCTAAAAATAGCTCAACCTCCTAAAATTCCTACTGTTACAATAACTTTTCATAATAAACAGATCTGATCTACATACTTTTTCTTAATGAACCAATCTAGCATCTAACAGTTACCATTGTTTTGACACCATAACCAACACTGTCATAACACAACTGTGAAGCATACAATTAGAATAAAATAGTATAGAAAATTACACTTGGCAAAGCAAAATACTCTGCCTCTTAAGAGGGTCAACAAGGCTTCTGACAGTATGAATCACCTATGCCCACAGTTATTCAGAGGGGGTTACAAGCATCAAAACTCTTACCTTCTACAGTAATCTATGAGATTCCATGTAACAAAATACTATTTAATGACTTCAATACAGAGTAATATCAGTCCTTAAATGTGCCAAACTAGTGCTTTTATCATAACATAAACAGGGCACGAGTCGAGGATACATGCGGGTGGACGACATTCACCCACTTGTTTCACAGGGTGAATGCTGTCCACCCTCCCAAGAATTTGGGCACAAAATATTAATGTGCTGAACTCGTCCCAGTGTAGTTTCAAAACACCAGGACACTTTCAGCAGCGCCTGCACGTTGTCTGCTTTCCATCTGCAACAAGCAACAACGTGCAGGTGGGGACGGTGCTTTCTTATTTCAGACTCCTGCTGGGCCCATAACAAAGGCCGAATTTGAGGGGTCATCTGGCCTCCTTTTGTTCAATCTCTTGGCTGGGATAAGTCAGGAGCCTCCCACTTAGATGCAAATGAAGCTGAGGGGCAACAAAGGCTCATACCTTGTTAGCTCTTCATACATACTTGAGAGGCAGCTTTTCACTTTGTTCAGTCCCTGTTTAGGAGAAAAGCATGCACAGTAAGAATGACAGAAGTGTTGGTCTTTTCCAGTAATTACACAAAGTAAATTGCATTTATATAGAGCTTACTTCCCCTGAGGAGGCGTTGAAATAATTTAAGTACCACTATTTTTTCTTGTATAGCCCTACTCATTCCAATGCACTTTACATCAACACGTGCATATTATAGGTACAATAAATTATATGTTGGTAAATGAATGAACAGGATGTGTTACATAAACCTAGGGAATTGCAAGGTGTAGAAGTCACATATCACGTTCCATAGCTCACTGTGCTATTGCCCTCGCAATGTGCTCAAACCTACACATGATAGATCTGCTAAACATATATGGGAGGGCTTTAGATCTGATGTCACTTCTTGTGATGCCACTTCCTGTAAAGTCGTGGCTTGTGATGCCACTTTCTATGATGTCAATTTCTGTGATGCCACGTTGGATGTTGTGCGCCATGATGTTGCATACCGTGATGTCGCATATCATGATGTCTCTTAAATACTGCCAAACTAGGTCAGTCCCCTCACTTCTTTTTTTAGGACTTGTGTCCTGATAATAAATATGTCAAGCATATAGCTGAGATAACTGGCTTGTCACCATAACCAAGTCAGTCCTGCTTATCAAGTATAACCTTTACTGCAAGCCAGAGAAGTGCAATACAAGCAGTCTTTTAGTGGAAGCATACAAATTCGGGCCAATCAAATCCTCTACTCAGGGGAACCAACTTGTGTGTGCAGTCTAAGCTCCTGTCTAAGTAGTACTCTGAAATCTGTTTTTTGTTGATCACATAAGGACGCAGCTTGACTGTCAAGCCAGACCTAAAAGTGCAAGCAGGTTAGTGTAGCACTGTGCATCCCATACTCCTCTCAAACACAAAACGGCACTCTGAAGTATAAAGTTAATGATGGAAGAGAAGGGTGCTGAGACTGCATTATAACTGCCCTCCTTCCATCTGTGCTCCTTCTAGAGAAAAACTCTGTATACGTTCTAGTTACCCAAGACACTTTAAAAGCATTACAATTCCTTATGTGTGCCGCCAAAAGATCAAGCTCAGAGAGCCATACTGGTGCCGGCTGAGGCAGCTGGGTAAATAAGAAAGTAATCACAGCAGTGAAGAGGGGGATCTTTATTCTTTAAAACCACACAACTGCCCATTCAATACATGTAGTCGTGGCTACTAACATATGAGAGGAGCCAAAGTCTGCCTCTGTAATAGTCATGAGAGCGCCTTTTAAGGATGATCACATGAGGTTTGGCGACCGCCGTACTATCAAGCGAGACCTAAAGAAATACTAGCAGTCCAAGAATAAAACTCATCCAATGACTAGTTATTGTGGGGTTTACTGTTCCATTGTAAAATTACTATTTGATTGCTAATAACTGCAGGCCTCTTGTATAACGGGGCATTGTTTTTCAAGGACTTTTAAGTCGATGTAAGAATTATCCTAGACATTCATGGCCAATTTCCTGTGTAGGAAATATATATGTTTGTATGTATACTCCTCCAAAGTCACTTGCTTCTTTGATCTTATATTTAAATACACATAGATGTTTCTCAATATCCCATTAGTACTGTTTTATTTTTTTACTTGCAGTGTGACCAGTATTTAAAATATTTCTATATCCCTAACTATGGTACCAAATCCTCAAATGGTGTGAACTGTATGTCGTGGCAGTCCTAATTACTGGATGAGTTGGCCAGTGCCGTTGTTTGTAGTCTCTGAACCTTTCAAGTTCTGTCACTTTAAATATTCTCTTACAAGTTTCAAAGGATTTTTTTCATTAAAACTTGCTATTCTATAATCACCATCTTTCTATTCCTATAAGTTGTGCCTTCAAATGGAGGTGTAAAATCCTGAATGAGATGGCTAGCACTGTGAGAGAAGGATATGTTTTCAGCTCTTTAGGTACAGCTGTGGAGTAACATACCTCAATATTGCAGTAAAAATACAAGTACAGTGTTAGTTTCTTCAGCCTTTCCGCTTTGTGAAGCCATAAATCATCACAGGATGCTCTGCCGTCCACTGCTCTGCCCAAATGTACCCAGAGGCAATCTGATTCTCTCATCAACCAGCCATTTAGGACCCTTGGCCGTGCTGCTCTGTAGTAGTTCCTGATGTCTAGAGAGAGCAGGACTTCCCTGCATTCATCTGGGTCTTATGAGCCTCTGCAGCAACATCCTTGCCAGCCTTCCATGCTACAGAGATGTTATCAGGAGTTTCTGCAGTTTTTGGAAAATGTAATTCCCTATCCTAACAGTCAGAGCCTGGAACTGTAGGAGGAAGAGGCGGAGCAGTATTATAACCCTCTTTATCACCCCTGGCCTTTCAAGCCATTAAATATATACTTGTGTCTCCATTTGTCAAGATCTCATTTAATTATTTCTGTCAGCAGTAGCATGTTCACCTTAAAGAGGTTGGTGACCTGCTCTATTATGTGGACCCCCAGGTATTTTACTGAGTCTTCTTAGTTGGAAAGGGAATCACCATTCAGAATTATTCTAGAGGTTCTCTGTTTGTATGTAGAATCAGAATCACAACCCGAGAAGTCCATAAAGGTTCCAATCGATTAAGCAATGGAGAGACGGAAGTTCTCCAGTCAGTCAACTAAAGCAGTATACCGTCTGTGAAGAACTAAATGTTTGGTTCACTCCTCCAAAGTTCAGTCTTCAGCTGTTTAGTGAATGCCTGATCACCATTGCCGAAGGTTCAGTAGCCATTGCGAACAGTAAACTGGACATCGGGCACCCTAGCCTACTGCCCTATTAATTTTGATTGATCTGAAAAGATCATCTTAACCTGTATCCAATCTTTTGAATTGGTGCATGGGTCACTTGCATTCTTCTGCATTGTTCTCTTAGGCAAAATCTTCCCATCACCCTTTTAAAAAAGAGCCAGCTCACCCTGTTAAAGGCTATTTTGGTGTCAAAAGTGTCAGTATCATTCTAATATTGGATTTTTTGCCAAGGTGAAATGTCCTCCTAATATTAACAAATGTTTGTCCCAAATGAAGCTCGAATGGTCAGTGTGTATTATTTCCATAAGGAACGATGCAAGTCTATCAGCCAGGATTTTCACATGTATTTTACTGTCTGGGTACAATAATGTTATTTGTCTGTATGGTTATTTTTTCACGAGAGATCTCTACCTGGATTATGTAGGACTATAATATCTGGATCATACATGATTTGAGTCGCTGTCCCTGATTGGCATGTTTCAAAACATGTGTCAATTTTGGTTTCGAATTAGGTCATAAAGATTGTATTAAATCCTCACGTAAACCAATTTGGGCAACGGTATTTTAAAATATTTATAGTCATTTGTGTCTCTTCAGTTGTAAAAGGCTGTCATTTTTTCTTTTTGGTCAAGAAGTTAAGCATCTGAAACATGTTTTCTAGGTCTTCCAGCTGTTCCTCCCCGACATTATACAGTTGCACATATAGTCCCGGAAGAGTTTGCCTTTCTCCCTGCCTTCAAATACCTAATACTCCCGTACACAAAATCAGCACTCTGTTTCTTGCAGACTTTTTACCAATAAAGTGCTCTCTTTGTTACTTTGTCAGTTTGTTTTCCTTTTCAGTCTCAGCAGTACGTTTTTGGGTCGATCCTAGGCAGCGCATGCGCTGCCCTGCGCTGCATACTGTATTTGAGTATGCACTTGGAAGCCCCGCTCACTCTGTGACCATATTTGCATTGACTTTTGTCATAGTCCTTCGTAATTGCTGGCTTCCGATTCGTTAATAGGCTTGTTAGTCACTCCTTAGTACCGCCTTTTCTTCATTTATACCCTCCCATGAGGACTGGCCCTTTTACTTTGGTTGTTACACGGTAAGTCTTATTTAGTCTGTAAGCCCTATTTTCTTTAATGAGTTTCTCCAGCTTCAGGCACCACATGCGTTCCTGCAACACTTAGAGCGTCATACGCACTTTCACTTTCCAAGCAGCCCTGGACAGTGGCGGCCGCTTCTTTGAAATGCAATAGGTCTCGCATTTACAAGAGTTTGAGCTATTGGCATTGTAAATAGCGCAAGCATGACCCAAATCAGGTATCATAGCACTTTACATAGCACCAGTTGCATTACATTTATTTATTTCTTTATTTTTTAAACTTATAAAGCGCGCAAATGCCCTGGGGCGTCTCGGCGCTGCGGACGGAGGCAGTGTGGTAGGCAGCTTACTGATTAAACAGCCAGGTCTTTATTTTTCTTCTGAAGGCCATCAGTTAGAGAGGCTCTGATCTCCAGCGGGAGGGAATTCCATTGTTTTGTGACCGTCACAACAAAACGTCGGTCGCCCCAAGAGACAGTTTTGGTATGCGGCACTGACAGGAAAAATGCATTGGAGGAATGGAGTGGTCTGTTAGGAGTTTGGATGGCTAGACATTCCGTTAGGAACTGGGGGCCTAGATTTCGGGAATTCTTTGTAGGCAATGCAGAGTGCTTTGAATTTGATACGATTACTCACCGGGAGCCAGTAGTATTGTTTAATTACATGGGCGATAGACATGAATTTTTGGAGTTACGGACAACATCCTGGCTGCTGCGTTCTGCACAGATTGCAGTTTTTGGATGACCCTTTTCTGGGCGTTAGAGAAGAGTCCATTGCAGTAATCCAAGGATGACATCTCCAATGCACTGACCAAGGTCCTGCCTGCATTGAGAGGGAGATACGGCAGTATCTTTCTAATCATTCGAATTTTGAAAAAGGAGGCTGAGACAATTGTGTTGGCATGTGAGGCAAAAGTCAGTTTGTCATCAAATGTTATACCTAAGTTTCTAACCTTAGAGACTGGGTTAGGTGGAGGACCGAGAGCCGCTGGCCACCAGGACCTGGACCAGATGGGAGACAGCTTGCCAAAGATCATAACCTCAGTGTTGTCGGAGTTGAGTTTAAGACAAAACATGAGGACACATTCATTTTTGTTAGGCACGGGGATTTTAAGTGATTTGCCCAGAATCACAGGATGTTCAGCATCATTGCAGAGACTCGAACATAGTTCCCCAGATTCGATGTTGACCGCCCTAGCCGTTAGGCCAACTCCTCTCCCATGTTGTGTGTGTGCATTTTTGGCTTCGCTAGTTCAAACTGTTACAAAACAATTTCAGTCCATTCCTCTTGTTTAGTGCTTCAAGGGCGATACGTTTCACCCTGACAACAGCTTTAAAACACAACACATAGTGCTCCTGGACGTATCGAGTGTGTTGTTCCTTGTCAGTGCTACCTATGCTCGGTTTTCTGCATTATGTAGTGCGTGTCTCCCTAATTTCTTCTTCTGTATCTAGGCACTTTCTCAAACTTTCTTAAGTTCAGTTCTGCTAGGACATGGGCTGATGTTGTGGTACCTGCTCCGTAAGCATAAAAGGTAATGTCACTCTCTTTTGGATGCCGTTCGTGCCAGACATTGATTAATCCTAAATCTTACAGTGTCTTTTACGTCTAGGGACATTCCTTTGAGTGTGTTGTCAAGGCGACCCAATATGTCAAGGCCCCAGTCAAAATTTTGATTAAAAAGGTCTTCCCTTCATCAACTCCTCTTCCGCAAGGCCTCGCAGCTTCCTCTGTATATCTTGTAGGTCAGTCGGTCAATATTCTTTATTCAGCCCATATTGGCCATAAAAGACATAAAATATATAAAATGGACAATAAAAAAATACAATTTATTCGCACAAAATCAAAGGTTATACCAATTTAGGGCATGGGTGCGGATGTTCTATTTCCAAAACACACGTCTTTTGAGTTGCTCCTCTCCCCCTTCGTCTACGCGCTCCCACTTTCAACAAATCATCATACATTAACCTCAAACAGATCTTCCCAAACAAAGTAAGAAGAAAAATGAAAAGAACATTGCTCCCTATAAGTAACCACTCCTCCACAAGTGTTTTTCATGACATTCTCCCTTTCTCGAAATGCTTTAAACCAAAATATGCAATTCCTGTCTATCTTCAAGTACATTTAGTCTCGACCCAACTGAGTTCCCTCTTAGTGAGTGGATACCTTCCATTGGCATTCTTTCCAATCCTAACCATCCTTCATTTGACCCTGGGGTGTAACAACAGCTACAGAGCAGAAGTCTCTGAAATACAGTTGATCTTTTAGAGACTCTGAATACCTTCCTAAATCTTTTAATGCTATTATTATGCGCCACCTTCCTATTATAACTTCTCTAAAACATCTTAACACACACTTTAGAACACTTTACAACATACATTTTTACTAAAAAGAGCATTAGTTGGACAGATAAAGGCAGAATCATGTATGGAAACTTATGTACTAAAAATTAGAAGACAAATTAGGTCATGCCCTTAGAATGACTCTAGGAATCCACTCTGTAAACTCAGTGTTCAAAATGTGGTTTCTGCTTGGCAGAGGTATGTACCCTGTCCAAGCAGGAACCACAATCCTAGTCACTGTAAGTTACAACACACCTTAAATTATCCTTTTCTCACCCTCTGGTAGCTTGGCACAGAACAGGCAGGCTTAATGTAAGAAGCAATGTGTAAAGTATTTATGAAAACTCATCAAACAGTAACACAGTGAAAACACCACAAAAGGACTCCACTCCAGTTTAGAAAAATAGAGAATAATTTTATAAATAAAACATGAACAGAGCAAGAAAATTTCAGACAGTAGAAGACGAGATATGAATTTATAAAAATTAAAGGCAAAGGTAGCACTTAAAAGCAGGGAGCATTGATCGTGATCGACCGGGACATAGTCAAGAGTTCAGACTGACCACGACGGAGTGTGGACCGTATGCAGAACCCACGCAGGGTCCTCTGAGCAAAATTACTATGGTCCTGGTCACAAACCATGAAATCCAGGATGCAGCCGAGCAATGCAGTTGAGGTGAAGCGCCAGATTTCTCCATGCAATGGCGTGATGCATAGTTCCTTGACTGATGCACAGGTTTCCAGGTGCAGCAGTTCTGAATGTGATGCATCACGTGTCTCCACGATGTAAAGGTGGTGCTTCAATCTTCTCCATGTAGTGGTGGCGATGCGTCGGTTCCGAAGCAGTGGTTCCGCAGGCAATGTGGCAGTTCCAAATCCGATGTTTTGATTGTGTTCCTGCAACAGCGGCGTTGCATTGGTTCCGATCGGAGCAATGGTGTTGATGCGGCTATTCTGGCAGATGCAGCACTTTAAACTCATTCCAAGGGTCGGCACCACTTGGTAGAGCAAGACTTGGAGCAAGCAAAGACCAGGTGCTAGCTGCAGGTTGGAGAGAAGTCTTTGATATCCCTGACACTTCAGAACAGGAGGCAGGCCAACAAGCCCTTGGAGATACTCCGTTTCTGGGTTCTAGAGGTGCGGGACTAGCCCTTCTCACTCACATGCTTGAGGGCAGCAGGCCAGCACACTAAAGGAGTCCAGGAGAGTGGCAGTCCCTCCTGCAGCACAGCAGTCCTTCTTCCTGGTAGACTGTCCTCCGTTTCAGAAGTGTTCTGAGTTGGTGGTGTCAAAGGTCCAGTGATTCTACCCAGTTGGGCCTTTGAAGTGGGGGAGACTTCAAGTGGATTCCTTTGAAGTGTGCACAAGTCCCTCCCTTGCTTTCCCTGGCTCTAGACTCACTATGGGGAAGTATGCAACACTTTGTGTGTGGACAGGTCACTGCCCTTTGAGGTGTAAGAGTCAGCTTCTCCCTTCCTTTCTGCACATGAATGGCCTATCAGTCATACTTAACGTCCTTCTGTGTGTGGCTGTCTATTGGGAATGAGCAAAGCCAGCTGTCGCTCACCCCAGACGTGTAACAGAAACCGGCAGAAACCCCAAATAGTTACACCAACTTTCTAAAAGTGGCATTTTCAGAATCGGAATTTAAAAGTCCAACTTCACCAAAAGTTGTATTTTTAAATTGTGATTCCAGAGACGCCAAATTTGGGGTTCCCATCCCTCCCCAATTGGAAATTACACTTATAAAATGTAATAAGGCAATCCCAATGTTATCCTTTGGGAGTATTAGGCCTTGCAGTAGTGAAAAACAAAAGTACGCATATTTCACTACCAGGACATGTAAAACTTAAAAATTACATGTCCTAATTTTTAAATACACTACACTCTACCCACGGCTGACCAGGGCCTACCTTAGGGCTGACCTATGTGGAATAAAGATTACATTTTGATCCTGGCAAGTGGGTTAACTTACCCGGTTGACATTGCAGAGCCTGTGTGTTCCGTTTTAAACTGCTTTGGCAGGCCTGAAACATGTTTAAAGGGCTACTTAAGGGGTGGCACAATCGGTGCTGCTGGCCCACTAATAGCATTTAATTTACAGGCCCTGGGCACATGTAGTGCACTGTACTAGGGACATATAGGTAAATAAAATATGCCCATTGTGGATAGGTCAATATTACCATGTTTAAAGTATAGATCACATGCACTTAAGCACTGATTAGCAGTGGTAAAGTTTCCAAATTCCTAAGTCCAGCTAAAACAATGGCATCCTTGGCCATGTTAAAAAATTTTGTCAGGGGGTCAAGAGCATCCAGGAGTTTATCCTGGCACAACTGCCAGGACCTATCAATCCCCTTCTTGGAATCCTTGATAAACTTGGCCAGGAAGGTGGCCACGGTGGGATCAAGTTCGGGGGCCAAAGACACCTTCCTCCTTCTCCAGAAGTTTCCGGAGGCACACTGCCAATTAAAAGGAAAGCTTCTCTGAAGGGGCCCACTCTGCCAACCTGGGATGAATGATGTCATTGCGATCCAGTAGGTCAGACCCAGGGTTCAGAGTAGGGGGTTGAGCGAAGGTGGGAGGGAAGAAGGGAGCCATGTTCTTGATGGGCTCTGGTCATCATTGGTATCCCCATGAGGATCTTCCAGGTCTGGAGAATTGAAAAGGGGGGAACGGAGCTGGGTCTAGTGGATTTCCAGGAGATAGATACGGGAGGGTCCTGATTCAGAAAGGCGTGCTAGAGGCGTCTTGGTCCACCCCCTCTTGTTTGTGGCATTTAGCCGGGCCTCATCCCCATTAGAAAGTTGGACAGTGGGCTGGGCCCCAGTGGATGGGGTGGCCAAACTTGTTAACCTGGCGTATTCACGCGCTAGTTGATAGGAGAGCCTTTGTTCCATAGGCATCATGCCTCCCTTACTGCCATATAGATTAAGGCATCCATGCCTTATAAAAGTCATCAAAAGACAGATATTCAAGGGGGTACCTCTGTGAGTCATTAAAACCCTCCATAGTGATTGCAGTAGGGAAAGTGGTGACCAAACTATGCGCTAGATTAACTAGTCGAGACACACTCCCCAGGAAGGCCAGGCAGACACAGTACTGCTATTAGAAGGACTGGAAGACAACCAAACAAAATGTAGGTGGTCAATGACTCACTGCTGCAGGTCTAACCACTGGGACACCCTCCCCTGGTGCTTTTAATCGGAAGGGGAACAAGCCTGGGAGGTGGTATCCCTGCGTGTGTAGCGCGCTTCCTTTGAAAACCTCGTGAGCCCTCATGGGCTGTCAGCGCTGGGACAGGAGGCCGAGCCGGACAGGCAAAAGTGGGGGAATACTGCTCCCCCTCCATCCCGGCTGTCAGCGCTGGGACAGGAGGCCGAGCCGGCCAGGCAAAAGTGGGGGAATAGTGCTCCCCCTCCATCCCCACCCCACCCCACCCCCTCCCGAGGCGTCACATGCGCAAAAGTGCTAGATATACAGACCCTCGGACACAGGGCATTCAGAGCACATCAAAAGAGGCCCAGCCAGGGCCACAGACCCCAGAATCGTTGGGCCGTCTCTCTCCAAGCTGTCAAGAGTCCAAAAGCGGCACACGATCTCAACCAGATTGCTGTTGACGCGTCGCAGACATCGATGTGCCTCATGGTGCCACCTAGCGGGCAGAGGACCTCACCCTTGAGCCGCACTGTACATCAGCCGTACAGAACGGTCCTGCAAGACAGCACAATAGCTTTAATCACAGTAATACAAGGCAAAACAAAACCAAGCGCAGAGGCCAGGAAAGGGCGCTTAGCTTGGCTTAGGGTGACCAACCGTCCGTAAATTTCACGGACAGTCCGTAATTTTGGCTGTCTGTCCGTTGTCCGTGAAGGATTCTTTAACGGACGCCATTTGTCCGTAATTTTAACCGGGCACAGCTTGCCCCCACCTCCCTTCTTGACTCGGATGCTGTATGAAAGCTCAGACCCCCAGCAGCACTGTAGAGGCACAGCGGGATGGCAACCCTCACACCTCCAGCCCTTGATGAGCTGTTAAGAGGTGCTTGAAGGTGACAGAGGGAGGGGCTTCAGGTTCAGAAGCAGGGGGCATCCATTCACATGCAAACAGCCCTGAATGCGTCTTGTATCGGCTATTTAGAGGGGGGCTCACACATTCCATTTCTACCAAGGGCCCCAAACATCCTAGACTCGGCCAGATTACACCCCTGATTACACCCAGGCAGCACCTGCTTCTCTTCACCTAGCTTAATTACTGTCACTAATTTGTAAGCAAACCTCGGTTCTTCAAACATGCATAATGTAATACAATAAAGAAATGGCACAATCGCACCCACACTGATTAACAAAGTATGGAGGACAATCAGTTCAATCAGTTCTCTTAGAGTATCTCCTGTAAGTACTGTATATCACAGTGGGGGATGGCATTTTGGACAGAGAGCCTGTCTTCTCGTTGTCTTGTGCAGGAGGGGGCGAGAAGCCCAAGATGATACTAGAATACTTCATGCCCACCCCTGTGCCCACCCTGGTGGATCACGTTCCCTCTTCTGTGATGACTCCTGCTCCTGTCCCCCCATGTGGTGGCTCCAGTCCAACCCCCCCCCCCCCTGTGATGGCTCCTGTCCCCCATGTTGTGGCTCCAGTCCACCCTGCCTGTGATGGCTCTTGTCCCTCCCTGTGGTGGATCCTGTCTCCGCCCTGGGTGGCTTCTGTCCCAGTCCTGGAACGGCCCCTGCAGCGAGGGTGAAGTTCTTGATGGGCCTCCTCTCAAAAGGGGTCAGCTCAAAATTAATATGGAAAGGTGGGCGAGTAAGTAAGTGAAGGAATGTGTGAATGGCTAAATGAATTAGTTAAGGGGTGAATGGGTGAATGAAATATTGAATAAATGGATAATGAGAGAGGATAGATGGATTGATGAGTGAGGGGAAGGATGGAGAGAAAATGTAAATAGCTGGATGTATGGGTGGAAGGGTAGCTGGATGATTGACGAGGGGAAAGATGGATGAGGGGAAGGATGATGGATGGAGGGGAAGGATGGATGGATTGGAAGGATGGATGGATGAGGGGCAGGATAAATGGATGGTATGGATGGATGGGTGAGGGGGAGGATGGATGAAAGGAAGGATGGATGAGGGGAAGGATGGATGGGAAGGATGGATGGATGGATGAGGGGCAGGATAAATGGATGGGATGGATGGATGGGTGAGGGGAAGGATGGATGAAAGGAAGGATGGATGAGGGGAAGGATGGATGGATGACGGGAAAGGATGGATGATGAGGGGAAGGATGGATGGATGATTAGGGGAAGGATGGATGGATGGATGATGAGGGGGTGGGTGAAAGGATGGATGATGAGGGGAAGGGTGGATGGATGGATGATGAGGGTGTGGGTGAAAGGATGGATGGATGATGAGGGAATGGATGGATGATGAGGGGGTGGGTGAAAGGATGGATGGATGATGAGGGGATGGATGGATGGATGATGAGGGAAGGATGAATGGATGGATGGATGATGGGTGGGTGAAAGGATGGATGGATGGAGAGTGGGTGAAAGGATGGATGGATGGATAAGTGGGTGGGTGAAATTATGGATGGATGGATGATGAGTGGTGGGTGAAAGGATTGTTGGATGGATGGATGATGAGTGGTGGGTGAAAGGATGGATGGATGAGTGGGTGGGTGGATGGTGGGTGGGTGAAAGGATGGATCAGTGGATTGGATGGTGGGTGGGTGAAAGTATGGATGGATGAGTGGGTGGGTGGATGGTGGGTGGGTGGGTGGATGATGGGGGGTAGGTGGATGAGTGAAATGATGGATGGATTGATAAGTGCAAGGGTGAATGAATGGACATATGAGTGAAAGGGTGGGTGTAAGGATGGATGAGTGAGTGAAAGGGAGGGTAGATGGACAAAAGGATGAATAGATGTGTGAAGGAGTGAAATGATAGATGGATGAGTGATAGGGGCAATGGATGGATTCATGAGTGGATGAGTAGATGGATGGATGGGTGGGTGGGTGGATGGATGGATGGAAGGAAGGCTAAGTGAAAGGGTCGATGGAGAGAGAAAGGGAGGATGGATGGATGACTAAAAGAGTGGATGGGTGGAAGGATTAGTAAGTGAAAGGATGGCTGGATTGGTGAAAGGGTAAATGGCTGAATGGATGAGTGAATGAATGGATGGGATGAAGAGTGGATGGATAAGTGTACAGATGGATAGGGTGAAAGGGTGGATGGATGGATGGATAATGGAGGATGAGTGAAAGGATGGATGAGGGGATGGATGAGGGGATGGATGAAGGGATGGGTGAGTGAAATGATAGATGGAAGGATACATGATGGATAGGTTTGCAAATGGTTGAATATGTTTGGAAATGGCTGGGCTTACTTATATACTATTGCGCGACCTCTGATGTGTCTGTAAAACGTGCCTATTGTCCTGAAGTTTTGTCCTGAATTTTGACCTCTTGTCCGGAATTTGTGTCCTGAATTTTGACCCTTTGTCCTGAATTTTTACACTCACCGTCCTGAATTTGCACCAATGCCAGTTGGTCACCCTAGCTTGGCTGCGAGCAGCGAAGAAAGAGGACTGTGGGACTCTGATGATGGACTGTATATGGCAACACGTGGAGTCCTGGTTGGCTGTTGTTTTGGACTGTTTGCCTATTGGCTTCGACTGTTGTGATATTTACCCTCTTTCCAAGGACTCATGGGAATAGTATTTTTTTTTAATGTTTTCTGAAAATCACCGCTGTTGATATTAAAGGGAAGGGAGTGTGTATACTCCTCGCCTCCGGTCCTGACATAGAATCGCAGGGCAAACCCCCTCAGCTTTGCACTTTTTCAAAAATTCATACTGGACGCGGAGCCTTGGAGTGCAAGCCTCTCAGCGGGGCAATAATCTCTCTCTCGCTCGTGAGAGGGAGAGAGAGGTCCCTATTATATATTGATATACATACTTGTTTTTACTTCCCCAGTGCCATGGGGATGTTCACATTTATTGTGTGTGCACGGCAGTAGTTAAGATTTTAGGAGCTGCAGGGTTATGTTGTAAACCACATAATTAATGACTGTCTGCCATTCTGTTTCCCATTATGATGTTATGAATTTGTTTATTAAGCGCTTTATTAAGCGCAAACAAGACCCGAAGGTATCCGAGCCCTGTTCAGTATAAAGCATTAAACAAACCTACAAGTTGCCAGGAGGCAGGTTGGGTTTGTTGAAAAACCCTCCCATCACAGTGGATTACAGCAACTTTGGTGCAGCTAGTGTAGCGGAGTTCAGGATGGCTATGGTAGTCCACAGCTATATGCTCTTATAGTCAGTTAAGGATCCTTCATGCAGTAATGCTTTCACACTCTTTTGTATGCATCTTTGGAGTGTAACCACTGCTCAAGCACACTAGTTCTGATTGCTTTCAAGGACTCATTGAACTTCTCCCACGTAAAGTGAGGGCACATTTATTATCCCTTTACAATCCTTTTAGATGAATCACAAAAGAAAAACTGTTGTGCTCACAGTTGGCCCATTGAATGACCGAACAGCATATCATTGTGGGTAGTACTGTGCTGCAGGGAGCGTACCGGACTGTTGGCAGGAGTAAAGTAGCTCGCGTCAGAGATCTCAATGTCGGTGCAGCCATCATGGGTTCCTGGTTGTCTGATGGTTGTTTTCTAAAGTCTTCAACAGATTTAAAAGATAGGATCTTTGTGATGTGCTTCATGTGTGTCTGTGGCTCCAGGCAGCGGTCATCAGCACGCATATTTGGTAATAAGTGACTAATGTTGTTAAAATTGTTCAACAAACCTTCCAGCCTGGTGAAAGGCGACTTGAAATGGGTCAAAAACACTTTTTTGTTGAACAGAGGAATGGACAGAGAAGGTAGGGAGCTGATAAAGCCCTCTGTCAGGACCCATCAATTGATTGTTTCCTCTGGCCATGATCCGGAACTTTACCTTAAGGTCGTTAACAACTTCAACCATAGGTATCTTTTAACTAAGTTCCGATTGAACAAATTCCACTTATTAATTTCTGGCCGCCCTGGCTGGACCAGGGGCACGGATCTAGATCTGTGCAAATGTGACGGTTGTTCAATTATGGATACTGCCCACTTTCTGTTTTTCTGTGATCACTTTAAAGGCATTAGGAAAAAGTTCATTATACCCCTGTTAAAAGGGAAAGGATTTAGGCAAGTGAAGCCAGCTTTGCTGTACCTTCAACTTTTAGCGGAAATTTGGGAAATCTATAATGTGGCTAAATTTTTAACCATAGCGGTGAGACTCAGTAAAAAGATCACTTGGTCCTAGACGATTCTTCACAAATGTTGACCATTGTAACCTGAATCAAGTTTTTTAAACTCTTAATCTTTCATAATGATTTCTATTTTAATTATTGATCATTGTATATGCTGTTGTTTTTAAATTTCTGCCCTCATGTGCTGCATATCTTAATGGGTACTCCCTCCCTTTTTATGCTGTATTTTATTATTGTTATGCTGTGGACCTTTTTTCTTTTATGTCTGTGTACTTTTATGGTTTTTGTAAAATGAACCGAATAAAGTATTTCTTGACTTGACTAATGTAGAAAGTAGAGATGGAAAAGTGAGATGGGGACAGTGGGTGAGATGAATACGGGTGATGGAAGAAATACGGTTGAGGTGGAATCAAATCTAGGTATCCTTCGTGTTTGACAACTTTGGCATTTACTAGCGTCTATGACTGGGTCCTAAGAATGACTTTGGCCACCTGCAGATATTTTATTAGAAATACATCACTCCCTTTTTGCTGATTCGGGATGTAATGCCATCTGGCTACCTGTGCAACTGAAGGCAGCACCTCATTTGAGGCATGGGATCCGAGTCCCAGTGGCCTAGGTCCTTGCCCTTATGGAGAATAATATCATTGAATACTTAAGTATTTTGTGACCCGCAGCATCTTGCAACTTTCACAGTAAATGAAAAATCTGGGGATCTCCACATTTGCTGATTGTAATTTCATTTAATTTGTTCCAGAAAAAACAGATTTGAATGATCTTGTGGTACTCTGCTCATAAGAATGTTATATATTTACAGCACATAGCTTCCTTGAATGTGGATAACAAAACTGTACATTGATGATACATAAGTAACATTTTGTTAGTGGCCTCCATCCTTTTCTGTAATAAGAGCTGCTTGTGTTCAATAAAACATCCTCCCGAGTTAATTATATTATTTGAGAGGTAGAAATAGACACGTCAGACAAGATTACATTAGTTGTCGGCATCCAGTGGCAGCCAGCTTGTACCGAGTGTGGTGAGTCAGTGGCTAAATAAATAAATGTACTTACCTCTGCAGCGCGATGCCCTCCTCCCATTGGTGTCTTCCAGGAAGCTCCCTGTGCAGGAAAGTGCACTGCCCAATCCTTGATTGGTTAGATCAGGCTCTCTCAGTGCTCCTATGTGCCCTGGAGGCCTGCGCTTTATCCAGCCCAACTATCTAAGACAGCTAGGTTAGAGAACTTTAAGGCACGCATGTCTGGCTGGCCAAACCAAGACGTCCGGCTAAAGGCACATGAGCATTTTAAGAGCGCACAGCTCCCTGCTGCCACTCGGCAGCGCTAGTCTCGCCCCATCCTGACACTTAGGGGTCCATTAGGATGGCGGGCGGATTGCCCCCGCCAGGCTGGCGGTAGCCACCGCCGGCCTGGCGGGGGCTATCCGCCCGCCATCCTTGCTTTAAAGACCCCCCGCCATATTAACATGGTCGGGGGGGTCCGCTGCGGACAGAAAGACCGTCCGCCGCTTTTCTGCCCCGGTCGCCTTGCGACCCGGGCGGAAAAGGGTTGTATATGGTGGAGGTGTCTATCAGACACCGCCAGCCATATTACAATGGCCATTTGTCAATGTCTTTCCGTGGCGGCAATGACGCCACGGAAAGGCATGCGGAGTCCACATGTGGGGGCCCGTTGCGGGCCCCCATGGATTCCGGGGACTCCGGGGGTTTTCAGCACCGTCCGCCGCAATGTTAAAAATGCAGGATGCGCCCACCACTGTGGCAGGCGCATCCTAAGTCCCCCCACGGGACCCCCGCCCTTCTGGTTTGCAGATTAACCGCTTCAATACGGCACGCATTTCAAATTCCACACGTGCGCAATTCGGACGGCCCCCAGCCGTCCAACGCCCACCGTGATGTCAGACGGCCGGGGGGGGGGGGGGAGGCGTCCGACGCACAGAAGAGGTTAATGGACTCTGGTGTCCAGCAGGCTGCTGTTTTACATGCATACCGACAACATCCAGATTCTCTGCTGGAAGAATGGAGCAGTGTGTGTGCCCACCAATAAAATGTGGCTTCTGCGTTGCATTTTGATTACTTTTTTAGTGTCTCAGATCTACAGTGCCTCATGTCAATGCTTGATGTGTGTTCATTCTTTGTGGATAGAATATCCTTCTCCAATGTGGCAAATAGAATAAATGTTAGAGCAAATGTTGATCACTGCAGCTTATAAATATCTGTCAGCCTCTATCTGTCATTATATTTCATTGTGTCGCTGCTAAGCAACGTTAGTGTTGAAATTGGATGACAACTAGTAATTCCTTGATTTTAGAAGGATGTATTAATCTGTGGAAGCTGGGGGAAATTTGTATAATGATGTAACAATTGAATTACTGATATGCAAATGTCATTAATCTTATAAATGCAGTCTTTGTTCTCCAGATAATTTACAGGGGAACAACGGTATCCTCTGCAATCAAAAAGTCATAGGATCTGTGCTACAAAAATATGTTCGGGCTGGACTGTTCCCATGAGGCACAGGTCAGACTGATTTGCATATAGCCATGTCTGAACTGGGGTGGCGGAGTGGGCTAAAGAACGGTGATGGATTAAACCCAGATCTTTTGACTGGGTGTGAGTGTTTGATTGGTTCAGATGCTCCGTCCATTACCACCCCCTTTTGTACCGCTTTTGGCCTCCAGAAGTGTGGCAGGGTATGCTCAGACGTGAGTCCCTTGCTCACTTTGCCACTGGATTCAATCAAGCCGGGCTGAAGACGGCTGGAATGCCAGAAACCGGTCCTCGGAAGCTTGTTTCCGGTCCAGGGAAGGCATGGCTTGGCAGTTCGGGCTGGACTGTTCCCATGAGGCACGAGGGCAGACTGATTTGCATATAGCCATGTCTGAACTGGGGTGGCAGAGTGGGCTAAAGAACGGTGATGGATTAAACCCAGATCTTTTCACTGGGTGTGAGTGTTTGATTGGTTCAGATGCTCCGTCCATTACCACCCCCTTTTGTACCACAAAAATATGGACAGATTCCACTTGGCAACCTGTGAGGTGTTGGTAACTTTTCAGTGGTTTGCGATTGCAGTTGCAAACCACTGCTATATACCATTACAAATCACAAGAAGAAGGCAGTAGCATAGCGTGGGGTGGGCCACAGGGGCGCTTACCCCGGGTGCATTTTCTTTGGGGCATTTTAAGGGGCGTTCAATCTTAATATGAGCCCAACATTTTTCAAGAAAAGTGTAAGCATACAATCCACGCTATACTGCTGTAAGAGGAGACTCTTGTTTGAGGCTCCCTCCTGATTGAACTTCAAAATGGGTCTGTAAAACTATTATGCAAGTCAAAAATGCTTTTTCAACTTTCAAAATGGATTATGTGTATAGCAAAATGGCATTTTCCAAATGCAAACCCAGTAATTTGCAAACGCAAAGTGACTTTGTACGCTGAGGCCCGCAGTTCTTGCTTAATATCAGCTTACTAGCCACACTGTTATGCACGCTGAAGTCTGGTTCTTTTGAGACCAATGTGAAGGGCCAAGGTTACAATTATTGAACCAGTAAAATGCATGTTATCCCATTACTAATAGAGAGTAGCAGAGCAGTCCAGTATCTTACAACGTCCCTTGATTCTAGAGTTCCTTTGGAGCTCTAATTATGGGCATGGTGCAGTGATGACTTCCTGAGATATAAGACGGATTGGGTCTATTGTACAGTATAATATACTGTTTCAGAACCAGACTTGTATTATTTATTGGGGTATGAAGGAACTCTAGAATCAAGGGACGATGAAGTGCATTGGACTGAGATATGTTGCATGGGATCATACAGTGATATGACAAACGCAAAGGACCCTATAAATACACATTCCTAAAAAGTGGGCGAAGTATAGGATGGAACTGTGCAAACTGTAAAACATGGATGTCTTCACTAAATATTACCACTTAAATTAGTGGCCTGAAGAAGTACACAACGAACGTAAAACATTGGCTGCAAGCAATCTACTGTTTGGTACATACGAGAAGAAAATAGAGAGAACATTGATTGAAGACATGGACTTATGAGCTTTCTGTGGACTGGATGTTATTTCTGTTAGAATGGTAGTACATCTTAGAGAGTGCTGATCAACTATTATGAATATACATCTTGCAAGTTTGTTTACTTTTTAGCACCATCCCAGCGGTGTTACAAGTGGTTGCAGTGCCGTCAATGCTACCAATGACGGCCCTCCTTTAAGAAAATTATTTAACTGATCAACCCTTATGTGTACTCTAAGTTCTTTTGGGTGGTCGGTTTCATAGTTAAATCAACATTAAATTCATCAGCTACTCCTTCAGGATTCAATAGCTCATTGGATAACTTATTTACACAGGCACTGAAGTTCCTCCTCATGGTATCCATTTGCATATCACCTAATCCAAGTTTTCTTTGAGAAATGCATCCAAGTCTACATTTAGCCTAACAACAACTAGTGGTCTTGTGAGATCTTGCACTGTGGAACAACCAACAATCTCCTCAGTGGTTTATCTCCCACGTGGTGTTACTTGCACCCGGGGCCTGGCAGTTCAGGCTGGACTGTTCCCATGAGGCACAGGGTCAGACTGATTTGCATATGGCCATGTCTGAACTGGGGTGGCGGAGTGAGCTAAAGAATGATGATGGATTAAACCAAGATTAGTTGACTGGGGGTGAGTGCTTGCAATTTCAACACTCTGTCCATCATCCCCTTTGGTTTTGCTTTGTTCGCCCTAAGTTGACAGGGTATGCCAAGACGTGGGTCCCTTGCTCACTTTGCCACTGGATTCAAGCTAGCCTGGCTGATGACGGCTGATTAGCCAGAAACCGAAACCAGGATGCTTGTTTCCGGTCCAGGAAAGACATGGCTTGGCAGTTTAGACTGGACTGTTCCCATGAGGCACAGGGTCAGACAGATTTGCATATGGCCATGTCTGAACTGGGGTGGCGGAGTGAGCTAACAAATGATGAGGGATTAAACCCAGATCAGTTGACTGGGGGTGAGTGCTTGTAATGTTCAACACTCTGTCCATCATCCCCTTTGGTTTTGCCTAATTTAGAAGGTAGCGGTACAAATGGGGGTGGTGATGGAAGGAGCATCTGAATCAATCAAACACTCACACCCAGTCAAAAGATCTGGGTTTAATCCATCACCGTTCTTTAGCCCACTCTGTGAGTGTTTGATTGATTCAGATGCTCCGTCCATCACCACCCCCTTTTGTACCGCGTAATTTAGAAGGTAGCCTGGTGTTCTTTTCTTTTTTTGGCATATGCTTGAAATAACAAATGTGCAAAAATCTTACCCATTGCAACAGCTAATTGTCAAGGCCAGACCTATTGGCTTTGCCAAAGCTGGTTTCTTTGGATAACTCAACCCCTAGAAGCCCTAAAAAGCACTCATCCTCCTGTTTTTTGCCTGCCTGTGTGGAGATGGTTTCTCGGCTTTCTTTGAACCATCGAGGCTCCAACTCACCTCCTCATTGGATCTGTAGTGTCTTGCAGGAATTGAGTGTGCAACTGATATCGCTCCTTTGAGAAGTATGTGGAGATGGATGACGCTGCCTCCTCTGCAGCTGTGGGGGCTGTCTCCAGGTAATACACAACCTCCTGTTATGGATGATGGAGCAGAGATCTGCTTCAGAGTGTTCTGCATGCTGCTGGCAAACACCTCCCACCCTTGGGTATTCAGCATTGTTACAATTTAATACAAGGAAGGATGATTTCGTTTCAACTTTGCCTGAGTGCGTTTTTTAGCTTCTTTTCAATGAGCCTGGCTCCTGCTGCTATTATTCCCCATTTTGCTCTCCACATTGGTTATATGGAGATGTCAATGGAGCTGAGATTTGACTCTCACAGCATCCATAGTCCTTTATTAGCAGAGTTCGAGTGCTCAACTAGTAGACACAGATTACAGTTTTTCTTTTTTCTTCTGCTTGCTAATGCCATGCACACTCACTCCACCATTGTTTACATGACAGATAGTATTGGGCTCATGCTCTTTCGATGTCTCAGGTTTTAGCCAAGTATTGTTGTAGGAAGGTGCCACTTTTTACATTGTTAGCCCCCTCTTTTTTCCTCCTGTATGATGTGATTTCGAATTGAAAGTGCACTGGGTCACTGCTAACCAGTTTCCAGTGCCAGATCTCTTTACTAAAACAGTACCTCGATTGGCACAACTTCAGCAACCCCTGTAAGTCCCTAGTAAATGGTACCCCTGGTACCAAGGGCATTGGTACTGACAAGGGTACTCTGGGGATGCAGCACCAATAGTGCTCCCTCAGAGACCCCTCTCCAAGACCATGCAAACCTCCATTGCAGGCTGCATGTCTTGGTGCAGAGGAAACCGAAGAGTCGACATGGCACACAGCCTGTGTTCCATGCCCACAGACACTGCATAAGATATAGTAAAGTCACCCCTACTGCAGGCAGTATAGCCCTATGGCAGAGTGCACTATATCCCATGTGTGGACATATCTGCATGAACAGATATGACCCTGCAATATCTGAGCCAATCTTGGATATTGTAAGTATGCAGGGAAGCCATATAGAGTACATGGGCTAGATACTTGTCATCACGAGTTTACTAGCTGCAAGATGGGTTCACTGTAACCTAAGATGTTTGGAACCAAACATCTCATCTTAATAAATTCTCACTAATCCTAGTGTTGGATATTAATAAATGCACACAGGAGACCCTTTAGACGGTCCCCACAAAACCTACCAATCACTGGTGTGGTCTCTGACTAGTCTTAGTCAGTCTGCCACCACCAGACATGTCTGATCTCATGGGGTGAAAGCCAGCGCTATCAGAGGCAAAGAACAAAACCTGCTCCAGGCAGGAATGGCATCCCAAGGCGGGAAGCTTCAAAGACTATGCCGCCTTTGAAATGCGACCCAGACATCTCTTGAAAATGGAGGATGCCAATCCTCATGTCTTGTCCCACATTTGGCAGAAGGACAGACGGGAAAATTAGTTAAGTTAAGAGGTGGAGCCCACTTTTCATTTCCTGCCATCTTGGTTTGAGACGGAATTAGCCAATTAGGGTCAGGGTGGTGCCCCTTACCACAGGAAGTGCTGGCTGAGAAGATGTCGACACCCTCAAGGTAGGTAGTCCATTGGCTACTACCTTTCTCCCCCTTAAACGCCTCTAAATTTAGTATATAGGTGGCATCCCTGGACCTTGCAAACTTAGATTTGACTAACACAAAGAAATAAGGACAAAGAAGAGCTGCTGATCCGAGGACTGAAGCCCTACTGCAAAAAACTGGTACCAAACCCTGACTACTGCCTTAAGGCCTCGGCAATCATGGTGAGCTGCCTCGTCCTGCAACTGTGAGGCTTCCTAGAAACCCCGACCTCTCCAGTCTTCGACACACTGCCAAATAACTACTCCCTACAGTCCACAGGCACCGAACCCCCAGAATCTGGTTTTCCGACTTGCTCCTCCCTGGCGACTCTGATGCATCATCCGATCCAAAAGTGGTACACCAGCCCCAGAGGATGAAATATGTCTCCCCTCCAAACATGGAAACACCAGGATCTACCAGAGCTGTGCTGCACCAATACCCGGGGTACCGGACCATATGCAGCATTCACGGAGACTGAGTCCAATCCAGACTCCAACTGCCCAGGAAGCAAGCACCCATCAGGGGACGTCGCGACCCCTGAGACCCACTTTGTGAGTGGCCCAGATGCCCCAAAATCACCTCTACCAGCTGCCTGCCCCTGACTGTGAGGGCATCTTGACGCATGCATGCAGCCCGGCTGACATATCGGCTCTGCACCCGGCCTGGGTACCCATGAACCAGCTGTGCTCCCATAGTCCTGAGGCCCTTGCGATTTTCTCCCTTGAGTGAGACCCTTCGGACTTACCTTTAAGTCCCCTTATGCTCCTTCATAGCGCACCAGCTACCAACGACCTCCGCACCCTGCTCCTGGCGAATCCAGGAGGCTCCCAGGAATTCGCTGGTGGAACATTACGCCTGGCCTTGCTACTTACCTAAATCCGAAGGTGAACCTCAAAATCCAACAAGTTTTTTTAATGCATTTTTCTATGTTTCCTCATTGACATAATTGGTGCATAATTGCGCACAAAAGTGATTTACTTTGCGAACTTTAAAAATTTATATCTTGAAAGAACTTACTGTAGAATGAAGTTCTTGGCCTTTTTATAAATTGGTCTCGGATTTATTATTGAGTGTTTGTATCATTTATTGCCTCTGTGAGTACAACTAATGCTTAGCACTACCCTCTGATAAGCCTAACTGCTCGCCCGCCCTACCACAAATAGAACATTAGTGTATACCAATCTGGATATCACTGGACTCTCTGCATAGTACACTTCATTTTAGTGCACTATATAGAGAGCCACATTCCTACAGTTGTACTTTGCTTTTCTCTTGCTTTGGCTTTGGGGGAAGAGGAGCAGCCCTCATGACCTACTAACTGGATAAGATCTCTGTCTGAAGGTTAGTGATTCAAAGCAGTCAACAAATGGGTGTTAGGGGACAAGGCAATTATTGCCTGTTCTTATATTGAAAGGGGCCCTGACTTTTTTCTGGCCTGACAAACCACAGCTAGAGACAGCAGGTTAGATGCATGTATTTGTTTCTTCTTTGTGTTTTGAGAGGTTGCCTTAGATTGCCTCCTGCAAGTTTGTAGGGCCTCTACATGGGTACTTGTCTTTCTGTGTGTCCAGGGACCATCACCTTTGATTGATTGATTGGTTTTAAATTTGTAGAGCACAACTTATGTCCAGAGGTGTCATGGCGCTTAGCAATGATCAGTAACTAGGCAACCAGAATAAAACTAATCATGAGTAAACAGCCAAATTTTCCAAGATTTCCTGAAATTTGAGAGAGAGGTGGCTGCTTTCAAGTCCTGAGGGAGACCTTTCCATTTATGAGCAGTGCAAATTACATTTGCTGAGGGTACTACCAGGTTTCTTGAAGAGAAAGAGCGGAAGAGTTTCTTTCAGATATGTCAGACCTAGTCCATGGGGAGACTTCACAGCAATACAGAGGCCCTTGAAAATTGTCCGCTCCTAATGGGTAGCCAATCTTGCCTCCTAATTGCGTCTGTGGCCGAATGGAATCTGGGGACCTTAATCAGCATTCGGGCTGCCAAGTTTTGAAGAATTTGAAGTTTGTTCAGTGACTTTTTCTGAAGGATTTGATAGAGGCCATTGCAATAGCAAACTCCGGGTAAGACAAATGCAATAACAACTTTCTTTAACAAGTCAAATTGCACAAATTGGGCAATTTTCTTTATAATGCGTAGGGTGTAAAAGGATGCTTGGATGGCTCTGTTTACCTGCTCTAGATTTTTGACCTTCTTAGCTGGTGTTGGAAGAGAGCCACACTTGTCTGGCAACCAAGAAGGGGTCCAGAAAGCGATGTTATTTCCAAATAGGATTACTTCTGTCCTAGAAGAACTCAACTTAAGACAGTTTTTGTCTCTCCATTGGTTTACTGCACTCATTACAATCCTGAAAGGTGTTACTCATATCTGGGCCCTTTTTATAAAGCAATACCACAATCTGGATGTTGTCAGCATAGGAGACTAGTGACAACCCGAAGGACTTGATCAGGGTTGCCAGCGGTATAACATACAGTTTAAACAAAGTCCGGCTCAGCGAGGACTCCTGTTGGACCCCGCATGGTAACGAAAAGGGCTCAGATGTTTAGTCTTCAAAGGAAACAGACTGACTACCTCTGTAAGAAAAGAACACAGCATGGCCAGGGCTACACCCTCAATCCCTAGGCTCTGTAACCAGTCAATCAGGAGTTCATGATTGACCTATCAAATGCTCTAGACAGGTCAAGCAGGATAAAAGCAGCATTACCACCCCTTATCCATTGAAGCTCTAATTTCCTCAGTAGCCACAATCAGCACCGACTTCGATCTGTGACTGCTTCAGAAGCCAAACTGTGTATCATCCAGCAAATTAATATTTTCCAAGAATGTTCCCAGCTGCAAGTTCATGACCTTTTCTACCAGCTTGGCTGGGAAGGGTAGTCTGGAAATGTTCTGATAACTATGCGGGTCCAACATATATAAGTTGGCTTTCTTCTGCAGTGGAAGCACTGAAGCATTTTTCCACTGTTTTGGAAGACCTCCTGAACTAAACATGGCATGAAAGGTCTTGGCCAAGTATGGGACCACTGAGTCAGGAACTAGGTGAATTATCTTAGCCAGACGTGTGTCCGACAGAGATCCAGATTTTGTACTAGGGATGTCCAATTTGACTTTCTATTCATTCAGAGGAGCAACTTTACTAAAGGAGATACTACCAGGGTCATCTTTGGCCCGTTGGCTAAGGATTCTGACTCTTGGGGCCGGATTCACAATGGCAAATATTATCTTTTGTATACATTTCCTGGATAAAATATGTAATGGAACAGACAAAATGGCTTGGCTGCCCCGACCTGTACCCTTGACCTAAGCCTCTGGGTAAAGTAGATATTAGAAAGATCAATCAGCAGTTCCTGGATAAACGGCAGTGGCTCTGGGAAGAGAAGGTGTCAGTAGAGACCACTGTGAGAAGGTATGTCATACTGACCATGAGCAACCAAGTTCAACCGTATTTACACATTGTTAGTAATGCATTCCACCGCTTTGTGTTTCCTAGATTCTGTTTTCATTTGGTCCCTTGGCTGTTGGCGTTTCCCTAAGGATTTACAAAACTTGGCACTTTAAAATCTTGTCCATGTGACAACTTCTCGGTGCAAGATATCCTACATGTTATCTTCTTCTGTGAATTGTATTATCCATTGCGCAGAAAGTTCATATTCTTGTTGCTCAGAGATCGCTATTTTGCCCAAGTTAGGCCCTCATTATTGTACCTCCAAATGTTATCCTCTCCGATGTCTGTTTTGGGGTCGCATGCGTTTTTCACAGGAGCCATTAGGCACATGAAAAAGTTGCCTTTGCAGTAGCCAGTCTGCCTTCCCTTGTTGTGGGCTTAGGGCTCTCAGAATGTTAGCACGTGCACTTTATGATATTTTGCCCATTGCACCTGGTCGTATTATTGGCACTTCACACTTTATATAATGTATCTCTTTTAATTCTATATCCCAAAACCTGACCTTTTTTTATGATATAAAAGACCTTCACATCTGATCTTTTTATGTGATCTAGATTTTATAAACTGAATATATATGCTGATGAAATGTACTCTTTAATATCTTTGCTTTTATGGTGTTTAGTTGCCGAATAAAGTACCTTAAAAGTAAAGTAAGTGTGGAGACACCGCATTCGTACAGATACTACTCATCAAATATCTTTGTGAATAGCAAACAATTGTAAACTTATACAAAAGTGTAAGTTTACCTTTATGAATCAGGACCACAGTCTAGACGTTTAGAGATGATGTCCTGCTGACACCATGATCTGGTGGCAACTTAAGGGTCTGTTCATTAAGGTGTTTGAAGGAAGTGTAATAATTCTACATAAAATTGTGTTTCTGTTGCAGGCTTGCTGATCACATCTGGGCCTATTTTTTAGTTTCATAAGAGTGTTTTGGGCCCTACTGTGAACAAAGATTTCTTTGTGGCATTGCTTGTGGCTTTCTTTGGGGTTTACTGAGCTACTCACACTCCTGTTCCTAGTTCAACTGCTCCCCCTGCTAGTGTTGGGCACAGCTCAATCTTTGCTTTTTCGCATTTTTATTATGGCAGTACTTTTGGTTGGGCCTCCTATGACTAGTTTATAATGGCTTTGATCCCTTCTTTATTCATTTTTTCTGCTGCTCAAATGGTTAGCTGCATGTTACTTGTGTTCTTCCTGTCCTTTGTTGTTCCCAGATCATACAGTCCTGGAGTTCTATGCACCTTGTCTTTGATACTTGGTTCATAGCCATCCTATTTGTCTCCAGTAGCCTGCCTTGGTTTTGGTGATTTGATATCCCTGATCTCTTCTGTCGGAGGTTATAATAGTGATCTTTACTTTTATTTAAGCTGCATTTCTCTCCTCTACAGTCTGAGTGTTGGGTTTCTTAGAAACTGCTATTTCCCAATGTTTAGTTACCTTTTTTATTTGTTTGCCCTTTTCAGATTCAGTTTCTGCCATGCTGGATTTCAAGCTTGTGCTTGCTGGAGTACATGACCTGTCAAGAGTGAGCATTCAGTCTCTGAGCCATCTCAGCCATCTTCACTGCGGTTTTCTCTGAATCTCCCTCTTGCTGGTACCTTTGTAACTGGTAGAGATTGAGTGTTATCCCTGAAAGGGATGGTGTGTCCCTTGAGTAAGCCACGTTACAACGCATGCAATACATCGCATACCATTACAATGTGGTCGTTACAACGACTGCGTTGTTACATTGCATACCATTACAAGGCAAGTCGTTACAACAACGTGCTCCCAGGAGCGCTGGATGTTGGAATAGTATAATTTACTATTCCAACTCCAGTCTGTGCAACAGTAGGGAAGGTGTTGGATTTTAAATCCAACACCTTCTGCCCCCTACAGAAAGTTGTTGTAATGACTTGCGTTGTAATGGTTTGCGATGTAACAACACGGTCGTTGTAACGACCGGGTTGTAATGGCATGCGATGTATCGCATGCAATGTAAACAATGTTTCCTGTGTCACTTTTGCTCCTGTTTCAAGTTTGAGAAGGATGATTCAGTAGTAAGCCCTTCCATTTGGGATTTGGGCCTGTTCTTTTTCATTAAATGGATGTCCTCATTTTTAGCCCCTTGGTTCTTTCGATGCGTGATGGCACTGAATTATAGTGATTACTATCCTTAGTCATTTATAACTTTTTATGCTGATGTCATTTGTGTTTTTATCTCCTGAAAGGTGAGAGGTTTGACTGCTTTCTCTCTTCCTGTGCTCTTGTGGTCATCTCCCCTCGACCTGCTGTGTGAGGGTATGATGGCTGTTCCAGAATATGAGGCATGAGTTTTTTTAATGCCTTTTCTTGCGGTCTAGCTGGTTCTGTTCGGTTGTATAGCCTTTTGGGTCATCTTGATCTTAGGACTCATGCTTTGGGTCTCTGACTTGTTGACATTTGGCTCAGATGTGTTACGGCTATGTAGGTCCCTGAATAAGGGGGCCTCTCTTGCTTCCTAATCTATCTGTGTTTCAGTATGACAGACCATGCCTCTTCAGTTTTTATCCTGGTGTCAGGCATGGATCTTATCTTCCCCTCCTTTTTCAGGTATCCTGGTGTTGCCGTTACAGTGGAGCTCTGCAAAGAGGTGGCCATTAAAGTGCTCCTAGGTTGGACTTTAGAAGATCATTTCCAATAGGAACTTCAGGGTTTGTTTTGTCTTCAGTCCATTTCTTATGTTACACTCATTCAGAGGGAATTATGACGTTGCTTTCTGGGAGGTCAGCTGCCCCTAATTCTGTTGCATGGAAGGTTCTGCTCTCCCTTTCTATCGTTTGTTGTCTTTGGAGTGTGTTCTGTCTACTCTTGAGAGTATTCTGGGGGTCTGTATTTTCCGGTTCCTTGGTTGGCCCAGAATGTTTGGTTTGCATGGAGAGATGCAGTCTCTCTCATGATGCTGTTCTTTGAATTCGGGTCCTCCTTTAGGTGGTCCTGGAAGCTTTTGTTTGACAAATTGCTCCTTATTGCCTGTGATTATTGTGTGTCCCCTCCCATCCTAATAAGACTGAGAAGCTCAGAGCAACACATCAAAACCTCTGCTAACTACTTATTTTCTTACACACAAGAACTTGTTGGTAAATCACCACGAAGCACCCCGGAATAGTATATTATAGACTGGGGTCCAATTTGCTCTCCGCTTTCACTCTTCCTTCCAATTTCCTCCTTCCCCAGTTTCAAGTTAAACAGTAACCCTAGAGACTCTATAGCTCACAGAGCTCACATAATGTGTATCTGAGGTAAAGCAACAACAAAAGATGCAATACCTGCGCATTAACTATTAATATGTTGTTCATGCATGGCTCTTATATGACATAACATTGCTGCTTGAATAGCTTCTGTCCAACAACTATTGTACTACCTAACCTCGGTGTGCATTTGTATTCTACCCGCAATGTATAACTATTTCATAAAAGTCCGTAAAGTTACTTGGAACTTAACTGGTGAGTTTCACGATGCTGCTGATTTGCTGATCCTAGTCTTCATCCATCATGTCTGATGTTAAAGGGCACCGTTGGGTAGCCACCTGCGGGTCCCTAGGTTCTTTTGGATTAACATTGCATGTTGGGACCCTCCTTTTGGGATTGTTATAGTAGCTGCCTTTTAGTTGGTGACATTTGCAGGCTCCTCTTATATGTTTTAGCTTTTACTGCCACCCTTCCTTCTTATACCTCTCTAAAGTGGGACCATCTAGTTGGAATTTTATTCTGCATGTCACCTGTTGAGCTTTTTATAATATCTTTTCTCCCTCAACAGAGCATATGCTTTTACTGGTCCTCTGACAGTTGCTGTCTGCTGTACTTTCCCTCTTCCCACTGCCCATGTCTTTTTTCAGTCCTCCGCCATATACCATTGCGGGGGTGACTAGTGTTGCTGGCCCTGTTGTACTTTTGGCACTTTGTACCACTTTTAGGTTGAAGAGGATCTGGCTCTTCAACCTGCAGGCTTCAATGGTGGACTGTCAGGGAGGTTTAGGGATGTTTTGAAGGGGATGTCACTTTCTGCTCTGTGTTTGCTCTGGGGATGGTCTTTGGGGACTAATGCATCCGCTGTAGGGGCCTGTGTCCGACCACGTGGCCACAGGTTCAAATCCCTGCGGGTCCACTCAGCCTTTCATCCTTCTGTGGTCGATAAAATGAGTACCATTGAGCTAGGTAGCAATAATCATCTGTTATTTAGTGCCAGGTTAACCTTCGGATTGAACGGGCACTTTACAAATACACGTTATGTTATGGGCTTTTCTGCCTCATAAATGCAGGTAGCAAATAATATGGAGTAAAACATTTGGCTACAGTGTGTTCTTGTCGGTCCTGGGTGGAGTCTCTGATATCTCATTACATTGCAAATTTCACGTGTGCATTCAGTCATGTGGTATTGTGTGGTATTTCATGCAATGTCTTGGCATCCGGTTGGCGGCAATGGCTTTCTCTATTCTCAATTTAGTAATTTAGTAAGTGCACTAGAAAGTGGCCCCAGGAGTATTGAAGATTTTTTTTTTAAAGTTATCTGTTTTTCCTTCTTTTGCAAAGACTTTATATTACTGTACTTTTCTGTGTCTTCGATGGCAAATATTTGCTTGTTGTTAAATGGAAGATTACTGGTACGCAATCGGGCAATTACTGGATGCAGTTGTGCCTAGCTGTTCTTACCTTTGTTCATGAGCTTGGAAATACCCCCCCCCCCCCCCCCCCCGCCCAGCGCCTTGAGACCCTACGGGTATGTAGCGCGCTTTATAAGTGTCATTGATTGATTGATTGTCATTGATTGAAATAAAAGAACAGCGGAAATAATTTCTTGTTCTGTTTTATTTTACATGTTGGAATGAAAACAATGGTCCGTGACCAGAATTCAAAACAATTACAATTTACCTTGCAAAGAACTTAGCAAAAGAATTAATGAATAACATATAGAAGATAATGATGCTTGTACAAAACACCTATTTCTTCCATCAATTCAATAAGCCACACATAAAAACACAAGCGCCAGACTATGTAATAAATTGCATGTTATTTATTATAGCGCTAATCAATTATTCTTGTAATGACCATAGTTTGCGTGCAAAAGGAGAGGTGAAAGAAAAGGAGAGGTGAAAGGGATAGAATAGTGGTGTTGGGTAGTGAGACTAACTCAGTAAAATCTCTTGGAATCACCCTTGACCATAAACTTTCAATGTCAAACCACATTAAGAACTCTGCAAAGAGCGCCTTCCTCAATCTCAAACTCCTCAACAAAATCAAACCGCACATCCCACAAAGGGATCTCCAACTAGCCACCCAATCTCTGGTGTTGTCCAGACTGGACTATGGGATCGCAACCTTATCAGGCACAGCCCTTTCACACCTTGCACCAATGAAAACCACCCTCAATGCAGCTGCCAGAATGGTCTCGGGGGCAAAGAAATTCGACCACCTATCCCCCGCACTCAAAGACTTAAAATGGCTCCCAATGGAAATGCGCGCCAGCTTCAGAATGGCCTGTCTTACACACAAAGCCTTGCACACCGGGAAACCGGAATACCTAGCCTCCAAACTCAAGAGAGCGGGCCAATCCAGAAACCTCAGAAGTTCAAACTCCCTACTACTCATCCCCTTGAGAACCCGGAAACAAAAAACTGCAACTCGCTCGTTTGCCGGCAATGCCCCAAAAATCTGGAACTCCATCCCAGTGGACATCAGGACTACAGCTTCCTTTCCAGACTTCAAGAGACGCCTAAAAATCCTCTACCTCAACCGCGCATTCCCGAACTCTACCTCAGCAGCCCACCCTGCAACTATGTCTACCTCATAATCAGTACCTCAAACAAGCCCCTCAGGCGCCAAATATCAATGTTAATCCTTGAACTTGTATGAAACTTTTTCTTGATATACCGCTCTACACTTGTTCCCTCCAGCCGATTGTAAAGCGCTCCGATACCCTCGGGTCTGGCCAGCGCTATAGAAAACTCCAAAGAAAAAAAAAAAAAGAATCAAAGATTAAGGAATAGACAATTCAAAACTTTTCAATACTGATAGCGAAGATCAGTTTACAGCAAGCCTGTCCATAAACGATTTACATATAATTCTGTAAATTTTCGGTCTGCATTCAATGCAATTTTAATGGTATGCTGAGGTAAGTGGTAGGTACAGGTCTTGATCAAGGTTAGAGCGTCGACGTTTCGACTCGACTATGCAATGCGGGATTGGAACATTTGCTGCTTGTCTTCATCAGGACAGTATGATTGCAACCTAGCCCTGCAACCAAGCCTGGCTAAACAGGTAAACTTTTCAGCGTGCCAGAAGGCCCAAAGTTGCCTCGGTACGATTAATCTGGTGTGCTGCATGCACATCACCAGGAGTGTCTAACATCAATGATCAGCGGATGCCCCTTATCTTACTCAGGAGGCCTCAGCGTCGCTTGAGGAAGGGGGGAATCTTTCTTCCAGCATGAAGTAGATGTGGGCAAACCAGACATTTTGTGGTTTGGGGTGTGCCAGACCTGAGACAGAGAATCCAGCTTAGCTCTAAGAGTCGAAGCATGAACCGAGCCAGCAAATATTACTGCCATGGAGTAACAGGCTTGATGGTAGGAAAGGGAAGCGATGAGGGTGCCAGGGGGCATGCAGTGGCAGACTGACCTTTTGGTGCTTATAGGCATGCTGCAATAAGCTGGTGCCCCAATAAGTTGATAGTGCATGAAGTCCATGTCATACTTCTGAATCTGTGCCAGCCCTACACGCCTTCACACAAACCTGTCTGTCTCACCCCTCACGCATGGAGTTTCTTTCCTCCCCCTTCTTTTCTTCTCCTTTCAGGTTTCTCGGCGTCCCCATGCCAACTCTCCTTTCATTTCTCAACCACGTGTTCCTAACAATTCTGCTACCTGTATCCCTCTCTGCACTGCCTTTTTCTAACCACCGTCCATCTCCCTGCACCCTGCTTCTCTTCCTCTCTACTGCCTTGTCGCTTCCTCTCCAACCAACCCCCCTCTCACCCCTGTGACTCGTACCATGTGCTAGAGATGTCACTTGCTAACGCATGCACAGCTTGGCTCGGCTCCTTTTTGGCTCGAGGGTCGTAGCGGTTCTCGGGCCATGCAAGTGCCAGTCGTCCGGCTACAACCAGCCTTCGGTGGCCCGTCCACCACTATCATAAGTATGCAAGTGACACAGGCTGCACTGTAATTGGAAAGCTAGTAGTGGTGCATAAGGCTCTCAAATTCTCCTTCTAGACCTGTGGTTTTGTGTGCAGTTTTAGATGTGTTTCTTTGTTTTTGCGACAAAAGTTGTCTCAGTAATTCTCTGTTCAAGATGCTATATATTTTTATTCTGGTGGACAACATCGGAGAGAACACTGGGATGTTTTTACCGTTGATTTACATAAGTGATAATCATAGTTTACATTGGTGTTCTGTGTCTACTCTGAGGACAGGCCACACTGATGTTGATTCCTAACATTCGAGGATGGTGTTCCAGGTTGTATGACACTACAACGCGGGCTATTACCACGCGTGCCATTACAACGCTGTTTGTACAACGCAACTTGTTACAACGACTTGCGCTGTAAGCGCTGGATAGTGGAATAGTTTAATTTTCTATTCCAACTCCAGCCCACGTTACAGTAGGGAAGGTGTTGGAATAGAAAATTAAACTATTCCCTATCCAACAGCGCCCTCCAGCGCAAGTCGTCGTAACGACTTGCGTTGTGAAAGCAGCGTAGTAATGGCGGCGCGTGGTAATGCCCGCGTTGTAAAGGCTGCTCACTATCGGGCACCTGTGCACTGAAAAGTGCATGAGGTGGCTGGGACTTTCTTTCATTAAAATTACGTTTATTTAGTGGCATTCGTGTGCCAGGATTCCTCTGGAGTAATGTAACAATATAAACAACCATTGGCAAAGCTAGAATGTCTGGATTTAATGCAAACAAAAGCATGCAGAAATGTTTCCTTGTGCTAGCTCCTGAAACCCTGACCTATTGCTTTGCCAGTGCTGGTTGTGGTGCTAGTAATGTTGGTGCTGTGGTATTGATGGTGGTATAGGCATTTGTAGCATTGGTGGCAGTGGTGGTGGTAGTGGTTTCGGTGGCAAAGGCAGAATTAATGGAGGTATTGGTGGGGATATGCTCAACACCCGCTCCATCCACAGACATGCCATCGAACTCTGGAACCTCCTCGACACCACAGCCCCTGACGTTGCCTTCCTCACGGAGACCTGGATGAACGCCTCTTCAGCTCCCGACATCGCCATCGCCATCCCAGAGGGCTACAAGATCGTCCGGAGGGACCGAAACGCCAACCAGATGGGAGGAGGCATCGCCATCATCCACAGGAGCACCATCCGTCTCACGACCAGCACCGACAACTCCCTGACAACTCCCTGACCGCCGCCGAACACCTGCATTTCCAGATCCACACCAACCCGAACACCACCCTCAGAGGCACCCTGATCTACCGACCCCCTGGACCACGCACACAATTCAGCGAGGACATCGCCGACTTCGTCAGCCCACATGCCCTCCCCTCCGCTGACTACATCCTCCTGGGAGACCTCAACTTCCATCTGGAGAACAACAACGACCGCAACACCAGCACCCTGCTCGACAACCTCACCAACCTGGGACTCAAGCAACTGGTGTCCACCCCCACCCACCTCGCCGGACACACACTCGACGCTGTCTTCTCATCCAGCAAGGACATCAACTTCAGCCACACCACAGAGCTTCAATGGACGGACCACAGCTGCGTCCACTTCACCTTCAAGAAAACAACGACCCACCACCACCAGCAACAGACCGCCCGCAGAAGCTGGAACAAGATCACAGCAGACCAGCTCGCCACCTCCCTGAGCCAGCACCCTCCTGCCAGCTCAGCGAACCCCAGCCAGGCCGCCGACAACCTCACGAAGTGGATCAGCAACTGCGCGGACGAACTCGCCCCACTGAGGACCCCGCCCAGCAGACCCGGCAGCAAGAAAGCCCCATGGTTCACCGACGAACTCAAGAGCTCCAAGAAGAACTGCCGAGCCCTCGAGAAAGTCTGGAGAAGGGAACCGACACCGGACAACAGGACCTCCTTCAAACTTGCCACCCGGAAACACCACCAGCTGATCCGCGCCGCCAAGAAAACAGCATTCAAGGACCGGTTGGACAACAACGCACACAACTGCAAGGAACTCTTCAACATCATCAAAGAGCTTTCCAACCCCAGCGCAGGAAACAACGACATCACCCCATCGCAAGACCTCTGCAACTCCCTGGCTTCATACTTCCACAACAAGATCGCGGACATACACAACAGCTTCAACAACCAACCAACGCACACCATGACCGAACAACCACCCCCCACCACCACCCTCCACGCCTGGACCCCGATCAGCACCGAAGACACCATCCGCACGATGAACTCCATCCACTCCGGATCACCGACCGACCCCTGCCCTCACCACGTCTTCAACAAAGCCGACGCTGTCATCGCACCCCACCTGCGAGACATCATCAACACATCCTTCGACACCACCATCTTCCCTGAGAGCTGGAAACACGCCGAACTCAGCGCTCTACTCAAGAAACCAACAGCGGACCCCACCGACCTCAAGAATTACCGCCCCATCTCGCTCCTCCCGTTTCCAGCCAAAGTCATCGAGAAGACCGTCAACAAGCAGATGGCCGCTTTCCTCGAGACGAACGGATCCCTCGACCCCTCACAGTCCGGCTTCCGAGCCAACCACAGCACCGAGACCGCCCTCATCGCCGCCACCGACGACATCCGAGCCCTGATGGACAATGGAGAAACAGCGGCCCTCATCCTCCTAGACCTCTCCGCGGCATTCGACACGGTCTGCCACCGCACCCTAGTACGGCGCCTCAGCAACGTCGGAATCCAGGACAAGGCGCTGGAGTGGATCACCTCCTTCCTCGACGGGAGAACACAGAGAGTCCGCCTACCACCGTACAAGTCAGAGGCCACCGAAGTCATCTGCGGCGTCCCCCAAGGATCATCTCTGAGCCCCACCCTCTTCAACGTCTACATGAGCCCCCTCGCGGCCATCGTACGCAAACACAACCTCAGCATAATCTCCTACGCCGACGACACCCAGCTGATCCTCTCCCTGACCAACGACCCCGCCGCCGCCAGAGCCAACCTGCACGAAGGGATGAAAGAGGTAGCCGAGTGGATGACGACCAGCCGCCTGAAACTGAACTCGGACAAGACGGAGGTCCTCATCCTGGGCTCCTCTCCCTCCGCCTGGGACGACTCCTGGTGGCCTCCCGCCCTGGGCACCGCACCCAAACCGACAGACCTTGCACGCAACCTGGGCTTCATCCTGGACTCCTCCCTCTCCATGACCAGGCAAGTCAACAACGTCTCCTCGGCATGCTTCAACATCCTACGCATGCTACGGAAGATCTTCTGGTGGATCCCCACCGAGACCAGGAAGACCGTCACCCAGGCCCTCGTCACCAGCCGACTGGACTACGGCAACGCCCTCTACGCCGGGACCACCGCCAAGCTCCAGAAGAGACTCCAGCGGATCCAGAACGCCTCAGCCAGACTCATCCTCGACATCCCACGAACCAGCCACATCTCCGGACATCTGCGAGACCTTCACTGGCTCCCCGTCAACAAAAGAATCACCTTCCGCCTCCTCATCCACGCACACAAAGCCCTACACGACCAAGGCCCGAGCTACCTCAACAGCCGAGTCAACTTCTACGCTCCCAAACGCCACCTCCGATCAGCCAACCACGCCCTCGCCGCCGTCCCCCGCATCCGAAGAGCGACTACAGGAGGAAGGTCCTTCTCCCACCTGGCCGCCAAGACCTGGAACTCCCTCCCTCCCGACCTGCGCCTGACCCAAGACCACCTCTCCTTCAGGAAGAAGCTGAAGACCTGGCTGTTCGAGCAGTAGCGGCCCCCCCCCCAGCGCCTTGAGACCCCACGGGTATGTAGCGCGCTTTATAAGTGTCACTGATTGATTGATTGATTGATATTGGCATTGGTGGTTTTGAGGTAGTGACGAGGGTGGTGCTGTTGTCATTGTGGTAATAGTTTAGCTACTTTAGTGGTATTGGTGATTTTGGTGGTGGTATCATACTGATGGTAGTGTGCTGGTGTTGCCGCTGATAGTGGTGATGGTGCAGTGGTATTGAGAGTGGTATGTGTGGTACGGTGGTCTTCATGATTGTGGTATTAATAGTGTGTTTGTTGTTCGTAGTGGTGGTGATACTGAGGTTACTGTGGTGTTGGTATTTGTGGTTGTATGGTATTAAAGGTGGTGTGGTACTGGAAATTGTGGTGTTGCTGGTGGTGATGTGATATTGGCTGTGTAATGTAATAAAAAGCTATTTGTAGGGCCTATTAGTATCAGGCTCGTACTGAAGTCATGATTAAATCATTCACAAAATGCATGCTGCTGTAAAAAATGGATTGCTTTCTGTACACAGTGCCCTCCGGGTATTGAAAGGGCAAAAAAGGATGATAGTTGAATGTTCTTTTTTTAGATGTAAATTTGCCCCTTTTGCATTACAATGCAGTCCCTGCACAGTAGGTGGAATGCAACATCAAACAGCTGGTAGCATGACAGTGGAAACAAATACTACGTTAGAGTGATCTAAGGTGTGATTGAAAATACTTTAAGCTAATAGCTGAAAGAGGATAGTCCAAATAAAAAAAGTAATTTTTCAGGAGGCTGACCCAACATCCGCTCTGTGTCTGTTTAACGCAGTAGGACTTGAATAGAACTGCACTGACAACCCAGACCTAAAAATGTAAAGATTAAATAGCCTAGTGACTACCCAAAGGTTTGTGTTCTCTTCAGGGTGGTTGCAGATTCCTGAATGGAGGGAAATCAACTCTCTCCTTAACTAAGCCCTATCTGCAATAGATGTTATCAAAATGGTCTTCTGTTCTGCAGGATGGAGGTGGGTCCCTTGCATGGGGGCGTGGTAACTTAAGGCGATCTTATCTAACCACTGCAACAGCTAGTCAGTGCCTGAGAAATGGAAATGTTCCATAATGGGTGCTGCCGAAAATTAAGCCTGGACGGCAAACTCCGCTCCGTTCTCGGACTTCTTCCCCACTCACCAATATCAAGTTGGAGAGTGAGGAAAATCCAAAGCTAGACCACCTCTCAGCGAGATTTCTCAATGCGGGCGTCCTGGATGGTCGCGACCGCTACCATTGAGAAGCCTTCAGTTTGGTTGAGGACGCTGCTGCTCGAGCAGAACATCTACTTGGGCGGCAGAAAGATGCAGTTCCCTCTTGCGCTGCGCATGGTGCAGTTCGCACTGGAATTTTCCAGCGTGGGACAAACACCCTGCGCTAAAACTCAGACCAAACGGCGCAACCTAATGCACTCTGCCACTTGCGGAACTCTGCGTAGTGCGGCGGAACTCTGCGTAGCGGGGCAGATTTTTTTGGTCAACGCAGAACTCTGCCCAGGCCTACCGAAATGTGCACCATGTTTGATTTTGTAAAATGTTCAGCAGAGTTTTGCTGCTGTATACGGATACTGTGCAATGTTTTGATTTTCCAGTCGAGTATCTTTGAAAGAACTCGGCAGCATATCCCATGTCATCTTTTTCTTTTGGCTTCATGGGCTGGCTCTCTGGGGGCTGGTAACGAAGGCGCCTCATTATCCTTCGAATTTGTTTCTACTGGGACTTAAAATGCCAGGCGCCACACTGCATCTTTCGCCACATACACTTTCCGCGAAAGGGGCTGTTCCGGCACCCGCTGACGTGCTTCCTGCTCTCTTTTGGAGCTGCTCTGTGTGGCGCCTCGTTTGCCAGCAGTCGCGCTGCTCACGCTCATTGAATAGCAGCCCTTGCTTTCATCTGCTGCTGAGAATCTTCCAACTGTGCGTGTAGGAAAAGGGCAAGAGCAGTTACTCCATTAAAACTCGTGAGAACACGAAAGAAGGCTGTCCCCCGTATCAGTGCCAGCCTTCCTTCACGCTTCGAGAGAGGCTGAGAGCAGCGAGTTACTCAGCAGTTCAGTCGATTCTTTTTTTCTTCTCCACAACATTGCATTGAATTTTTAGAGAATACAGAAAAGCAATTTAAAAATGCATACTATAAATATACCAAAGGCCTTATCGGGTGTAAGGATGCCAAGCACTGAATGATGACAATAGTAATCGATCAAATGTACAAGTGAGGGATTGACCAGAAAGTGCCATCAGTCCTATACTGACCGGCATAACATATAAATGTCAAAACTTTCACAGTAGTCTTAAGAACAGTTCTCCATCGTCCCTCATTTGAGTGTCTGGTTCTCCAGTCACAGGAGTGCATTCAGTACATTTTCACTACCTTGGTAAGCTGTCTCCAGCCTCTATCTTAACCAGTAAGTATTCAACAAGCATTGGCAAAGCCAGTCGGTCCCGCCTATGAGCTATGGACTTTGCCAATATGCTTAGCCATGTTGTACACCGGCGTAGCTGCTGTTTAGCATGACTAACAGTTGGTGACGTAAAGGAGAATGGAGAGCGTAGACTGGAGTGTTATGCAGTGGCGTAGAGAGTCGTAGAGTGGTGTGCAGTGAAGTGGAGTGTCCTAAAGTGGCGTAGAGTGGAGTGGCATACAGTGGAGTGGTTTAGAGTGCTGTGGAGTTTCGTGAAGGGAGTAGAGTGTTGTAAAGTGGAAGGCTGTAGAGTGGAGTAGAGTTGAGAGGCATTGAGCGGAAAGCGTGTCATAAATGGACTGGCATAGAGGGTCGTTGAGTGGCGTAGACGAAAGAGAAGGCGCGTAGAGGGTGTTGCATAGAGTGTAGCAGAATATTGTAGAGTGGCGTAGAGCGGAGTAGATTGTCCTAGAGCAGAGTGGCATAGAGTGGAGTGGAGTAGTGTAGTAGAGTAGAGTGGAATGGGATGGAGTGGAGTGGAGTGTTGTGAAGTAGCATAGAGTGGAGTAGTGGACTAGAGTGGAGTAGTGTGTTGTAGAATAGAGTGTAGTAAAGTGGTAATGCGTGACATAGAGGGAGTTGTGTAGAGCGTCATAGAGTGAAGTATTGTCATAGAGTGGAGTAGAGGGTTACAGAGTGGAGTGTCATGAAGTGGAGTAGAGGGGGACTAGAGTGAAGTGGCACAAAGTACAGCAGTACAGAGTAGATTGGCGGAGAGTGTATTGGTTTTGAGAAAAGTGGTGTAGAGTGCATTGGCATAGAGTGCAGTGACGTAGAGTGGAGTGATATCCACGAGAGTGGTGCAGAGTAGAGTATAGTGGAGTGACACATAGGAAATTGCAGTGGCATAAAGTGGAGTGGCACAGGGTGGGGTAAAGGGGTTTAGAGTGCAGTGAAGATTGTTTCAGACAAGAGTGAAATGGCATAGACTGGAGTGGTGCAGGCTAGAGTGGAGTGGCATAGAGTAGAGTGCAGTGGTATAGAGTACAGTGGGGCGTGAAGTGCAGTGCTGCAGAGTAAATTAGAGTGGTGTAGAGTGTAGTGGCATAGAGTGCTTTGGCATTGAGTGGAGTAGAGTAGAGTGGTGCAGAGTAGAGTGGTGTCGAAAACAGTGGCGTAGAGTACAGTGTTGCTGAACAGAATAGGGTGGCATAGAGTGTGGTGGCATAAAGCGCAATGTTGTAGATTAGCGTAGAGTGCAGTGGTGTGGAGTAAAGTGTTGTAGACAATAGTGGTGTTCGGTGCTGTGGTGCAGAGCAGTTGGCATAGAGTTCAGTGGTGTAGAGTGTGTTGCTTTTGAGTAAATGTTTGTAGAGTAGAGTGTTTTGGCATAGAGTGCCATAGTTTACCGCAGACTGGCGCAATGTAGATTGCAGTGGGGTAGAGTGCAGTGGCATAGATGATTTTACCATCATGGCCCCACTCTTCTTGGTTTCCTCTGATTTCCTCCTTGAGCATATAGAGTCCCAAACAATCCCTATCCATTCAGCATACAGGGACGATCTACTTGTTGAATCTAAGCGCCTCCTGGGCAAAGGTTCAGGGAGCATCTTGGAAGATCTGTAAAGCGGCTTCCTGGGAACCACCCTCTCCTTTCACAAAGCATTATCTGGTACAAGTTGATGAGACTGTGACATGTGGATTTGGATCTACTGTTCTTCCTGCTATGTGTAATATACATAAAGGGCCCGATGTAGGTAAACGCGATTTTCCGATTTCAAAATACCGAGGCGGGCCGAATCGGTATTCTGAAATCGGAAAACGAGATGTAGGGGAAAAAAAGCGAATGAATACCGAATCGGTCGGCATCGGTAATGAGAATCGGTACGTTCCGATTCGGCACGGTCCGAATCGGAAAGTACCGAATCGGCTAACAACGAATCGTAAATTACCGATTCGGCTACCACCGAATCGGATAGTCCCGAATCGGCGAATACCGATTCGGTAAAAGCCGATTCGGTAAAATCCGATTCGGCAATCATAGATTCGAAGCCATGAAAACACACCCATGGCGAAAAAGCCCATAGGAATGCATTGAAGGAACCGAATCGGCTTTTACCGAATCGGATAATACCGAATCGGATTTTACCGATTCGGCTATGACCGAATCGGTAAAAGCCGATTCGGCAAAAGCCGATTCAGCCAATGAGGTGGCTCCCCCTCCCCCACCCAAACAGGGAGTGGCAACCCTGGCAGGTGCAGCTAATTAAGAAGTTTCTGGAGAGCCAGCCTGAGCTCAACACTCACAGTTAGCAGCAGTGGGAGTAGGAGGTTGGCAACTGAACTGGAGAACATGGCAGAGCAGTCAGGAAGCCAGAAGTCCTCCCAGAAGAGGAAGCCGAAGTTCACCACCACCGAACTTCAGGTGCTGGTCGAGGAGGTGGTGAGGGTGCACCGCCAGCTGTTTGGCAAGCTGTCCCTCAACGTGCCAGACAGCACAAAGAGGAGGATCTGGGCCGACATCGCCCAGAAGGTGAATGCTGCGGGTGTCACCCCCAGGTCCATAGAAGAACTGAAAAAGAGATTCTATGACATCCGCAGCCTCACGAAGAGGAAGCTGGCTGACATACAAAGGCAGGCTGGACTCACTGGAGGAGGCAACAACTCGGCGCCACCCCTCACCGAGCTGGAGGAGCTGGTCTCCAGCACCATTGAGAGGGAGAGTGTCAGTGGAATCGGGACCCTGGACAGCTCTGCGAGAGCTACAGCTACAGGTAAGAAGCATGCGCATCATGACACACCCTACCAGACACCTCCCCATTAGACACAATGCATAGGCAAACCCCAGCACAGTACTGTCACCAACATACAAGAGACAAGCATCATGGTACATGTAGTCAGCAGAAGTTAGCTAAATATGGCAGTGCAGAATCACAAGACAGGAAACAGTGTGACACAGTGTAAGGAGATGCAAGGACATGTGGAATGCTACAATTGTACTGACTGTAATACATCGGCACTCAGTTTACAAATGCTTCTTTGTACCTAGGGGCCCCATCAGGCGGAGCAACAGTGACAGCAGAGGGAGCAGCACCGTCCGACACTGCAGTCGCAGGGCCGAGCACCAGCCAGGCTGGCCAGGAGGAGGAGGAGGAAGGAGACACCACAGGGCTAGGTATGGAGGGAGTCCTGGTCATTGACTACGATGCAGTGCACTCCCCAGTAATGGCCAGCACACCCCCCTTGCAGTTCTCCCCAGAGAACTCCCCTACAAGGGACACCATTCCGCCTACACCAGCTCCTGCCACAACCGTGGCCTTGCCACCTGTTCAACCTGTCCTGGGAGCAGGGGCTCAGGGACCGGCCAGCTTCACACCCCCACCAGTGGCACCCCAGCCCACTCAGCAGGCCGGAAGCAGCAGTGCCCGGCGCCGTACCATCACCACCACTGCTGCACCAGCACGGGAGGGCAGTGTATTCCTGGGCCTGGAGGGACAGATGGTGAAAATTCAGAGGCAACAAGCAAGATCCACTATGGCCTGCCAACGCCAGCTCCTGCAGCACAACATGCAGATGGGAGAGTTGGTGAAGGGATTCCAGGCCGTGGTGGAATCGAACAAGGAGGTGGCAGCAGGGTTAGGCAGGCTAACCACTGCCATCACCCACTCATCAAGCAGACAGGAGGAGCATGAGCTGGTGCGCAGGCGGGATGCCCGGGTTTTGAACCGCGCCATGGGCCGCCTTGCAGCGGCGACGGCACAACTGTGCCATCGCAGCGCCAACCAGGAATCTGTCCTTAGTCAGCATACGGCTGAGCTTACTAGGGGGATGACCCGGATCACCACTGCCATGGAGGCCATGATAATTTCAAACACCGCCTCCAATCCGGCCCTGGACCTGGGTGATGCTGGGGACAGCAGCAGCCGCAGCAGCCCGGCCAGCGCTGCGTCTGAGCCACGGAGGAGCACCAGGCGCTCCGCTGATGCTGCTGGGCATTCAGAGGGGGCTGAGGGACACCCCAGTGGGTCTGGCAAGCGGGCAAAAAAATAGCCTGGCAAGGGCGGGTGAGGCAACCAGTACCTTGGACTTTATTTTATTTACCATACTCCATTTTTTGTTGCACATCAGTGCTGTAACTGTGGTGCAACACTATTAAAATTTGTTTTTTCCAAGCAACATTTAGCTGTCTTTGCATCTGTACTCAGTCAGAAATAGTTCTCAGTGATCTCCTCACGTCTGTATCTGCCATCACTTGGCGTACACACCCCAGCTGGCTGTGTCAGTGGCACAGCTTCGTCGTCGTCATGGTCCTCGTAGTCAGACAACTCCACCTCAGTGCCCTTCTTCACCGCAAGGTTGTGTAACCTTGCACATACAGCTATGATCTTGCAGCAGGTGATGGGGGTATACTGCCTTGCACCTCCACTCTTGTGCAGGCATCTGAATCTACTTTTCCAGATGCCAAAGGTCCGTTCGACAACATTCCTTGTGCGTATGTGGGCCCGGTTATACCTCCTTTGGCTGGGTGTGGAGGGGTTGAGGTAGGGGGTGAGTATGAATGAGCGGAGGGCATATGCACTGTCGCCTGGAAGAGAAAGGGGTCACATTAGACACATGCATACATGTATTCCACCTACCTACTATGTGTTATGGGGGTCTGATGATGTGTCTCACCTAGGAGGTATCCTTCTCCAAATTCGCCAGCCATCAGCCGTGCATATATGCCGCTCTGTTGGAAAATATAGGAGTCATGGGTACTCCCTGGAAATTTTGACACCAGGTCTGTGATGGTGCACTTTGCATTGCAGATCACCTGCACGTTGATGGTGTGTGTAGACTTGCGATTGCGGTATATGTATTCGGTGTCCGCTGGTGGGCAAATCGGAATGTGCGTGCCATCTATGCAACCGATGATTTGGGGAAATTGTGCCATCTGGTAGAAGTCAGCTTTGGTTTGTAGCAGTTCTGCGTGGGTTGCAGGGAAAGAGATGTATTGGTCCATCCTGTGTATCATGGCGTCAAGGAATGTGTGGAAGAACCTTGACAGGCTGCTCTGGCTCACCCCTCCTGCTGCTGCTACACCACTTTGATAGCTGCCAGACGCTAGCAGGTGTAGGCTGCATAGCACCTGGATGTGCGCAGGGATGGCGTGTGCCCTTGGGGTGTGGTGGTCCGAGAATGGCTTGAGATCCCTGATGAGCTCAAGTATGGTGTCAGAGTCCAGCCTGTATCTCTGTAGTATCTCTGCCTCTGTGAGCATGAACAGGGTTATCCTCTGTCTGTAGACCTGTTCATTTCTTAGCCATTCCCTCTGTCCTTCCTGCTGTAGCCGTAGCCGCCTCGCAATGACATAGAAAGCTGCCATCCTGCAAGTTGCAATGCATTTTGGGACTGTTTATATGGGTTGGAGTTGGTTACCACCTGATTGCAATCCATGGTAAATACCGAGTGAATTCTACCGATTTTGAGCCGATTTCGGTGTTTCTGTGCCTCCCTACATCTCCCCAACTGTCGGAATCGGGGAATTTCCCGATCGGCGATTCCTACGAATCGGCATGTTTTCCGATTCGGCTCATGTCCGAATCGGTCTTTCTACTGATTCGGTACATGGACCGAATCGTTGATTTTCCGAATCGGTGTCACTAACGATTCGGTACATGGACCGAATCGGTGATTTTCCGAATCGGTGTCACTAACGATTCGGTACATGGACCGAATCGGTGATTTTCCGAATCGGTGTCACTAACGATTCGGTACATGGACCGAATCGGTGATTTTCCGATTCGGTGTCACTAACGATTCGGTCAATGGACCGAATCGGTCTTTGCATCCGATTCGGTGTTTTTCCGAATCGTTACATATCCGATTTTCGGTATGTACGTATCGGATTCTTTCCCATTCGGTACTCATTCCGATTCGGTTTTCACTCCGATTCTTTATGTTTTTCGTTCCCTACATCTCGATGGCTGTTTACCGATCGGTAAGGGCAAAAAATCGGTATTTTCGGCCGTTACCGATCGGTAACGCCCTACCTACATCGGGCCCAAAGTTTCCTAAATACGTGTTTTCTTCTTATTGCTGCAACTAATTGTCTGGAACCTGTTTTTCATAATGTGAATATTAGGTTCAGCTCGGCTAAACTCCTTTTGCGTGGATATTCTCCACAGTGTGATGACTGAAACAATGGTGCTTCATAGGCAAAGGAATGGGATGAAGAAATGGCGGATAAATTTACATTGGGTGATTCTCTTATTCCCCATTCCATTCAGAGGTCTCTCCATCACCCTCTCCCAATTATGACTTATCCTGCAATTTAGTCAAGTCCTACCATACCCAATCGACCAGGAGGTCCTCTGGGCTCTACCTTGCATCTGGATGTACTTCCCAGGGTGGCATCCATTTTGTTGTGAACAAGGGATGGCCTGTCTGTGAAGTCAGGCTCACCTTCCACACTGTGATGACTGGAACGAGGAATTACGGACTCAGAGTAATTCATTTACCCAATGTAATTTAGTCATTTCTTTGCTGCATCAGATGGTCAATGGCGGAGCAGGGATTTCGTCTCCTGCTAAAGAGATAATTCCCACCTGTCTTTGTTGTATAGAAATAGAATGAGCATCTTCTCTCCAAGACCAAACGGGTAGTCGGGAGAGGAACAAGAAGCCCAAAGATTGGTCACCATCAGCAGAATGGAAGTGCTTGACAACACATTGAGAACACAAAATGTAATGCCCCGGTTACTTACCGGTAATCTTCATTACTCCGAGTCCATGTCTTCCTCGCCACAGTAATCACATATGAGCCTCCGGCTCCACACAGAACTCCAAGTACAAAAAACAGCGTTCTAGTCTCCCTCTCCCTCCTCCAAGATGGCCCCCAGTGGCTCCAGCCAATCCCATAAAGGGACAAAGAAGCACCAACACGACCTGAAGAACCAAGCCGCAGACATGAAGCCACCACCAGGGCCGGGAGGGAAGGGAAACTATACTGTGGCGAGGAAGACATGGACCTGGAGTAATGAAGATTACCGGTAAGTAACCGGGGCATTACCTCCTCGTCCTGTCTTCCTCGCCACAGTAATCACATATGAGCCGATACCAAAGCAATCAGCTTCATGTAAGGAAATAGACCACACCAGCAGTGTAGTGAAAACATATTTTAATATACAGAGGTATATCAACAAAAAGGAAAACCTCTCAAGGAACCCCCGCTGACAAAACAGAAGAGGCAAAAGAAACAGAACCCCCACCCCCAACCTGGAGGCGGTAATGGGACATGAAGGTATTCGGGGAAGACCACGTAGCAGCCCTGCAAACATCCTCCATGGACACCCCTTTGAAAGAAGCCCAGGATACAGCACCAGACCTGGTGGAACGACCCTGAACAGGAAGGGAGGGGACCTCAGAAACCGAAGCATATGCCAACATAATGGCCTCCTTAATCCAACGACTGATCGTGGAGAGGGAGGGTTTCAGGCCCTGACGCGACAAACCAAAATTGACAAACAAGTTGTCCACTTTACAAAAGGAAGACATGCGTGACAAATAAATCAATAAGGCACGACGAACATCCAAAATGTGCAAAAGGGATTCCTCAGCCGAGGACGGATCAGGACAAAGAACCGGAAGAACCACCTCAGCAGACCGGTGAAAATAAGAATCCACTTTAGGAACAAAAGGTAGGATGAGGGCGCAAGACCACACGGTCCGACAAAACCAACAAAAATGGGGCAGAACAAAGGAAAGCACCCAACTCACCCATACGCCTGGCAGAAGCAATCGCCACAAGAAACACCACCTTGAGTGTCAAAAATTTCAAGTCCACCGACTCCAAAGGTTCGAAAGGAGCCAACTGCAAGGAACGTAAAACCAAAGGAAGGTCCCATGGAGGAGGACACATGATAGGACGGGGACGTTGGAAAGACAGAGACTTAAACAGTCTAGCAACCAAAGGGAGGACATGAAAAGCCAGAATGGTGGCCCATTGAGCTCGAAGAGTCGAAATGGCCAAGCCCAACACAAACCCATCATTCAGAAAATCCAGAATGCGAGCTGGATCCAAAGAATCCAATGACAGCCGACGACCAACACACCAAGCATCAAAATGATCCCAATGCTTGGCATAGGACTAAAGTTTAGAAGGCCTCCGGGACTGGTGAATGACCCCAGCCACAGTCACAGAACAACCCACACGAATCCGAGAATCCCTCTCAAGAGCCAGGCCCGCAGACCCAGGGAACGGAACACAGGCAGAGGAAGAACAGGACCCAACAGAGAATACGGCACGAACGGCAAGGTCCACCCCGGAGACACAGCCAACTCCAACAGTAGGGGGAAACCAAGGGCGACGCTACCAACAAGGAGCAACCAGAAGCACGAAGGACCCCTCCCTCTTGGTCTTCCGCAACACAGCTGGAATCAGGGGAACAGGAGGAAACGCATACAACAGACCCCTCGGCCAAAGGAACGAAAGATCGTCCACACTCCGGGCATCCGGGCAAGGCAGAAACATGCAAAAGCATTGGATCTGGGCATTGACCTGGGAGGCAAACAGGTCCACAATTGGACAGCCAAACATCACCTGCAACCACCTGAACATCCACCGCGTGAGGGACAAGGACCCCACAGAAGGAAACACCCGGCTCAGACAATCCGCCACTGTGTTCTCCGCGCCAGGCAGGTAAATGGCAGATAGGGACTCCAGATGCACCTCCGCCCAGCAACATATCCGACGGCAGAGGCAACTGAGAGAGTGAACCTTGCACCCCCCACAACGGTTCACATAAGACATTACAACCTGATTGTCCGTTCGGATCCGCACACGGCGACCCCGAACAAGATCCGAGAATCTACCAGACCCAGAATGACGGCCTACAGCACCCAGCAGTTGGAGGAACATGACAACACCGACTGAGGCCAAACCCCCTGAGTCGTTGAATCCCCCAGATTAGCACCCCACCCCAGCAGGCTGGCATCGGTAGTGACCATGCGGGTGGGAACAATCAGAAAGGGGCGGCCCTTGGACAGATGACCTCCGTCCAACCACCAACACAGGACCACCCGAACATCCTCCGACAAAGGAACCAAAATACCCATATGGAGGGAACAGGGGTCCCAATGCGACAAAACGCGGGACCCCACCGGGTACATGTGGAGGCGAGCCCACGGCACCGTCAAAAACGATGCCGACATCAGACCCTGAACCTTCAACCATAGACTCACAGGATGAGAACGCCCCAACAACAGGTCACAAACTGAATCCTGGGAGGGGGCAGGAACACCATCCCCAACAGAGTCCTGAACAGAGCCCCAATGAAAGTCAATTCCTGCGCAGGAACCAGGGAGGACATCGGCACAATCACGAGGAACCCATGCTGCTCCAGGACATGGCACACCCACTGGACATGCAACTCCGCCTCAGGAAGAGAAGAAGCAGAAATCAAATGTTGTCCAGATAAGGAAAAACACTGACGCCCTCCCCATGCAAATGTCCAATAAGAGGAGCCAGAACCTTAGTAAAGATCCTGGGAGCAGAGCAGAGCCCAAGGGGCAGTACCTGGAAATGGAAATGATGACCCAGCACGCAAAACTGGAGAAACTGAGACGCTGGATGAACAGGGATATGCAGATAAGCATCTCACAAGTCTATCGAAGCAAGGAAGACGCCCTGAGACATAAGAGGAAGGATCAACCGAAGCGAAACCACTTTGAACTTCGTGTGAGGGATGCAAGCATACAACCACTTTAGGTCCATCACTGGCCGAAGAACCCCAGTGCGCTTGGACATCAGGAACAGGATGGAAGACACACCCAACCCCAATTGATTGCGGGGAACAATGGGAAAGCGCGCGTCTGATTGCTGTCCACTCTCCTAAATACCGGCAGCATAAGTTGTCGAGCTGATGCATTCATGCTTCGCATGAATGCCACATCAGCTCGACCTAATCAGCAGCAGTAGCGTCATCCACCTTCGCCCCATCATCAGGAGGAACAGGCACCTGACCCTGCAATGCCGTAGCCATAGCAGAAGTAATCAAAGCTGCAACAATTCAAAAGAATGAATTGCCACCTCTGACCCAGAAGTCCCTTGCAAGGACCCAGGAGCAGGAAAGTCTAGAGAACAACGCCCCATCACATTCACACACGAGTGGACGAGCGGAGTCAACACAAGCAATGAACAGGACAACATGCCTGGCCGAAAAAGGCCCCGAGGTTGCTAGGCAACCACTTAAATCAACCCACGCATGACTCCAATAACATAAATGCATTGAAGAAGAGCCGCACGCATGCGCAAAAAGAGCCATATACCGCCTTGCGTGGTCGGAGAAATCCGAAAGCTGATCGCAGCTAAAGAATATGCCCAGAACTGCAGCAGGCAAGGAATGAGGCCGGGAGCTTCCGGCCCCCACAGCAAGGGCACCCGGCCCCGGCAGCAGGTAGGGAAATACGACCGGGAGCCCCCGGCCCCCACAGCAAGCACACCCGGCCTCGGCAGCAGGGAGGGAAATGCGACCGGGAGCCTCCGGCCCCCACAGCAAGCGCACCCGGTCTCGGCAGCAGGTAGGGAAATGCGACCGTGAGCCTCCGGCCCCCAGAGCAAAGGCACCCGACCGCGCAACGCCCGCTCAGGAGGACGCGCGGTCGGAAACAAAATAAATACGGCTTCCAGGAACCCATGCGTCCCGCAAAACAAGCCGAAAGAACAAGCCCAGAAGTCCGCTAAAGCAGGACGAGAGGGAATAAAGGCAAAAGAAGGGGGCAAGAAAAATAAAAATTACGAGACAAAATGAAAAACACAATCCACAAAGTGCATAGAAAAACAACACTAGCACAACACTACTACCCCCAAACTTAATACCAAAAGGGCAGAAGGGGACAGCTCAAGCAGGATCCCAGCCCCACTCACCTGACCAACAGGTAACACAGCACTCGGAGAAGTGCAGAAAAAAAGAACAGGTCGTGTTGGTGCTTCTTTGTCCCTTTATGGGATTGGCTGGAGCCACAGGGGGCCATCTTGGAGGAGGGAGAGGGAGACTAGAACGCTGTTTTTTGTACTTGGAGTTCTGTGTGGAGCCGGAGGCTCATATGTGATTACTGTGGCGAGGAAGACAGGACGAGGAGGTAATGCAAGGGTGTAAGTCAGGCAATGGTGGGATCGGGGATCAGGTGGGTAGAGGATCCCTCTTTAGTTAAAAAGGAAAAAAAGTATCCACAATTATCAGTTATTTTTTGGCCTCTTGACCCTTATTATAAGTGGCCCAGTAAATGGGTCCAATTTTCCCCATCCCTGGAGTTATTGAGACCGTGGATATTAATAACTCCCAGGGTAGGGAAAATCCAGCACAGTACGAGTTAGATTCTGAGGGACCCATTTGAAATGAGGAATTACCAGGAGAATAGTTAATCCGAGTTGGATTCTTCTGCTACTTCCTCATTGTTGCCTTCCCTTTCATCCCGAATTTTGACTGTATTCAGCAGCAGAAATCTCTGGGTGAAATTAAGAGATGTCATACGTGTGATGGGGCAGTAATCCAAATGTAAAACAAATATACTAGAATTCAGTTTGCACACGGCGAACACAAGAACGCATGGCTAGTGTTTGAAACAAGAGGGACTCTTGCTGGGATCTTTTGGTGGAAGAAGTCTTATGGAACACAAATTGGAACATGTTACATTTTTTTCTTATGCCCTGAAGAAGTCCCAATATGTAGGGGGCGAAATGCATTGACTGTGTCCATGTCCATATTGTGCGTCACAAGACGAAAATAAAGAATGAACTTTTAAACATAACCATATATTTGTCCATGGTATCTTGACCAACGAATTGGATCTCTATGAAATCTGGATGACTTTTTTTCAGCTATAACCAACCAAATCAGCTGATTGATTGCTTTATACAAGTTGGACTGATTTGACTAAATAGGACTCCTGGGCTACTAATTTTTTTGTTGTTGTGTACTTTGTTTTGGTATGGTTATAAAAATATGTATTTCTTTTAGACAGCATTTTACAGGGTGTCTCTCCTTTGTTATGTTGTATAATTGTCTAAATTAGGGTATTGTTGGTATGGTGAACCCTGGAAGTGGAGCACCTGTTCCTAGGGAACGATTTATGCCACAACCTAAGCTAAGATTTTGATGTGTTTTTATAGATGCTTGGCGTGTGCTGCCTAATGCTAAGGTTGTTGAATTCCAAGGCTGCATGGTCTTGAATACATCTAACCTCCCTACACTTCCTGTTGCTTTATCTCGCTCTTCTGGGTACTTTTTCCATCCCTGTTGCCTGTTCCCTTGCCTTTGATCTTGAGTTAGTTCCCACCGCCTGGACAAATTAAGCATTGCGGCGCCTCCTATCCATCCGCTGGTCTGTGGACTGCAGAGCACTTGTTCGGCATGGCTGGGTCCTGTTGGCCCTGTAGAGATTGACTCAGGCTCCTCCGTGGCTAAACAGACATTATTTATAAGTGCAGGTTTATTTCCTGTGATGGCCGCAAGGATAGAAAAAACAACAAGCTTGAATTCAACATAAAGTAAAAATGGTGGTAACATATGCTTTCTCCTTCCCCCGCAGATTGTTATGCTAAAGAATGAAATCTTCCACTGTAAAACATCGGGAATATTCATGCGTCTGGCCGCAGGGGGCCTGATTGCGGACAACATCATTCACTCCAACGCAGAGGCCGGCGTGGATATTCGGAAAGGTGCAAACCCTCTGATACTGGTAATTTCTTATGTATATTCTGTATTCTGTGACTCCCAACACCCCCCCCATGGCGTTTTATAGTGGTGTTCCTCTCTAGTTTGTTGTATTGTTGTTTCTAGCTTTTCATAGAAAACAACCATAACCTTTACCTGGACTAATGATTAGTTACTAATGTTGTGAGTTCTCACTTCTGAGTGTGCAGTAGCCTGAGAGGCTGCATTAGCAGGAATGCTTTAATAAATTAATAAAGCAACACGGGTTCCGAAAAAAAAGTTGATTTCTGAAGAACGATTGCATACGTGCACATACCAATGAGTTATACATGCATGAGCAAAAAGTCCCATTCAAGAGAAATTCCAAGGGTTTGTTTTTCGTTTAAATAGTTCTGCCCTCTCCATGAGGCCTCCAAGTCTTTTTAAGCCTGTCTTGGCAGCACAGCTGTCGATATACATTATGTGATCACCATAAAAACATATTTAAGAAGCTCTACAGAGATGGGGTCTTAGGCTCCACCCCTATGTTAATCTTTCTTTCCACAAGCTTTAATTCGTCAGAAGGAGTGTGTTTCCACTGAAGGAGTATTTATCATTTTTTTTTAGGTCTCACCTAGGCAGCGCTTGCGCTGTCTCTCAGAGGTATGTTGTATTCAGGTGTGGGTTTTAACTTTTATGCTCTGCCCATTTTCCGCCCATTTTTTCAATTGGTTCCTGTCCTTTGTAAATGGTGGTTTTTTGATTTGGCAATTGGCCTAGTAGTCCCTCCTTTTCTCCTGTTGTAACCTCCCATGAGGACTACCCTTGTTACATGTGTTGTTACTCTAGCCTGCGAGCATTTTTTTCTTAAATCACTTTCTCCTGCCTGCTGTTGTAGGGAGTACATGCTCTTCCACAACGTTCACTTTAATCTCCGTACACTTCCCAGAACAACACCCGCCGCTTGTAGTACTTTGTGTAAAGAGCATGAGCCCCCGATGTTTTCAGTAGCCCTAAGCTCCCATGTCAGGCAGGCACTAATTCACAGTTTTTGTTTCGAGTTCGGGGGGGGGGGGGGAGGGTAGGGTCCATTTTGAACTTCTCTAAATGAAAACGTTTTGCGGTGGATGGCTTTACAACGTTTTTGCTTTTACGCAAGCTTTGTGTACTTAATAACATACAATTGAGAATAGGCTGCCTCATTGTATCGGCGACGGTTAGTAAAAGATACAGAAAAGGAACAAATGCTTGCAAAGAAGTCCATAGCGCTGAAAACATGGTGGCCATCTTTGAAACGAACTAACACCACGTTCATGAAGTCTTTCTCCTATAGTGTAGGACTTGTTTATAGGCTAGCTGCCACTGTGTTGTACTGTGCCATGCTATCAGTTGATTTCCCCCCCCCCCCCCCCCCCCCCCAACTACGAATATGCCTTTTTCTTGTGCCGTAAGAGCTGGAACAAAGTTTTATTTTGTAGTGATTTCAGTCAGAAATTGGCTGCGGAATGGGCCCGCCCTGTAATTTTCACATATCCATTGGTCACTATAGTTATGTATATGTGAATCACCCTTGTATCTAGAACTCCTATCTCATGCACATTATCCTCTCTGTCCTGTGTATTATCGCCTCGTGTCTCCAGTATGTTGTGGCATGATTACCCAGTGGCAGCTTGTGACTTCTGAAAGTGGTGACTCTAAAAGTAAGTTGTAACTTCCACCTAGGCAGCAAAGCAAGTGACACCAACTCCCCCAATAGGGTGTCTAGCTTCTTGCTGAATGACATTGTCTCCACATTCGCGAGGCAGGCAGATGAATGCTCATATGGTCTACATTAGCACAACCACAAAGCATAACTCAGAAGTGGTGTACACTAAAATGAAGCAATTGTGTCAAACTTTGTAGGAAATTGTTAGCCCATGCTGTAAAACAGCAAAATAAGCCACTGTAATTACAAAAAAACCAGTGCATTTCGAACCATAAACACATAAGGGCCCGTATAAGTATAAACAAATCATCACGATTTTTGTTTTAAGATGTACACAACTCTATATTAAGATTTGAAGGTGCTGGCCTTGCTTCTTAGCAGAGCGTGCTTGCTCTATGTGCACCCCTGACCCCCCTCTACTTTCTCACTCATTTTCTCCTCTGGCCTGAGCCTTAGATAATGAGCTGATTTTGTTCCCAAAGCTTTGACTAAAATTCAAATGCATTTCATATTTTCTGATTCTGTGTCATATTATTATTAGACCTCCCTGGGGCTATCTGAATTTCAAATCTTTTGACTCTTTTGAATTATTTACATGGTAGGTGCCGCTGGGTTAGAAATGGCAGAGCTTTATTTTCGAACGGTGCACGCACCTCTTCTGACTTCCATGGTCTGTAAGCACACATCTCTCGCTTTGCCCTGGACTCTGATATTTGGATTACCTTCACAAGGGAATAAGAACCCTGGCCTGCTCGTCTTTTGCATCCATTTCACGAAGAACAAATGCTGCAGTTTCACTTTTATGGGGCCGTCCACGTTCAGCAAGGAACTGGAGTGTCACAGTGGAGGAGGTTAGGGTGGCCAGGGGTCTCAGAACACTATACGTAACAGAGAATTAGCATTTTAACACATACCACTTACCATTACCCCATTGCCCCCCAGAAACATCAGCCAGCCCACCATCTCCAACAGGACTCCGATCACGGCCGAAGACACCGCCTCGACCATGAAAAGCATCCACTCGGTGGCCCCCACCGACCGCTGCCCCCCTCACATCTACGACAGAGCCACGGCCGCCATCGCACCCAAACTACAACGCACCATTCACACCACCTTCAAAACAGGCACCTTCCCAGATGACTGGAAGAGCACAGAAGTCCGATCCCTGCTCAAGAAGCCCACAGCTGACCCCACCGACCTCAAGAACTATCGACCCATCTCTCTCCTCCCCTTCGCAGCCAAAGTTAGAGAGAAAACAGTCAACAGGAAACTGGCACGATTCATTGAAGAGAATGCTGTCCTCTACCCGTCCCAATCTGGACTCCGAAGCAACCACAGCACAGAGGCCGCCTTATTTGCCGCCTCAGAAGACATCCGCACCCTCCTGGACCAAGAACACTCCGCAGCCCTCATCTTACTTGACCTATCAGCGGCCTTCAACACCGTCTCCCACCGCACACTAGTCACCAGACTACACGGCGCAGGCCTACAAGGAACAGCCCTGAACTGGATCCGATCATTCCTCACCGGAAGAAGCTAAAGGATCAGACTCCCACCCTTCCTCTCCAACCCCACGAAAATAACCTGCGGAGTCCCACAGGGTTCACCACTGAGCCCTACCCTCTTTAACTTCTACATGGCCCCCCTCGTCCGACAACACGGCCTCAACATCGTATCCTATGCCGACGACACCCAGCTCATCCTCTCCCTCACCAAAGCCCCACCACTGCCAAACTCAACTTCCAGTTAGGAATGCAAGACGTTGCAGTCTGGATGACCAACAGCTGCCTGAAGCTCAACACAGAGAAGACCGAAGTCCTCGTCCTCCGTACCACCCCTTCTGCATGGGACAGCACCTGGTGGCCGCCCACCCTCGGAAGCCCACCTACCCCCTCAGACCACGCCAACAACCTCTGCATCGTACTCAACTCATTACTCACCATGAACCAACAGGTCAACGCCGTCACCTCCAGCTGCTTCAACATCCACCGCATCCTCCGCAAGACGTTCAAGTGGATCCCCCCTGAGTCAAGGAAGACAGCCACCCACGCACTCATCACCAGCAGACTGGACTATGGAAACGCACTCTACGCCGGCATCAACTGGCTCCCCGTGGAGAAAAGAGTCACTTTCAAAATCCTCACTCACGCCTACAAATGCATTCACAACAGCTGACCCAAATATCTCCAAGTCAGAATCCACTTCCACGTACCCTAAAGAAACCTCCGCTCTTCCAACCTCGCGTTGGCCGAAACCCCGAGCATCCACAGAGCCAGAGCAGGTGGAAGATCCTTTTCTCACATTGCAGCCAAGACTTGGAACGAGCTACCGGCAGATATCAGAAGTGCCCCCTCCCTGAACACCTTCAGGAAGACCCTCAAGACCTGGCTCTTCGGCTAAACTGATCTGCGGACCCCCCCCCTTCAGCGCATTGAGACCCTCGCGGGTGAGTAGAGCGCTTACAATTCCCTGATTGATTGATTAATTGATTGATTACCGAGGATAAGGCACAAAAACACACAGGCATGCTTCCACTCCAACATGTGACGAATGAGAAAGGGTGGGATCTATGCTGCTAATGACCAACTGCTGCACTCAGCAGGGAGGGAGACTCCAATGCCCCAAACCATTACGCTGACAGCCTATAGAGAATACCACCATGGACTACAAGGGCAATGATTAATATGAAGGGCTTTAGAACAGTATGTCCTGCGTCATGCGTCCCAGTCCAGAATGTTGATTTACTTCCTGGCTTCGGTCTCCTGCTTCAGAGCAAGGCGGTGCAGGCAGCCTGGGACAAACAGCCCAGACTTAAAATACATTGATTTGTTTAGCGATACAATCATATCTATAAATCAAACCTATTTAATATTTGTACAGAAATGTGAAGGAATATCAGAGGGCGCAACTTCTTCGGAGCTCGCCACAGCTGCTTTTTCCCTGCTGGATAGCTTTTCCGGAACTTGCTGCACTCGCTTTCCCTCCTAGGACGGTGTTTGACAGCCATGTTCAAGCTAAGCGACACTGAAAGCGCAGGCTGCTGGAGTGTCTGAACTCTGCAGAACTGCGTGCATTAAGTAACACAGTCACGAGTGAATTGTGAATTGTTGTGTCTTATAAAGCGCACTGCTACCCGGAGGCCTCGTAGCGCTATAGACCGCTGGGGAACCCGTCCTGGCTTTCCCTGTGAGATAGTCCCTCCTGGGGGTCTCCAAGGTGAAACCAGGCATCCCCGGCGTTTGTGTGGGGCCGTTGTGGAGATGAGGCAAGCTAATGCCCAGAGTTGCCGAGTGAGCTCCCTGGTCGGAGTAGGCACCGATGCGAGAATTATCAGTCCGCTGATCCTGATCCAAGACCCTGCCGCGTCGGGAATCGAACCCTGGTCCCGGGCCGTTCTCTGCACTCGGGTCTGCCGCCTCTAACCAGTGAGCCACACCTCTCCACGAGCCACCTCATCTAGCCAGTTACCCATGAAGGTAAGGTGCGAGTGTGGAGAACTGTGCCTTAGTCAGTGGGTGTGTTCCTTATTCATCTGTCGCCTTAGTTCAGTTCTGTGTCGTTTGCCGCCTTTAATCTTAAACATGGTGGCTGTGTAGCTCAAACAATTCTATTTTCTCTTCATTCAACCTTTTATGTAAGCAGCATGGCACGCCTCTCATCACCAATAATGGCAGCCGCGTGGGCTCAAGCGACTGAGCCTTTTGTCATATTAAAACGGCAAACAGAACAACTTTATTATGCCGTTTACTGTAAATGCATTCCGTCTTATCATCACTCATGGACTCACCTGTCTGGATCTCTAAAAGGGGAAGGGTGGCATGCTTACTGGACAAGGTGGAGTCACTGCGCCCCTTCCCTGAAACACACCACGTTCCTCACCCGTAAAACATCCCTCATCGTTTGTTTTGGTAAAATTGACAGATATCTGAACAAAGTTATAACTCTGCATCGAAGATGTGCTCTGTCAGTATTCTAGCCAAGAGATTGAATTTTAATAAGTTAGCATCTTTTAATCTTTTTGAGGTTGACTTCGTCTTTATAAATGAAAGTTAATGGGCCATGGCCTGAGAGGCCAAGATGGCGGTCACTCTCTAGGGAGCGCTGGTACCCGTCCAAACAAACCAGCCCTAATTTTTCTGCCGGCGTCCAGTAGGAGCGAATTTGCCAAAAGGTCGGTCACAGCAGCAGCCGGAGTTCTCCCTTTGGTCCCAGGACTGGACCGGAGACAAGCGAGGAGTTGGCATTGCCAGCTCGCCACATGAGGATCTTAGAACTGGCTCAACAGGCCTTTCAATAGAAACTTTTCAATTGAACCTTTCAATTGAAGTTGCCCCTGGTGTGGGCAGCTCAGTGCTTGTATTCCTGTTGATGTGATCCCATTTGGGACCTCACGTCCATTTGCTTACCAACTGGCAGGATGTTCTGCTGAACTTGAGTCCATGCTTGCGCTCCTTGTTTAGTCTATCATTCTCCAGCAGCACAGTATCCTTATGTAACACTAAGCTCTTCAATAATTGGCGCACCAACTGCACCGCTCTCACAAGAAACAAGACCTACAAAAACAACAAATGATGCAGCTTGTACACGAATGTCCCCAAGGAGTCCAAGTGTCACTGCAACTTGAGAGTAATTGGATGTTTGGCAAAACCTGTAACAAATGAGAGGGGCCCCTTAGATAAACAAGGGAATAGAGGTACTACTACCCAAAGAAGAGAAAGTTTCCCTTGATTGTGCTAAACCTAAATCAATTGTTATATCTTATCCAATACAATTTGTGCAAAAATGGATCACAACTTTATACAAAATTCTAACACAGAAATGATTTTTGGTTACTATAAGTATATATCTTTATTTCTAAGCCTTGGGCTTTTTTTGGTTAAAAAGATTTTTTCGTTTTTTTTTTTAAAAACACAATACATAGAATACAAATAATTCTGAACAATACATTTGCATATTACAGTATCAAAAACATATTAAAAATGAAGATTCTCCATTTAAAAACACACACGGTAATTCGTAATTCCACATTCAATATGAACAAACTATGGCCTGCATACTCTGGACAACAACAAAATATGAAAGACTTAAGAACTTGTCTAATTCAATTGCACAATGTTTTTGAAAGCCCTGGGCCAATATTTTATACTTTATATTTGCACCCTTTCCTTGGTCTTCGTAATCAATTGTGCCTCCCCTTAGCGTCGGCGCGTTTCGGCGGTTAATGTTAATTTGGTACCACCTTTATCAAGACAATCAGATAGTTAAGTTGTCCCCAATTCTGTTCTGTAATTTTGCTACCTCTGAGAATCGACTTAGGATGCACTGTTCTTTTTATCGTGCTTCCAATAGTAGAATATTATCGTTTTGTGCACTTCCATTTTAAAATGCTTTAGACTTCTGACCTCTTAATGATACACTCCCTTGGATTCGTTTTTTTATTATTTGACTCCTTTCTTATGAGTGCCGGAAAATCCTTAACAGAATCAAACTCGGTGCGTGTGGCTGCAGGAGAATATCGCGACGATATTGGACTCGAACTAAAGAACGAGCCAATTTAGCGGCGACAAGCTGAAGTAAAGGCATTTAAAAAGACAAGCAGCCAGCGCTTAGGAATAACATTTGGATAAGTATATGAAGGATATTGGACTATAAGAAGACCGTGGCCACACTTTGAATATTTGAAATACCATAAGAAAGGAGTCAAATAATAAAAAAACGAATCCAAGGGAGTGTATCATTAAGAGGTCAGAAGTCTAAAGCATTTTAAAATGGAAGTGCACAAAACGATAATATTCTACTATTGGAAGCACGATAAAAAGAACAGTGCATCCTAAGTTGATTCTCAGAGGTAGCAAAATTACGGAACAGAATTGGGGACAACTCAACTATCTGATTGTCTTGATAAAGATGGTACCAAATTAACATTAACCCCCGAAACGCGTCAACACTTAGGGGAGGCACAATTGAATAGGAAGACCAAGGAAAGGGTGCAAATATAAAGTATAAAATATTGGCCCAGAGCTTTCAAAAACAATGTGCAATTGAATTAGACAAGTTAAGTCTTTCATATTTTGTTGTTGTCCAGAGTATGCAGGCCATAGTTTGTTCATATTGAATGTGGAATTACGAATTATCGAGTGTGTTTTTAAATAGAGAATCTGTATTATTAATATGTTTTTGATACTGTAATATGCAAATGTATTGTTCAGAATTATTTGTATTCTATGTATTGTGTTTTTAAAAAAAAAAACGAAAACATATTTGATAACCAAAACAAGCCCAAGACTTAGAAATAAAGATATATATTTGTAGTAACCAAAAATCATTTCTGTGTTAGAATTTTGTATAAAGTGGTGATCAATTTTTGCACAAATTGTATTGGATGAGATATAACAATTGATTTAGGTTTAGCACAATCAAGGGAAACTTTCTCTTCTTTGGGTTTGGCAAAAACACCACCGCAAGATCTACATACAAAACCCTTAACCTCTACCACCAACTGCGACATGCAAAGAAAAAGACCCTAACTCTCAGCCCCAAAGCCAGCTCCAACAAGACAAAGAGCTCTTTATAATCGTCACGGGTATATCCGATCATGCAGCTGCCAACAACTACATCATCCCATCCCAAGCTCTCTGCAACAACCTCTCAAACTTCTTCAAACAGAAGAATGCCAAGATCTACAACATATGCGACCCACAGCATATCGATACAAACTCCGCTGACCAGCCGGACACCTCCTCTATTGCCAAACAGCAGCTAAGCAACTGGAAGCCCCTCTCGAATAAAGAAAGAACTGCCCTGATGAATACCATCCACTCAAGAGGCCCCTCAGACCCATGCCCCCACTTCATATACAACCAGAACCGTCATCTCTCCCACCCTCAACACTATCATCAACACCTCCATAACCACCTCCACTTTCTGTCTTGCTGTAAAAATGCAGGGGCTAATGCCCTATTAAAGAAACCAACAGTGGACCCCAACACCCATCTCACTCTTGCCTTTTCAGGCTAAAGTTGTTGAGAAATCCATCCATACCCAACTTGTAAACCACCTAGAACTCCATCAACTTCGAGACAGTTCTCAATCAGTCTTTCACACCAACCACAGCACAGAGACAGCCCCCATAGCAGTCACTGATGACAGTAAAAGCATCCTCAATCGAGGAGAAACGACTGCACTGAACCTCCTCGACCTCTCCACAGCTTTCAATATGGTCTCCCACAAGTCACTCATCAGAAACCTTCAGCTCTTGGGTATCTGCTAACTGGCACTTAAGTGGATATCCTTTTTCCTCACGAACAGAACTCCGAGTTAGATTCCCTCCCCTTATACCTCAGTACCCAAGAATTCATCTGTGGAGTCCCTGAAGGATCGTCCCTCAGCCCAACACTCTTCAACATCTACATGACTCCCGCGCGGTTATCGTCAGAGTCCATGGCATCAACACAGTATGCTGTGCCAATGACACATAGCTTATCCTCTCCGTTACTGACTCAGCCCGCACTGCCAAAACAAACTTTGCCAACTGCATGAGCAATGTCACTCAGTGGATGAGAAACAACTGCCTCCAGCTCAACACAGACAAAACCAAAGTCCTAATTTAATGAAACAACCACTCCCTGGAACGCCTCTTGGTGGCCCTTCAAACTTGACCCCCACCAGCCCTGCAGACCATGCCAAGAACCGCATGACACCAACCTCTCCATGAGGAGGCAGATCAACGCTGTCTCCTTATCATGCTTCTACATCCTATGAATGTTAAGAAAGATTTTCAAGTGGATCCCACTTAACACGAGAGGAACGGTCACTCAGGCTCTCATCACAAGCAGACTGGATTACTGGAACGCTCATTACCTCAGAATCCCATCTCATGTCCTATGCCTACTCCAAACCAACCAGAACGCCTCCGCCACACTCATCCTGAACATTCCTCAAAATAAGCATACCTCTCAACACCTCAACAATTTCCACTGGCTCCCAGTCCAGGAAACATGTACAAGCTATTCACCCATGCCTACAAAGCTCTCCACAACACCAGTCCAGTTTACCTCAACTTCTACCAACCGACCAGACACTTTTGATCTGCGTCCCAGGCAAGAGCACACACACCTCTCTGGCCTTAGCTTCGATGCCTGGGCTGAGACGCCCTAACCCTGGCCTTTGTTATAGCCCTAGTAATCAGGTGATCCCTTCAGCCAATGGGAACCCTAGCCCTAACACTATTCAATCACTACACTAGCCCTAAAATCTAGAACCAATAGAAGACCAGGACCTTACAGCCAATCTTAGCCCTAGTCGAAGCACCCAATCAGTTCTAAAACCCTGATCTCTACGTCAAATAAAGGCCCTAGCCCTACCAGTAGTCCATAAACAAGTCCATGCGACCAATGGCACAGGTAGCCCTAGTCCCTACTCCCAATAGAAAGCCTAACCATACTCTAAGTCCCACACCTAGTCCGGCAACCAATCGCACCAGAAGCCCTAATTGCTACTTCCAATTATAGGTCTAACCCTAGCCCCACCCTACTCCCAACAACCAATAACATAGGAAGCCCTAGTCCCTACTTCCAATAGAACTCCTAAACCTAGCCCTAGTCCCAGCACTACAATGATTGAATCACAGACCCAGAAACCAATCAGAACCCTCAAATACCCAACCAATGAGGACATTATCCCTAATCCAATAGAAACATCAGATACAACCACCAATCAGTGTAGACCTGTACCAACGACTAGCAGACCATATAAGGTCCGAGCGACCTCAGACAAGGTTTGCTGGCCAGGGAGTTGGAAGCTGCTTCTCCTGTTTAGAATCTCCTAGGAGACAGACAGGCTCAATCCACACTTTGGACTTCAGCAGGTAAGGGCTTAACTAACTGAAAATCTAACAATACTGTTTGAATGGAGGCAATCATGAGCAGGGAAAACCACAAGTTTAAAACACAACTCAGGTGATCAAATATGCAATTACAGGTAAGCTAAAACTACAATTTTTAACTGTAACAACCACAGGCAAAGACAGTAAAAACAAAGTGAAAATCGTTTTTTAAACAACTTTTCGTCTTGGGAAGAGACAGCACTAGTCTGTCTCCTTACCACTTCCTGGACTCTGCTCACTGCAATCTGGGGCACAGGTAGGCTGCAACTCACAAGATGGAGGAGAATGATTTGGGGTGCACCCAGCAAGGCCTTAAGGGGCCTGGGCAGGTGTGAGAGGAGGGCTCAGACTTGCCTGGTAGCTGAATAGCCAATGGTCTGCTGGCCTGGGGGTGGGGACTGGGCAGCTGCTTCTCTTGTTCAGAATCTCCTAGGAGACAGACAGGCTCAATCCACACTTTCGACGTCAGCAGGTAAGGGCCTCACTAACTTGAAATCTAACAATACAGTGTGAATAAAACTTTACACCCTCTGCTGGCCAAAAAACGAAGTGCACAGGCCCTAGTAAACACAGTTTAAACAGCTCACAGAAGCACCCTCTGATGTAGAAAATCACTGTTAGGGGGGGGGAGGCAGGGGTGCTGGTTTCACTGGCTTGTCAACACAAAATGGTGTCTGGGAGTGCACTGTTTGAACATACAGGTCTTAGCATAGAGCAAAGGAGAAATTTGGAGGGAAAACAGAATTGTCACCAAGGAATGAGAGGGACAAACTACAGAGGTTGAAGTAACAGAAATAATGGTTTTTGGTTCTTCAGAGTAGCAACTGGGCACTCAGCCAGAAGTGGACGCAATGTGTATTGGTTTACTTATTGTAGCTGTGGTGCAAACAAAGGGCGGGTGGAAAAGACCCTTTAACCCTTTCGATGCTCATGACGAGCTCAGCTCGTCATGATGCACAGTTGAGCTGTGCTGATGACGAGCTGAGCTCGTCATGAACAATGGGAGTGATAAAATATCAGCACAGGAGGGGGAAAACGCCTAGCAGCCAAGGTGCTAACCACCCCAAAGTATGTAGGTACAAACCAGCATACCAAATAAAATATATTCACATGCCCTATGCACACACTGTGGAAATAACATTGTTCATTTGTGTTTGTAATCTGACACTACTGTTTATGATTTTCACAGTGTGTGCATAGGGCATGTGAATATAAACTACAGAGGTTGGACTGCAAATCCCACAATTCAACACGTTAAATGGAGGCAAACATGAGCAAGGAAAACCACAAGTTTAAAACACAACATAGGTGATCAAATATGCAATTACAGGCTGCCCGAGACTGCTGATGAGTTATTTTGTCCTGATTGTCCTGACAAAGCGCAGTTGAACAAGTAAACACCCACCCTTACGCCAGCTTTATTATCTGTCTTAGCTTAACGTACATATTAGGAAAAGCTGAAAAAATGTTGAATGCGCTGTGAAGTTGTTGGTGCTTCTAAGTGAGGGTATTAACTTTATTATTTGTGTGAGGATCCTGCATTCAATTTATAGGTAATGGTTGTGCTTTGCCAGGGATAAGAGGGTTTAGAGTTGCAGATAGCAGGCGCAGAGCATTTACAGTCAAATTTAAAGAAATTAAACTTCATGGGTACAGTGGAAAGTTGATTAGAGGGTACAGGTTATATTCACTGCATTAGAATTAATGTTGGAATTAAATAATGGGCACATTTTAGTGGATCCGCTGTTTGGATGTAGGCTTTGCAGGATCTTGGGTACTTAATTTATCAAAATGCTCGTAAGCTTGTGGCACATACAATAAAAACTGATATTTATTCAACAGCGATGAGGGGGTCGAGTAAATGTTTGTAGCTTGATGTCTTACATTTTTAGCCAATGTTATCTTGTCACATTTGTTCTTTTTTTATCCGGTATTCTGAAAGAAGCAGTGTAAGACATTAGACAACTATGTGGAACAAGAGGAGATGGGGTGTCACTGCTGCCTAGAAATAGTTGACCCTTTCCTTGTTTCTTACTTATGCTACCCATCGCATTTTAGCATACCCTCCATTGTCACATTTGCACATTATAGCCGGTTTTATGGAAGAGGTATTGCAAGGCAGGTTGGGATGCAAATGAACTATATAATACGGGCTGATACTGGTCCCCTGACAAAAGGTATTGTTTTCATTCTCTGTGGATCTTTTAATTAATTTGTGATTTGTAATTTATGGTTTTTATTAACTGAAATAAACATGACTTAGACTACCTAACAGTTTAGCCTGACTTCTCTGATTATCTCCACGCTTAAGCATATTATTCTACAGTAAAGCCTGAAATGATTACTTGATTTTAATCCCCGGTAGCCTTACATGAGAATTCAGTCTATAGTTGTTTCGCAACACATGACAATGTAATGGCATAGCTGTCTTGCCAAGACTGGAACCTTTGATTTTCAGGTTCCACTGCTCCTCAGCCATTGCCAGGTAGGCATTCCCACCTTATCCTGTTGATGTTTGCTAGACTTGGCTAATGCTTGAACACAAAAGGCACACTTTGCAGCATAAACTCGAGCTCATGAATTGTGTAAATGTGTATTTCTTCCAAGGCAACCCTCTACAGAAGTCCCACAGGTTGTTTTTCTGAGTTTCCAAATGCAGTGCTTTGGGGGGTGTCGCTGTTGAGTGCAGGAGGGGCAGTCTGGGGCATTTAGAAGTGCTCTATTACCTTAACCTTTATTACTGCTAACTCTGCTATATTCTCATACAAATAACACATAACCGAGCAATATATATATATATATATATATATATATATATATATATATATATATAGTAAAGGTGCCCGTCCTACATGCTCAGTTTTTCAAATAAGAGTTGGCTTATTAGTACGTGTACTTGAATAGACATATTTTTTGCCCGTTGCATCATTAGTGACGTTTTTTGTTTTTTTCTAACCATGAATAGCGTTTGTACCGATCCCTATCTTTTTGTTTCATGTACTGCTGGAAACCATCAGTGCAATAAGATACACAGTGGCCTTCGTTCAGGTATCGTCGTCCTGGGCAACGGAAAAGGCGTCATCCGCAGCAATCAGATATATGGGAACAAGGAGGCTGGCATTTATATTTTATACAATGGAAATCCGGTCGTGAGGTAGGTTACAGCGCTGTGCGGCAATGGAAGCGCGTTATTTCTCTCTTGTCTTTCTTCATTTGTTTTTTGTGCTCTCCCCTTTTCTTCATCTTTCTATTTTTAAACATAATAAACACTCTTTTGGCAGGCTGTAGCAGGGAGTGCTGTGTGCCCGTGGTCCTCTGTGTAAAGAAACAGGAATGCATCTGTAATGAGTTACAGCGTCAAATAAATGGGCATCCTTCGCACAACAAAATTAGGAGCCAAAACTGAGTCTTTCTTTAAGCTGTTAATAACATGTGCTGAAACCTTCACCGCCTTTCTGATGCAGAAAATCGCTGCTGGTATACTCTGAAATCTATGATGAAATTTTAGGGTTGCATTTTTTTCTCGTATATGTTTTTTTCCACTTTTAGGGCCCGATGTAGGTAGGGCTTTACCGATCGGTATCGGCCGAAAATACCGATTTTTGGCCCTTACCGATCGGTAAACAGCCATCGAGATGTAGGGAACCAAAAACAGAACGAATCGGATAGAAAACCGATTCGGAATGTGTACCGAATGTGAAAGAATCCGATACGTACATACCGAAAATCGGATATGTAACGAATCGGAAAAACACCGATTCGGTTACAAAGACCGAATCGGTCCATGTACCGAATCGTTAGTGAAACCGAATCGGAAAATCACCGATTCGGTCCCACTACCGATTCGTTAGTGACACCGAATCGGAAAATCACCGAATCGGTCCCACTACCGATTCGTTAGTGACACCGATTCGGAAAATCACCGATTCGGTCCCACTACCGATTCGTTAGTGACACCGATTCGGAAAATCACCGATTCGGTCCATGTACCGAATCGGAAAAAATACCGATTCGGACATGCTCCGAATCGGAAAACATGCCGATTCGTATGATTCTCCGATCGGGAAATTCCCCGATTCCGACAGTTGGGGAGATGTAGGGAGGCACAGAAACACCGAAATCGGCTCAAAATCGGTAGAATTCACTCGGTATTTACCATGGATTGCAATCAGGTGGTAACCAACTCCAACCCATATAAACAGTCCCAAAATGCATTGCAACTTGCAGGATGGCAGCTTTCTATGTCATTGCGAGGCGGCTACGGCTACAGCAGGAAGGACTGAGGGAATGGCTAAGAAATGAACAGGTCTACAGACAGAGGATAACCCTGTTCATGCTCACTGAGGCTGAGATCCTACAGAGATACAGGCTGGACTCTGACACCATACTTGAGCTCATCAGGGACCTTAAGCCATACTTGGACCACCACACCCCAAGGGCACACGCCATCCCTGCGCACGTCCAGGTGCTATGCAGCCTACACCTGCTAGCGTCTGGCAGCTATCAAAGTGGAGTAGCAGCAGCAGGAGGGGTGAGCCAGAGCAGCCTGTCAAGGTTCTTCCACATATTCCTTGACGCCATGATAGACAGGATGGACCAATACATCTCATTCCCTGCAACCCACGCAGAACTGCTACAAACCAAAGCGGACTTCTACCAGATGGCACACTTTCCCCAAGTCATCGGTTGCATAGATGGCACGCATATTCCGATTTGCCCACCAGCGGACACCGAATACATATACCGCAATCGGAAATCGACACACACCATCAACGTGCAGGTGATCTGCAATGCCAAGTGCACCATCACAGACCTGGTTGCAAAATTTCCAGGGAGTACCCATGACTCCTATATATTCCAACAGAGCGGCATATATGCACGGCTGATGGCTGGCGATTTTGGAGAAGGATACCTCCTAGGTGAGCCACATCATCAGACCCCCATAACACATAGTAGGTAGGTGTAATACATGTATGCATGTGTCTAATGTGACCCCTTTCTCTTCCAGGCGACAGTGCATATGCCCTCCGCTCATTCATACTCACCCCCTACCTCAACCCCTCCACACCCAGCCAAAGGAGGTATAACCGTGCCCACATACGCACCAGGAATGTTGTTGAACGGACCTTTGGCATCTTGAAAAGTAGATTCAGATGCCTGCACAAGAGTGGAGGTGCAAGGCAGTATACCCCCATCACCTGCTGCAAGATCATAGCTGTATGTGCAATGTTACACAACCTTGCGGTCAAGAAGGGCACTGAGGTGGAGTTGTCTGACTACGAGGACTATGACGACGACGAAGCTGTGCCACTGACACAGCCAGCTGGGGTGTGTACGCCATGTGATGGCAGATACAGACGTGAGGAGATCACTGAGAACTATTTCTGACTGAGTACAGATGCAAAGACAGCTAAATGTTGCTTGGAAAATAAACTTTTTAATAGTGATGCACCACAGTTACATCACTGAAGTGCATAAAAAAATGGAGTCTGTCAAAACAAATAAAGTCCAGGGTTCTGGTATGATCATCCCCCCTTGCCAGCCTATTTTTTGGCCCGCTTTCCAGACCCACTGGGGTGTCCCTCGGCCCCCTCCGAATGGCCAGCAGCATCAGCGGAGCGCCTGGTGCTCCTCCTTGGCTCTGATGCAGCGCTGGCCGGGCTGCTGCGGCTGCTGCTGTCACCAGCATCACCCAGGTCCAGGGCAGGATTGGAGGCGGCGTTCGATATTAACATGGCCTCCATGGCCGTGGTGATCCTGGCCATCCCCCTGGTCAGCTCAGCAGTATGCTGACTCTGCACCGACTCCTGATTTGCGCTACGATGGCACAGCTGTGCAGTCGCCGCTGCAAGGCGGGCCATGGCCCGGTTGAGCACCCGGGCATCCCTCCTGCGCGCAACCTCATGCTCCTCCTGCCTGGCAGAGGAGTGGGTGATGGCAGTGGTCAGCCTGCCCAACCCTGCTGCCACCTCCTTGTTGCTGTCCACAACAGCCTGGAACCCCTTCACCAACTCCCCCATCTGCAGGTTGTGCTGCAGGAGCTGGCGTTGGCAGGCCATGGTGGATCTGGCCTGTTGGCGCTGGATTTTGACCATCTGGCCCTCCAGGCCCAGGAACACACTGCCCTCCCGTGCTGGTGCAGCAGTGGTGGTGGTGGTGGTGGTGGTGGTGGCACGGCGTCTGGCACTGCTGCCTCCGGCCTGCTGAGTGGGCTGGGGTGCCACTGGTGGTGGTGTGGTGCTGGCCGGTCCCGGAGCCCCTGCTCCCAGGACAGGTAGGACGGGTGGCAAGGCCACGGTTGTGGCAGGAGCTGTTGTCGGCGGAATGGTCTGCCTTGTTGGGGAGTTGTATGGTGAAAATTGCAAGGGGGGTGAGCTGGGCAGTACTGGGGAGTGCACTGCCTGGAAATCAATCACCAGGACTCCCTCCATTCCAAGCCCTGGGGTGTCTCCTTCCTCATCCTCTTCCTCCTCCTCCTGGCCAGGCTGGCTGGTGCTCGGCCCTGCCACTGCAGTATGTGATGTCGAAGCTCCCTCTGCTGCCACAGTGGTGCCGCCTGATGGTGCCCCTAGGTACAAAGAAGCATTTGTAAACTGAGTGCCGATGTATTACAGTCAGTACAATTATGGCATTCCACATGTCCTTGCATCTCCTTACACCGTGTCACACTGTTTCCTGTCTTGTTAATCTGCACTGACATATTTGGCTAACTTCTGCTGACTACATGTACCATGATGCTTGTCTCTTGTATGTTGGTGACAGTACAGTGCTGGTGTTTGCCTATGCATTGTGTCTAATGGGGAGGTGTCTGGTAGGGTGTGTCATGATGCGCATGCTTCTTACCTGTAGCTGTGGCCATCGCAGTGCTGTCCAGGGTCCCGATCCCTACAATGCTCTCCCTCTCGATGGTGCTGGAGACAATTTCCTCCAGCTCGGTGAGGGGTGGCGCCGGGTTCTTGCCTCCTCCGGTGAGTCCAGCCTGCCTTTGGAGGTCGGCCAGCTTCCTCTTGGTGAGGCTGCGGAGGTCATAGAACCTTTTCTTAAGTTCCTCAATGGACCTGGGGGTGACTCCAGCAGCATTGACCTTCTGGGCGATGTCTGCCCACAATCGCCTCTTGGTGCTGTCTGGCACGTTGAGGGACAGCTTGCCAAAGAGCTGGCGGTGCACCCTCACCACCTCCTCAACCAGCACCTGTAGTTCTGTGGTGGTGAATTTGGGCTTCCTCTTTTGGGAGGACTTCTGGCTTCCTGCCTGATCTGCCATATTCTCTTGCTCCTGCTCAGTCTGCAACCTCCTTCTCCCACTGCTGCTAACTGTGTGTTGGGCTCAGGCAGGCTTTCCAGATACTTCTAGAAACTTCTTAATTGGCTGCACCTGCCAGGGTTGCCACTCCCTGTTTGGGTGGGGGAGGGGGAGCCACCTCATTGGCTGAATCGCCTATTGCCGAGTCTGCTTTTACCGATTCGGTAAAATCCGAATCGGTAAAATCCGATTCGGTATTATCCGATTCGGTAAAAGCCGAATCGGGTCATGCAATGCATTCCTATGGGCTTTTTCGCCATGGGTCTATGATTGCCGATTCGGTTTTTACCGAATCGGCTTTTACCGATTCGGTATTCGCCGATTCGGAAATATCCGATTCGGTGGTAGCCGATTCGGTATTTTCCGATTCGTTGTTGGCCGATTCGGTAATTTCCGATTCGGACCGAGCTGAATCGGAACGTACCGAATCTCATTACCGATGCCGACCGAATCGGTTTTCAGTCGGTATTTTTTTCCTACATCTCGTTTTCCGATTTCAGAATACCGATTCGGCCCGCCTCGGTATTTTGAAATCGGAAAATCCCGTTTACCTACATCGGGCCCTTAGTGCATTGTAGACTGTAGTAACCTCCATTGTATACTTGCAAGAGTAGCACCATAGTGAAATGCATCAAATGAAAAAGGCAGGCCTTTCATTTCGTTTAGCACTATATATATATATATATATATATATATATATATATATATATATATATATATATATATATATATATATATATATATATATATATATATATATATATATTTTTTTTTTTTTTCCAATCAGTTGCAAGTGATGGCAAATTGTTATCGTCTGCATTTGCGAACACTCAGTTTATCAGGGATGGTAACAGTATTGCCCTCCCATCACTGTATGTATTATTCAGCTGCTCATTCTAAATTTATGTGGCATGAGGGAGATATTTGTGGACAGTAAAGACTCCACTGGGTCAGAGTGATGTGGCTAAGGGTTTTTTGTTGAAAAGGCTAGTCGTTGATAGTTTCCCGAATTGCACCAAACTGCAATAAGGAGAATGGCTCAGAATTGTAGAGCTGTGAAGTCGCCTCAAAAAAGTTCCTACCATCTTCTGGCACATGTGGTTCACAGTAGGCAGTTCTTAATTTGCGCATGTGCTTGCAGGTGGCGGACACGAGGAGATCTATTTCATCATGAGACTTTGACCCAGACCAAGAGACAGAGAGGCTAAAAAGGAAGGTAAAATAGAAAAATGGAAAAAAAATAGTAACAAGAGAGCAGAGATCAAAAAGAACCTGCAAGTGGGAGAGAAAGAGACAGAAATGGTAGTGTGTTTGAAGAAGCATGAGATGGAATCAAAACTAGGCAGTCTTGATATTTGGCAACTTTGCCATTCGGCAGCGCTGGTGGTAGACTTCGTAAGAAAAGTTTTGGCGTGAGGAGCACAAATTCCAACCTGGCGTATAGTGTTGAGATCTGTAAACATAAAACATAGCTTGTTTTTTTAAATGTGTTTTACCGAGTTTTCAACATGGTACATTAACATATCTAAAGGCACAACAGTGAAACACAACATACCTACAATGGAACACAACTACATATATTGTTACAATTTGCAATATCCATAATGTCATAATATGACGTGTCAGAGTGGGCAAAACACTTTAGAAACTAAACAGAACTAGTAAAACCCTGGAATCTGCTCAGAGCGGTTATGTGGTGCGGTGCATAATATGGGCAGAGTGGGAGGGACCATCAATGCCTGGGGTTGTCTGACAAGGACACGCGGGGCACCAGGGGTTACAGCTATACAGAATGCAAGGGGAGGGGAAGGTGTAGAGCATATATGTATAATAGGTGGGACGTACATGAAGTGGGTGTCGCGTTAGTATACAGACATGTCAGTTTGTCACAGTACCAGGGGAGCCATGGCAGAGGTGCTTAATTTTTAAATTAAATGAGTGCTTGCGCTCTAGTCAGGAGGCCGCTTCCATGTGCACTGCCCATTGCCGCTGTCAATTACTTTACCAGCATAACTAATAAGTCACACTCCTACAAGTGTGGCAATTCTGACAATTTCAGGACCCCAAAGTTAAACGAATGGCTTTGGCAGCAGGTTTTATCCATTCTTAACGTATAGTGAATTAATAAACAACAGTTGTTGTGTTCATCTTTGAAGTCTAACAAGAGTGCCACCATGTGGCAGAGTGTCATAGGTACCGGTGCTGACAATTAAGTGCCGCTGCCAAGCACCGTAAACTACCGGCTCAAGTTAAGCACTGCACCGCAGGTGCATGGGCATGCGAATAGTCACTATTTCAGTCAATGCAATTCAGGGCGGTAGGGTGTAATTGTTTGCCTCCACATGCAGCAGGGAAAGTATACCAGCTCTCCCCACCTGTGCGTGAATCCCCATGCATGCGGAGTACCCTGAGGATTTTGGTTTCTGCTTGTGTCCAGTGTGTGGCCAGCCAGCAGTGTAAGTCGGGGGCGGTTGCTTTCCATGCCATTGCTATCAGCCCCTTGAAGAGGACGAACACCAGATCGATACATCTGTGGAGGTGGCTGTCGCTCTTGGTTCGGGCATGCGGTCCTAGTCAACAGGATTTGTGTGTTGGGTTCGAGGGAGTGCTCTGTGTGTTTCGCCACTATGGTAGTTGCTGCTTGCCAAACTGGGTGTAATATCTGGCAATCCCATAGTACGTGATAGAATCTTGCATACGGTAGGTGACATCAGGGACAATCCGGGGTCAGATGGGATACATGCGTTTAATCGGCTGAGGGAGAGTTAGCAGTGGTGCACGTAGTTAAATTGTGTGAATCGAAATCTGGAATTATGGAAAACATCTTTCACCGATTGGGGTGCTCAGGACCAAGATTTATTTGAGATGTGCTGGGGTAACACCACAACCCAACTGGCTTGCACACCCACTGCGTGTTCCATTGGGGTTTGGTTAAGAGCTGTGAACAGAATGGTACCTGCATGATGTTTCCCATTGTGTGTGAGGAGCATATGCAACATAGCAGATGTGGGGCGTTCATAGTCGTCAGCGATCCAAATGGCGCCCAGCGGCATTTGTATTATGTAGTGTGTGTCAAATATTTACCGTCTATGCCGTATGTGTCCATGATGTCCTGGAAGAACATGATGGATCCCTCATGATAAAGTTCCACTAGTTGATCTACCACTGCTTCTCTCCAAGGGGCAGCTTCTTGTAGCTGAACTGGGCCACAGAGGTGAGGCAAGTTTCAGATCGTTAATGCCAGGGAGTATAACAGATGAGGCCCTTTAATGTGTACGAATCAGCACCAGCATGTACAGGCCACAGTCATCTGGCGAAAGCGAATAGTTGGATCAGATAACCACTTGTATATAGAAACGTCACCGAGTACTGCACATACTGATGCAAGTTTGAGGCATGTGGGAGTATGTAGCCAGGCCATTGGCAACTGTAGTTGCCCTGCCACCTAGTACAACCTTAAGTTGGATGGCCTGAGACTTTCTTCAGTCAGCAGGCACTGTAGTGTAGTGAGCGCGACATTAGCTGCGTGCCTAGCTCCATAATAATTTGAGCAGCAATCTGCACAGCTCACAGAAAAAGCCCCTAGGGAGCACCATGGGAAGCGCAGCAAAGAAGTAGTGGAGGTGGGGAGCACCAGCATCTTGGATATTATCACAAGTCCCGATAGGGATGGCACAGTGACCTCCAAAAAGGCAGGGAAGGATGGAAGGACTCACTGCTCTATCGAGATGCTGGACTCCCAGGGACTTGAAGGTATCACAGCACTACTTAAGAAGAGTTTCCAGGGTGGTGGGCTCCTGCATGATGGATCGTGGTGTCAAGGTGAGCACTCCGGATTTAGACAAGTTAACGCGCAAACCCGAAACTTCACCATAATCATCTAGTAACCATATGAGATCTGGAAAGGCGGCACCCACAACATGAAGATGGTGGGCCAACGATTCCATTATGAGGGCAAAGATAATCAGAGAGAGTGGGTAACGCTGTTGGGTGCTTTATTTGTACGTTAAAACTGTCGGTTATCAGCTGCCCAGTCTTGCCACTGGCTGATTGGCTGATATAAAGAATTTTGAAATCCACCCTAGGAAGCCTAGTCCAAATCCCATGGAGTCAAGGGGTAGAAGGAGGGAATCTCATCCCAATGTGTCAAATGCTTTTTTATTGTCCAGCCACACTGCTTCCTGGAAGGAGGTGTCGACGGGAGTGCCTTGTATCAACTGAAACAGCCAGCGTATGTTGGTGAAGGTACCATACCCCTAGAGAAATCCCGACTGGCCAGTATGTACCAGCGTGTTGATGATGGGGAGAAGAAGGATAGCTGGGACTCTGCCTAGGATCTTACAGTCGAGGTTCAACAATGAGAGAAGGCAATCCAGACTGAATCTCATCCAACTTAAAATCGTCCATTGGGTATATTTTGACCAAACATGCTTGCACAGTATTGGGAGAGTGATGTCCCTGGAATGTCTTAGGTGTAGGGGTCGAGGGAGGTATTTCTTTTCTACCCTGTGGACCTGCCCTTCTACACAGTCATATTGGCAAAAGATAATACAAGAGCTGGGTAAAGTGGTAGGAGCAAATCTACCTGTTGCACCCAAATCCATCCTTTTTGGTATACCCAACTATGTGGCTGTCCCACGGGCGAAGCTTCTCTTCTGTAACTTGGAATTAGTGGTGTCGAAGAGTGATGTGGCAAAACACTGGGGAGTTTCTGAAATACTGTTCGTGTCAGAATGGAGGGTGGGGATGGACCTATACATGACAGCAGTAAAAATTACTTAGGTTTAGGTTTAGGGATTTATAGAGCGCATGGCTACCCGCAGGCATCCCAGCGCTGTAACCGGTACGGGAAGCTATCTGGAACGAGAGTTAAAGAAACAGCCATGGTTTAATTTTCTTTTTAATGGACTGTTCGTTTTCGATCAATCTCAGCTCTGGGTCCATACTGTTCCTGAGTTTGTGCGCCAGATGTGAGAACGATCCTCCACCCCACATTGACCTCTTAATTCTGGAGGTGTTCATCAGAAAATTTGACCCTGATCTAAGACAGTGCTGGGGTGAGTAGTGGGAAATCAAGGTTCGTAGCATGATCGAACCTCTCCCATACATGGCTCTATGTGCCAGGCATAGAGACTTACATTTGATCCTGGTCTGAACGGGATTCCAGTGTAGCTCTCTCAGGGATGCTCTAGCTGACTGATTCCTAGATATCGTAAGCAGTAGTCTAGCTGCCGCATTGTGTACAACCTGTAGCCTATTGGTGACATATTTGGGTGATCCAAGGTATAGTGAGTTTCTATAATCGAGTCTTGATACAACCAAGGCTTGCACCATCATCCTTCTCAATTTCTCTGGGAGTTGGCCAAGGATTTTCTTGAGCATCCGAAGGATGCCAAGGCATGTACCTGCCAGTTTTTTGGCTTGCGTGTCCATCGTTCGATTCTGATCGAGCCACACACCCAGAATTTTTATGGCGCATTTAGGGGTTAAGATGAGGCCCCAGGTAGCTGGCCAAGGAATCTCTAAGCGAGGGTTAAAATTGCCACCCAGGATCATAAGCTCAGATTTGACCCTTTCAGCTTAAGGCTACAGTCCACCATCAATATTCCTATCCTCTCCAGACACAGGGTGAGTTGCTTATGGTCGGAGTTCAGAGGGTCAGCTATTGACACCACTAATTGGGTGCCATCGGCGTATGACGCAATGGAGAGTCCAAACTCCTGGACTATTTGAGCTAATGGGCTCAAATATACATTAAAGAGAATCGGACTCAGGGAGGAGCCCTGAGGTACTCCCCATGGATCTGAGAGGGTATCTGACAAGATGTCGGCCGCCATGCACTGAAAGGACCTTTCTCTAAAAAACAAGGTCCCCCATTGGTTGGTTGTACATTTGATTCCTATAGTTTGGAGTCTATTGACAAGAATTTTGTGGTCTACCGTGTCAAAAGCCGCGCTTAGATCTAATAACACAATACCAGCAGTCCTTCCCTGATCTAATATGCTTTTTAATTTTTCGGTAATGAGTAGAGCTGACTCCGTATTATGCTCTGGCTGAAAACTCATCAGGGTCTGATGTAAAAGACAGTGCTCTTCCAGAAACTGTGAGATCGCACTGTTCACATGTTTCTCTGCAATCTTTCCCAAGATGGGCAATAGTGAAATTGGGCAATAGTTTGCCATGACCATAGGGTCTAGTTGAGGTTTTTTCAGCAATGGTTTTAAGATGGCGTGCTTACACTCTTTAGGCAATATCCCCTTTTCAAGAGTGAGGGAGATGAGGCTGGTGAGTATAGACATAGAGGGTGCATACGTAAATTCTATAAAATTTAGGGTGGATAGATTAAATATTATGATCTAGAGATGTCGGAAGATGGAAATGCGGCCATTTCTGCGCAAGCCTAATTATACATTTGACGCATCAGCTATCCAAACCGAAGAAAACTGCTTCTGTCGTAAGCTCTTATCTGTGCCCCTTTCATCATCTCTCATCATCTGCCATAACAAGATGGGACTAAGATATATATGCGAGCTAGATAACCCCCCCCCCCCCCTCCCACCACCACCACCCCCCACCCTTGCTATGCCTTTCAATTTCGAATGACGAGAGCCAAAAAGATTGTTTGGTCTGTGATAAAGATCTTGATATTCTGTGGCTAACATTTGTACAAAAACCCTTTGTTTCCATTGATCTTCCCCAAGCAATTACTAAGGCTGAAACGTGCTACTCTGGGCTGGAAGCAAGTTCGATTTTTATTGCGAACTCTCACATGGGAGAAAAGGTTAAGCACGGATATTTCAAAAACCTCCATTTCAACTGATCTCTCAGTGAACCATGACAATACCCTCAGCAATTATTTGTATACTTGGAGAGGAAAGCAGGAATGCTATTTACTGTTCTGCTTTCGGGCAGACACAATCAAATACCTGCTTTGCTTTCCTTCAGGTTTTCGGCACAATTTAGTATCGCTTGTTTGTGCATGTAATAATATTTTTAAACATTGAATGCTTCATTTTACTTTTTTCTGTGGCTTTTATTAGAAATATGCTAAAATGCTTTTAATGCCTTTTATCAAGTCCAGAAATGTGGCACCCTGTACTCAGTCATTATTACTCTTTCTGAGTCAACTGAATAATGTTGAAACATGTTTTTATGTAAGCCTATTTTTAAGGCTGATGTACGCTCTAGACACTTAATGCACCTTGACTAAGCTGCTGTTTTTTAATTTATAAGGCGCCTTTTTAATTCGTAAGGGTAAAAATCAGATGAATGTACTGTTATAGTGTCCTAAAGCACATAGCACTTTAACTACGCCTTCTTATAGATGTTATACGCAGGCTATTAAATCATAATAACTGCATACGTATGAGGAGTCTTCTGATTGGTCTCTGGTTTTATATTGTTTCATTGTTTTTGTTTCATACTTTTATGGCTGCATGCCAGCCAAATAAAGTGAACTTGATTGATTGACTCTAATACCTGTAAAGGCCAGCCTTGTATTGCATACCTAAGAGTTCCCAACTCACTATTGATGATGTATGTGATGATTACTGCTGAATTTGTGCCCACCCACACTGTTTATTTGTCATGGGCACATGTTGGTACCCTTGTGCTTTGTTTTTCCCATAAACAATGAGAGAGGGCGATAAGAGCATACAGAGGAGTTCCTGCCCGGCTTGTGGAGAACAACAATCAGGGCTTCACAGAGTGAGGCCCAGAGACTTCCCAGCTTTCTGGATCCAGTAAATGCTGATAAATGTGAGTGTGAAAGATGGCGTAGTACTCCATCGGCAACCCGTCGGTGCCTGGAGTCATATTCTGGGCTTTTTGCAAAATGGCCGCCTTATGTCTTCTAGTTGCAGGGGCTTTTCAACTCCGCTCTCTGTAATGGGTTTAGTCTAGCAACGAATGGACCTTGGAAGGAAAGGTGCATGCCTGGTAATACTCACAGAAGGCAGCATTTATGGCCAGCTGTGAGGTGATTATCGTGCCATCATCCAGACGGAGTGCCACAATCGGGGCGCATTGCTGGTCTTCCTGCATGAGCCATGCCATTAACCTCCCCAAGCTTTACACCTCCGGATGTTATTGAGCCATGCTCCGATTGTAGTCGTGTTTGCACAGCGTTGCTTCAACATCTGCCCTCTGCTTGCGCAGTCGCTAGAGTTGCTCTCCCATCACGTTGCGAGTGGCTACCCCACCTTTAAGGGACACGGCTCCCATTCAATGGAGGAAACAGCTGTTATAATGACGCTGTTACCATGCATTGCTTTTAGAACGTGGCCGTTTCCATGCATTTACCATTACCACGCAGGGTTTTACAAAGCATATGCCTTTACCACACACTCCTTTACAACTAATTTAATCACGTACAGACATAGTCACCTATACAGCCAATCACACACCCATACAGCCTCTCAACACAGCCACACACTCACCCATACAAGCACTCACACACTCACTCACACAACCACTAACATACCCATTCACACATCCATACAAGCACTCCCATATCTGCTCACTCACCCATACTGTCATTCACACAGACACTCACTCTCCAATACTACCATGCACATACCAACTCACTTAACCAAACGGTCACACAGAAACAGCTACTCATTTACCCATACAGCCACTTACACAACCAGTCAATCACTCATACAGCCATTCAGACACCCACTCACTCAGCCCACTAACTTACGGGTGATCGGCTCTCACCAAGTTTACATCCAGGGATACGGCATCAATTTTCGTAACTTTTTAGTGTCAAGGATGGCTTGCAACTCTTTCTGAGATTGTTTCGAATGTTTCACAGTGTAGATTTAAGGTGCTGTCTTGGTTTTTACTGACATCGTGGGATGAAACCGAAAAGTAGGAGGATGGTCACGCCAGATTCACACTGTCTGTGGTGGTAACGTGGGTTTCTGAGTCCACCGGGCATGTGCGGTTAGTACTAAGGGAGTTGTGCCTGCGATGCGGCCCTCAGGGAGGCCCACTTGAGAAGGTAGATGTTTCCACACGTGCAATCCAGTGCGGTGGGCGACTCAACTGGGAACACGGGCCCTTCCGTTCAACAGGTCAAGCATAACCGAGGAGAGCAGCACTGCTGGGCCACAAAAAGTGGAGTGTGCGTGTGAGTAGAAGAAAGGCGCACTGCGATGCAGAGGTAAGTGCGATGTCTGGGACAGTGAGAGTCTGTAATGCTGCCAGTGTTGTTCTTCCAATCTCATGCCCAGTGCCAGGAATGATGTCTGATGTGTGGCTCGCTAACTTCAGGCAGGCAGAAGATGGTGTGATATAGTTGGCAGTGATGCCCCAAGATGCGCCGCCTACTCATGGTAACGTACGTGGGTGGCACATGTCGCAAAACCAGGGCACGGCAGTTCACCGCTGCTCACAGTCCAAGGGGCCGTCCAGGTCCCACTGGAGCAGTTGTAATTACACTGGCTTGTTGGCACAGTGAGAAGGCCCTGGAATGGTAGAATAGCCGTGTCAATGGGCTAAGGCCAGGTGATATCCCGAATCAGCAGCTAGGCGGGTGCCTTAAAAACTGGCTGTGTGCTCAGCATGCAATGTTCACACCGCCCAGGGGGAGCTCGCAGGAGTAGGGTGCCCAAGAGATGCAGGCCACTGTATGCTGATGTGTGGGGGGGGGGGGAGCAATAACAGCGGGTAAGCAATAACGCTTCCCCAGCAAGTACCTGCACTTCCAGTAATTTGCAGGAAACCATGGGAGGGCCGCAGCGTCAGCAAAATGACCCTTTGAAGGTACACAACTTTGCTGGTGGAGCACGGCTTCGAGCCTCAATCGAGGCCAGCTCAGCTCAACAGGGGGTGAGGGCAGGCCCTGTGCGCTGCGGGCTCGATGCCGCAGCTCCAGTGGTGAATTTGTCTCCCGGGGGCTCCGTCCCTGATTCAGGCATCTCGAGCCAGGGTCTGTCCCACATTGTGACGGCGGGACCCTAGAAAACGGCAGCCAATCCGAGTTAGCCTCCGCGCGCCTGCGAGGGTCGTGAACACGTGGGGCCTTCCCCACAATCGCAGGGTAATGGCAAGGGACGTGCGCCGAGGGTCTTGCTCTGTAGCGGAACGTAGAGAGGCTCCTGTTCGCCCCGCGGCACTCCCACACATTGGGCAGGTCGGTTCCTGGCCGGGCTGTGCTCTAGTGGGTCGATGCACCTATTGTCATTGGATTATGGATGGGCCCGACATGGAGTTTGATCTTAGTCACGCCCCGGCCCCATTACAGAGTTGTTTCATTAAATACTTGCTGAACCAAACTACTGAACTTGGCCCATTTAAAGTGGGATAACCAATGAGGGGACCTCCAAGTAGAGGATAGATAGCCAGAATGGTGAAGGCAAAGTAGATGCTGGCCTGCAGCAATTTGGATCCAAAGTTGCTAGTTTACTATTAACATAGAGAGGAATAGACACAACTCACGTCGGTCACTTCTGTAATCGTGATTGGACGAGACTAGAACTTTGACACCAGACCCTCTGGCATAAGGCCAGGCTTCTAATGCATTCTCCTTCAACAGATATGTTATGTTCACCCGAACCAGGTCATCAGAGTGGGTCTGATGTATGAGAAGGGGGTCACTTAAGAAGTCTGTCAGAGGCTGTAAATCCAACAGAAAGAATATTACCCAAGGTAGGCAACGGAAGTTCCACACTGGGCGTCACACCACTTGCACTTTTTCAAGCTTATACAGCAATAGTGTGTTATGGTCTGCCTGAGCATACACAATTTTTTTTGCACAAGACGTCAAGTGCATACAGAGCGAAAACTGGAAATGTCGCACTCTGTTATACACCAAGAACGTCTTGTGTCTCAGGACTGGGATTTTTTGCCGCCTGCTATTGTCACAAAAGCATCATCTACATTGCACATAGAAACTGGAATTTCATATTGGGTTTTGCCAAACACACTTACTGTCTCGCAAGTGCAGCCTAGTCTCACCCCTAACAAGGCACCTGCTGCAAACATCAATGGCATCACACATAGGAAAATACACACTGCCTTGCCAGTAAATGCACGTGCGTTGGTATAACAGTGTCTACTACAATGAAGCTAGCATAGCAAAGAGCCACACATCCGTCAACTAATTCCAGCCCCCCCTCCCAGCTTAGAGGTCGACAGTGCATCCCTGGGACAGGGCATATTATGCATTGGCAGGAGCATTAATTGTATAAGAACGCAGGTCAACCTCACATGGGCATCTGTTCTGAAGTATCAGTTGTAGTATGGGCTACATGCGCCAGTGAGCACAATAAACATGTGCTTTCTGAACAGCAAGGCCCTACATATGTGCGCCTTGTTTAAGCTAAGGAGACAGAACACAAGACCCACAAGCAGATTTAAAACAATACTCCTGTCCCAGGCAAACCATACTAAATACAATTACTGTACTATCACTGACCTTGTACTCGTTCAAGTTCGATTGTATTTATCTCATGTCGTAGTTAATTAAAACCATACGTATAAAGTAAAAACAAAATTCAAAAAATGACGATAGTACAACTTCTGGTTATTACAATTCTTGGACGGATTAAAGCACTACAAACCGATAGAAAAACAGTGGATACGTTATGAGAGGCACTCTAATAATAGGTGCTAATGTTAACAAATGGATAGTGGTAAAGTGTAAAGTGCATTTTTGGCCAACAGGCAATGGTGGCACCGATGCAGTTCCTGACGTACCTATAATGGGGAGCTAATATTATAGCCCATGGCAAGTTACCCGACCCATTGAAAGTTTAACGTGGTTTAACAGAAGATGCTACACTTAGCTTCCTTTCTAGAGCACCCTTGAACTTCACAAGTCGAATGGCAAAAGTTAGTTGGTAAGCTAATTGTGTACCCTCTGGCAGATTTCCTGACCGCTTTGATAGTTCAACATGGTTTGGCAAAAGATGCTGCCCTCATCTTCCTTTCTACATTACCCATAAAGTGCACAAATCACGCGTCACTCGGTGACCTGCAAGAACGGAGTCCTAACTGGTTAAAAAGAGGATTTAAAAGGACCCACCTCTCTTTGAAATGACACCGCGAGCGTATATATATAGAATGTGGGCCAAATATATGACCCTTTTTAGCATTTGCAAATGGGAAATCGGGCTGTTTGTGACCGCTAAAAAGGGTTGTGGGGTTGCAAATTGTGACCCATCTCATTAATATTAATGAGGTAGGTCTTTAGCAACCCCATTAGGAATTGCAAATTGTGTCTGCGATACTGTTGTATATTCTATTTTGTGAGTCGCAGATTGCAAGTCGCAAAACATTGCAATTTGCGACTCGCAAAATGGAATGGACGTACATCTGGCCCAGTAAGAATAACAGATTCCTTTTAATTGTTGAATAGCCTACAGTCAGTGGCATATGTTTCACTTAACCCTTTCAGGATATGTTCCAATTAAGCATGGGCGGAAAATCCGTTCCGCTCGCGGATTTTGCGGATTTTCGGTAAATTCGCAATCCGCAAACGCTCGCGAATTTACCGAAAATCCGCAAATTCGCACGCAGCGGATTTTTATTTTCTTGGTGATACAATTTTGCGGCGTGCGGTGTAAGTTCGCAATTGCGAACATGTAGGTGCGGCGGGCAGCAACAATCTCGCACTCGCGAAATTACAAAAATTGCAATTCTGCACAAGAAATCTACTAGCAAGCAGCATAGACCTTCTGAAAATGATGATTTTTATCGGAATAACTCCTCAGGTTGACATTTGCCTGCACTTTTTTGGATTTGAGGCCTTTTGATTTTCTTTGGATAACTTTTGGATTAGAAATCAACTTTCTCATATAAGTTTGTTTGGGACATTACAGTTGCTGTAATGCTGTTCTGCAGAAAAACGAGTTTTGCAATAGTGAAAGCATTCAGCAGGTTCAAAAGTTCAAACTCATCATTAGTAACCATTCCCTGTAGTGCTTCCTGACAGGGGCCCCTCCAGAGTTCAGTTGCTAGTTGCAACAATTGTATGACCCTGCTCTGACCCTCACAGCAGGCTCATAGTATAGCTACAAGTAGGCCACAAAGGTCCTGAAAAAAAAAACTGCACTGCAACAGAAAGCAAATTACAGATAAGGAAGCAGGTGCCAGACTGGAATTTTAAAACAGTGACACATTAATAAATCAACCCCAAATTAATTCATGTCAGTTGAAGCAGGCAGGTGTGCTTGCTTTTCCCCCCCATAATCTACAGTGATGATGAACCAGAGGGTGCCATTGATGTACCAGAGGGTGGCATGGGTGAAACAGAGGGTGGAAGGGGTGAAACAGAGGGTGCTGGGAACCTGTGATGATGAACCAGACGTAGAAACAACATAATCGTGACCGTTGTGAGCCGACATGTAAGTTTGCAATTGCGAACTGGTACAAAACCCTCGCGAACTGGCAAAAATCCTTGCGAACTGGCAGAAATCCTTCCGAAAAAAAAAAAAATTATCCGCAAATTCGCGAGAATTCGCGGATTTTGCAGATTGCGAGTTCGCAAATTCGCAAAATTCGCAAAATTCGCCCATGCTTAGTTCCAATGTGGACAGGCCTCCAAGCCGATCCTGCAGATGTTTGTGTTTAATATTCTTAGAAAAACAAAGACTCCACGTTGGTTGGGAACCGGTCAAGCACGCTCACACTTCGCCAGTTGCTGTTTATCTCCCGACCACGATTGTTGTTGAATGGGTTTTGATACCAATCTTTTGAAGATGGACAAGGAAATGGAAGCAATCCATAGTTTATTTGAAGGTTCTGGCAGTGAGTTGTTCAGGAAAGTTTGTGCAGCTACCTTCGAGCTACCTCTCCATCTATAACTGATGCTCAAGTGTGTTTTCCTTTGCTGCTCTTTCTAAGTTTAACGAGTTCATAAAACAGTTTTACTTTAGCTTCAACACACAGCTAACCATTCACATCTATGTTGCCCATATGGAAGGTACTGGATGCTGCCAATAAGTTTCCTTCTGATTGCCCGAAGGTAAGGTTGACTCTTCTCAGTGGCCACAGTGCACTTGGGCACTCCTTACAATTTCATCCGGAAAGATAACTCTGGTAGAAATTCTGCATTTTGCAATTCTGAGTCCCTCCGGGGCTGAAATGATTAGATCTGCAAATACTGGACCAGAAATTTCCAAGCCCACAGACACCGGATCCATCAGTAGTGCTGCAGGGGAGTGGCTGTGGGCAGCATCATAGCTGTCCATCGCCCGACCCCTGCAGCAGTACCTCCAAATGATAAGCACCAGCCTGTCCTTGTGCTTCAACCCCTCTCACCTTACCAATCCCCCCACCCTCCTCAGGTCATCCTGTTAACACTTTTTACCTGCTGAGAGCTTCCCCACAAACTGGGCAAACTGCCTGGAAAATATGGTCTGGTACTGCCTAAAGTCCCCTCCCCTTAATAAGCCAAGTGCCCTTGGGAAATGGGGACCCTCCCAGCTCCTGTGGAGGCTCGCCGCCCCCCTTTCACCCAAGGCAAACAATGCAAACACCACAACTATTTGGATTAGGGGTCATAGTAACCCCGGCCATATTTTATTACATAAAATCATCAAAACATTGAAATTCTTATTATTTACATTATGTACAATATGCAGAAAGTCCAATACATTGATAGGTAGAAGATGTCAATTGGCTAACCTTAACATGCTTCTAGTACATAGCTGTTTCTATCATAATCTAAGCCATGGGTACTCATAGTAAGGCCCGCGGGCTGGAGGCGGCCCGGCAAGCCTTCCTTGGTGGCCCGCGGACCTTGCAAACATCGTACCCATGTATTATTATTTATTTTTTTAGAGTGTCTGCTGCAGCGCGACTCTGAGTTCTCTGCTGCTCTTTGGGGGCCGGGCGATTCTCGCATAGCCAGAGTGGAGCTGCAGGGGCCTAAGACGAGGTGAAATTCAACAAAGCCTCATCAGCATGCAAATGGCCTTTAACCCCTCCCATGCTCCTGACGGAACCGTTCCGTCACGAGCCTCGAGTGGGCTGTGCTGGTGACGGAACGGTTCCGTCACGGCCCGCTCACCGCACCTGCGCGGCGCGAATTCCGCGCCTGCGATGATGTTCTGAAGAGCAGGCGGGGCCGTGACGGAACCATTCCGTCACAAGCACAGCTCCCCTGCGGGCCGTGACGGAGCGGTTCCGTCACGAGCAAGGGACCGCCGCGCGGCCCCGCCTCCCCCAGCCGCCACAACAAAGGGGTTAATGACCTGTGAAGTGCTTGGGTGCAGCTGTGTGTGTGCGCGCCTGGAAGCTGTCTCAGCCCAGCCTGACACACAGGCAGGGTGAGATGACAGAAGGTAACAGAGGGAGGTAGAGAGAGGGAGGGCGGGCGAGAGGGAGTGAGGGAGGGGGAGAGCGAGGGAGAGAGGGAGACTGGGAGTGAGACAGGGAGTGAGAGACGGAGGGAGACGGGGAGGGGGAAGTGAGGGGGGAGTGAGAGAGGGGGAGAGTGAGAGATGGGGGAGTGAGGGAGGGAGTAAGAAAGGGGGGAGTGAGTGAGAGAGGGCGTGAGAGAGGGGGAGTGAGGGAGGGAGTGAGAGAGAGACAGAGGGAAGGAGACAGAGAGACAGACAGACAGAGGGAGGGATGGAGAGAGGGAGCGAGTAAGTGAAGGAGGGGGAGAGGGAGCGAGAGAGGGAGGGAGAGAGGGAGGGAGAGGGAGGGATGGAGAGAGGGAGGGAGGCAGAGAGGGAGTGAGAGGGAGTGAGGGAGAAAGTGAGAGAGAGAGGAGTGAGAGAGAGAGAGGAGTGAGAGAGAGCGAGAGGGAGTGAGAGAGAGAGGGAGTGAGTGAGTGAGAGAGAGAGGGAGTGAGTGAGAGAGAGAGTGAGAGAGGGAGTGAGAGAGACAGACCGAGGGAGGGAGAGGGAAGGAGCAAGGGAGGGAGTGAGAGGGAGGGAGAGAGAGAGAGAGGGAGAGAGGGAGGGAGAGATGGAACAGGGGAGGGAGGGAGTGAGTGAGTGAGAGAGAGGGAGTGAGGGAGGGAGAGGGAGTGAGGGCGAGAGGGAGTGAGGGCGAGAGGGAGAGAGAGACAGAGGGAGTGAGAGACAGAGGGAGTGAGAGACAGAGGGAGTGAGAGACAGAGGGAGTGAGAGACAGAGGGAGTGAGAGAAAGGGAGTGAGAGAGAAAGGGAATGAGAGAAAGACAGACAGAGGGAGGGAGCGAGGGAGAGAGAGAGGGAGTGAGGGAGGGAGAGAGAGGGGGAGAGGGAGCAAGAGCGGGAGCAAAACAGGGAGCGAGAGAGAGGGAGGGAGGGAGGGAGAGAGAGGGAGTGAGTGAGGGAGTGAGTGAGGAAGAGAGGGAGTGAGACAGACAGACAGACTGACAGAGGGAGGGAGTGAGGGAGGGTGGGAGCGAGGGGGAGAGAGAGAGAGAGAGAGAGAGGGAGCGAGGGAGGGAGAGAGAGAGGGAGCGAGAGAGGGAGCGAGAGAGGGAGCGAGACAGGGAGCGAGGGAGAGGGGGAGCGAGATAGGGAGGGCGAGAGGGAGAGGGAGAGGGAGAGGAAGAGAGTGAGGGAGAGAGAGCGAGAGAGGGAGTGAGGGAGGGAGAGAGATGTGTGTAGGCCAGGTCTGGTGGCTCAGTGGTCGAAGGCATCTGCTGCAGGGACCTGTGATCAACCTCATGGTCATAGTTTTTTTTGTTGATCTAGCCCGCACCCTCCCCCACTGACCCCGCCCCCACCGGTGCGGACCTCGGGCACAAACCACACTGTAAATTTGGCCCGAGAGAAAGTTAGTGAGTACCCATGATCTAAGCGATGAAGATAGTCTGTTTCTGCGTATCCCTGTTAGAGCATTTGGCAAGGTGAATGACTGGCGGCCCCAGATCCCGATCAAGCTAGGTCCCAACATACCGGAGTGACCTTGCGTAGGGGGCCCAGCTTACCGGATGGATACCTCCCCCGGGCCCCCCCTACGCCCTCAACGTTAAACTCCATAAAGGGGCACTGAAGTTATGCATCCTTGTGCCCTTGAGCACATGTGTGTGCGGGAATTGGCCAACCAGCCTTCTGGAAGCAAGACTTCCCTTACCCCCGTACCCCTCCAGCCTACCAGCTGTAACTGCCCCTGGAGTTCCATGATGACCCTCTGTCTCCCCCTCTGGCATCCCCACTTGACAATGGTGATGCCCGCTAAGGACCGAAAACTATGCTCACCAATCATGACCTTACCGCAACAGGCCAATATAGTTGACCCACTATCTGGCCTCCCCCATCTGCCTACTAGAAGGTCATACCCTGCACCTGGCGCCCTCTAACCATGCCAGTATGTTCTCCATGAATATCTGATTACCACGACTTGAGAGATGAACACCATCATGCAGAAAAAACTGCTCACCTCGGATGCACCCATGACCTATAGATCTAAGCTTTGGGGTCCTGAATACCTTTTCTATTTTGTTGTTAATCCTCCTAACAGACTGATTCAAGGCCAACACAGACTCACCCCCTCTCCACTTCAATCTAGGAATCAGTGACCACACTATGATTGCCTCGGGGCATCTCTTTGCCAACCACCTTACCTCAGTAAGCAAGGTCTCAACTCCGCCCCTCCGCCCACCAAGTTGTTACCCCCTAAATGCAAAATACAAACCGCAGGAGGTCCCTGACAATTTTTTAGCGCGCGTGTCATTAGGTTCCTGAATTGACTACGTCTCAGACCATCTTGCCCGTAAAACGAGATTTGTGCGCCTGCCTGTCGTGGCCTTACCTCATAGGAACCTGTAACAAAGAACTTTTTAAATTTCCTTACATATGACTTGCCACACATCCTGTTCCACGTGTTCCCAGGCGTGAAACTGGTCTGTAACGTGTTCTGTGCGTCGATGAATTGTTGACTGTTGTCTTCCTGCCTGACACGATGTTGCAGTCTTTGTTGAACGGTGGACCAATGCAGGCTTCCCCTCTGCGTCACAGGATGTAGAAACTGCAAATCAAACCATGAAAGAAAAACAACTGTCAGCACATTATTTTGACACTTCTAGAGCATGTGTAGGTGCACATAGCATTTATAACAATTCAAGGATCATCTACCAATCCTTTGCACCTCAATCACAGAAAATCCCCTGGCCACCTATTCGGTGGCGGCCCCTATCCTAAAGGAGTGGGTCCCAAAACTGCCTGGGTCTAAACTGGCTTACTGCATGGCTAGGCCTATGACCCTCTGTCATGGCTGGATTTTCTGATTAGATGGGATCAGCCCCTAGGGGCCCCTCCAACCCAGCCAGAACGTAATCACATCCCTCCTCAGGACCATCTATCCAGGCACCTGGGTACCTACCTGAGGATGGGGAACTCGCAATATACAAGCTCATATTATTAGAAACACCACTAAATCTATAGGGATACTAAGAATACTCACTGATTACTAAGGATATCCATACCCTACACCACACTCATACATCAGTTAGTCTCGCGGCCACTCAGACCCAGACTGATCTACCTCAGGGCAGACATGACACACAATCCGGTGCGTCTACACATGGGCCTGCAGAACCCAATGCTCTCTTTTCCAAATGATCTACAATCCGGCAGATCTCCACGCCAGTATCCCCCCTGACGCTCTCACTTACGCAAGACACAATCCTGTGGGTATACACGCTGGTGATCCAACCCAGCGTTCTCACTAACGCCGCATATCAACGACGACCACATTCCTATGATCACCTTCAGTTATATGTTGGGAAGTCTCTCTCCCTATTCACTAAGGGCTTGCTACTACAATAATATTATGGGATGGCCGAATTAATTAGTGTCAACAATTCCCTAGCTCAAGGGCTCCCTGTTCTCTCTATTCATTCAGACTTACCGGATCAGGGGCAGCATCTGTTCTGGCTGTAACATCTGACTAGGAGAAAAAGGTTACCTATGCTTTGGAACAGAAGACGCTGTTTACAGGATTATGGGAGGGTGTACTACCGTGGTCCCTTAGTTGCAGGTCTCCTCTCTCCCTCACTATTACTTACCTGATCAGGGGTAGCATCTGTTCAAACAGTAATACCTACCAGGAAAGATTACCCTCACTGTATGGGGACAAAGATATACACACTATGTGATTGAGTTATTTCTTGATTTAAGCGCTCCTACTCCCTTCTGATCCATCAGTGGCTCAACGGCAACTGGCTAGAAGCCAGGTTAGCTTTATCATAAAAAAACTCATGCACACTAATTCACTAATTAAAATGGGGTCATTTATTGTAACAATAATAAAGTATACATATACAAAACTATGGGGTCTCTATAACTAGCAGTAACTTTAACACACCGCTGAAAGAAAAGGATTAAACATACAATTTATTTGCGGGGTAACAGGAACACACCGCTGAAAGGGAAAAGATTAGACATACAATAGCCTAGGAAATAAGAACAAGATTAAAGTGTAAGTGTAAGTGTAACTAATTCAGACTACCTCACCTATTAGAAGGAAGATTTCTCTCTCTGCCTCTGGTGGGATTAGGGCTCTCTCTGTCTCTCCCTCCTTCACCACATCACCACGCCTCTGGTTCAGTTGCTCCAGCTGACAGCCTTCTTTGATGCCCTCTGCACTGCTCTCTCTCTTCTCATCTTCAGCAATCGTCTGCCTTCTTTCTCCATTCAAGAACTGCACTCTATTCTGCAGCTCCAGCAGACATTCTCCCTCTCTCTCCAAGCTGAACTGAGCTCCAAGCTGAACTGAGCTCCCAGCTGTTCTGAGCTCCAAGCTGTTCTGAGCTCCAGGCTGAACTGCACACAAGCTGGAATGAACACCACGCTGAACTGACCACTCCTCCTCTCCTGTAGCTCGCTAATATGGAAGCTTGTCCTTTCATGGAAAGTTATGGCCAGTAACCTGCCGCCCACCAAATTCTTGTACCTCCCCGTACCAAGGACACGTTCCCAGCTGGCCAGCCTGAAGTTGTGTCTTCGGAGTGGAGAAAAATACATTCCTTCGATAAGGGCCAGCCTGAGCCGGTTCTCTCCAAGCGAACAACAGCTTAACTATAAACTTTACCTTTACTCTAAAAAGCCTCTCAGCTCCCTCAAGATGGAGTCGCTCTAGTTCTAGGCCTATAGGCCTGAAAGGGATGAAATGCCCCTTAGCTCTGTCAGAATACCTACATAAACCATACCAATGTGTCTAGTATGTCAAAGCCAATAGGCAATAGACAGGTTAGAGTCAAGAATAAGGGATCTATCATCATATTAAGCAGCTATCCTCTTCTAGGTCTGGAAGAAAGAGCTTAAAAGGGCCAACACAAGCTAAGAATACCTATCCTAGATGTGAGCAAGACTAAGATCTATATCACTGCTAAATAGAGCCAAAAACTCTGCCATAACACCCTCTTAAACTGGAAGATGGTAAGCGTGGTCCCATCTGTGTGCACAAGTAATGGCCCCACGCGCACCTTGGACGATGCGCCAGAAATATCTCCAACCTGGCGAAAGTGCAGCAAGTGCTTCCTTCTGCCCTATGCAAGACCACCCCATCCCCCCTGCCTTCCTGATCAGTTTTTGACTGGGTATTGATATCAATAAGGAGTCCCCCTGAATCTGCATATGCGCCAACTGCAGCCCCCTTTGCCAATCCATTTTGTTTCTGGCTACCAGCTCCCCTATCCTGAAAGCGCCATAGAACGCTAAACAGAAGGCCGCTTGGAACAAAAGTGCTTCCCCAGCTGAAGTACACACTTGGTGCAAAGCATCCATCCGTGTGGCCAATATCTGTATTTCTATGGGTCTCCTTACATCCGGCTGCCCTCCCTGTAGGCGTTGCCACCCTCTCAAGGCCTTCCACACTATAAAAGTGCCAGTGGAATCCCCCTTTTCCCTAACTTTCGCGAAAAAGGCAATGGCCGCAATATGTCACCTTGCTGATGCTACTGAGCACCCCTCATCTCTCATAGTTCTTAAATAGGAAACGGCTGACCCAGTGTTGTTCCATTTTTCCTCCCAACTGTTCCCCAAGAAATAGCAGTTAGCCCCAAATGCCCCTTTGCATGCTCTCCTGGTCCTGGGTGCTAGGCTAGCTGCCACGAGGTCTGATAACGGGGGCATCAAGCTGCCAAAGCTGTTCTGGGAAAGGCGTTTGGTTCTCTGCCGCAGCTGGGGAATGAGACCTGAATACCTGCATCTTAAAGCGAGAGATCGCATCAGCAGCATGGTTTAATACTCCTGGCACATGTTTGGCTCTAAACAGCAGATTAATTCTCATGCACAGCAGTATTATCTCCTTTAGTAGGCGCACGATCATCTTATACTTTGCATTTTGATTATTGATACATTCCACAACAGCCATGTTATCAGATCAGAAATACCACAGATTGGTTCCTCAGTTGTTCTAGCCAGATGGTCAATGCCACCAATATGGGAAATAGTTCAAGGAAGCTTATGTTACTTGTAAGCCCCGTGTCCTCCCACCATGCTGGCCAGAGTTGGGCAACCCATACCGGACTTAGAATGGCGCCAAAACCCTCACTACCCGCTGCGTCCGTCATCAACCCTATCTCTGGGCTGTACCTGGGGGGACTGAGCGACACAACCCTACAGTTGAAGTCAGGCAGGAATGCCTTCCAGATTCGCATGGCCTGCCTGACCTCAGTGGACAGTCTGGTGTGATGGTGCTTCTCCCTGAGTCCAGACATAGCCTGTGCGATGGTGCGCGAGAAAGATAGTGCCTTTGGAATTATTCTCAATGCAAAATTCAATTGCCCTACGACCTGCTGTAAGTGATGTAGTGTAACCATCTCCTTTGTCAAGCAATGCTGCAAGGCAGCCCCAAAGGCCGTGACTTTTTTCTAGGGGAAGCTGTGACACTCCCAGCACAGAATCCAACTCTATCCCCAAGAATTCAATCTCAGTGCTTGGGCCCCACCGCCTTGACCTGAGCCAAAGATACTCCAAAGTCTGCGCATGAGCGCACAAAACCTCTGCAATGCCCACCCACAGTCCTGAGATTCTGGTGCCCCCAAGAAAAGGAAACGAAAATTAGCAACTATCCCATTTACAGACTCTTAAATACCGAATCGTTAAAAAAATGGGGATTTAAGAGTCTGTAAATGGGAATTACCTACATCTAGCCCTATGTCTCAATCGGATTCAACGAGGAAGGCAGATACATGTGTATGTACACAACATTACTGAAAGGGAACAGGGAGGCTCGAGGTGGTTTGTTCAAAAGTGCTCGTGGCAGAATCCATTGTAAAGTCTTGACTGCCCCGTTGGTAACAGACTACCTTGAAAAAAACACAGCAAACTAGAAATCACCTGACAGGTGATCGACCAACCTCTACTACCCATCATGGGTGTCCAAACCTTACTAAACAGGAGCGAATGCAAATGGATCACACTCTGCAATTCAGTGGACCAGGGCTTTAATACCATTGATGAATGGAACAGTACAGTTCAAATTTGTATTTTCGCTTCCTCACCCAGATCTCAACCTGGTCTATGGGTTATACTCCTGTTGTCATTTACCCAAGAAAAGGAAGTCATCAAGATAGCGTAATGCCCACTGGTTACCTGTTGCTCAACGGAAAACCCATCCAAAAAAGAGCTGAATTTCTTGAAATAGGCCCGAGATACTGAACATCCCATAGGCATACATTTGTCCACATAAAACTTCCCCTTGAATTGAAAACCCAACAGGTGAAAATCAAGTGGGTGCACTGGCAGCAGGCAGAAAGCTGACTCAATATCTGGTTTTGCAAACAATGCGCCCCAACCCAACCCAACCCAACCTCCTAAGCATCTCAACTGCTTGATCAAAAGAAGCATACTTGACACTGCATAAGTCATCATCAATGGCGTCATTCAGTGACACACCTCTGGGGGCTGAAAGATTATGAATCAGTCAGAATTCCCCTTGTTCTTTTTGGCCACCATTCCCAATGGGGCGCAGACAAAATATTGCATTGCGGGCTCTCAAAAAGGCCAGCTACTCTGCCCAACCAAACTTCCTGCTCAGTTTTTGCTGCTGCCACCCCTTCATGTTCCCATGAGGCACAGGGTCAGACTGATTTGCATATAGCCATGTCTGAACTGGGGTGGCAGAGTGGGCTAAAGAACGGTGATGGATTAACCCCAGATCTTTTGACTGGGTGTGAGTGTTTGATTGATTCAGATGCTACGTCCATCACCACCCCCTTTTGTACCCCTTCATTAGCCCTGATCGATAGCTGATTCTGGCAATGTGACACCCCCACATAACCAGGTGCGGGTATCCTGAAGCCGCCCCTGAAACCTTCCAGCAAAATTCTAGCAAACTTGGGGCAATTGTAACCGTTCAACCATGGTGTCAAAGCACTTGTTATAAATGAAGATCTGGCCTTATCAACAGGCACACTCTCAGTCCTGCTTCTTGCCTCCCTTGTCTTTTGCTCTCTTAAAGCATTTGGACTCTGGGTGCAAGGAGTTGCCACAGAAAGAACATGCATGTTTGAATTTACATGTGCCGGCTGCTTTGTTACTAGAGCGCCTGTTGAAATCCCAACACGCCCCCTTACTCTTTCCCCCGCCCCCCGAGTTGCCTGGGGGGCCTGCATGAAAGGACTGACCCCAAAAGGTGTCTTAAGACTGACCCCGGGTGGTGTCCTGTGGACCACCTCTGAAATTTGTTAGATATATGATCATGTCAATCTGATTCCAGCCCAGTGCTGGGTCAGAGGCCATAGCTCTTCTAAAATCCTTGTCATACAGCCAGATTCATCAAGCGAAATGCGCTCGCAATAGGGCCAGATTCTGAGAATCTGGCCTTTTGCGAGTGCAATTTTTGCATTTGGGATTCATCATCCCAAATGCAAAAATCGCTAATAAAGAATTCGCAAATTTGCGAGGATTAGCATTTAAGGAATCTCTATTAGAGATTCCTTAATTGCTATTCATGAAACATTTATAAATGGCGAATTCGCAATTTAGGACCGCTATTTACCACGAAGTCAAACCTCGTGGTAAATAGCGAAAACTTGGAAAAATGCATTTAAATGCATTTTTCTAAGTTGCATGTTACACACACACATGTCCTTTGGACATGTGTGTGCACAACATCAGTGTAAATTCACATTTCAGGGGTGCTACAAGGTGACCTTTGGACACCCCTGCACCCTTGAAATCGCATCCTTATTTGCGATTAGCAAATTGCTAATCGAAAATAAGGAAGCTGTAGGAATCGCAATTTATTTTGCGATTCCTACATGAATCCCGTTTTGCAAGTCCTTAATAGCGATTCCTTAATAATCGCTATTTAGGACTCGCAAAACGGGACAATGATGAATCTGGCTGATAATCTTTCCATCTATTACCACCATAAGTGTTGTGCGCACAAGTAATCCTATTCTGGTAGCAAGCCAGATGGCAAGACATGGGAAATGCTCACCAATATTGACGTAAAAACAGTAAAACCTTTGATTCAATTCACCAGCGTCTCCCGACCCTAAACTTCAACAGCATATAAGCCCACTCTTTTGGGAGCGTCCATTCCTTATTTTTTTGGCCGCCTCCCTTTCAGTCTCATCTAGCAGCAGGGAAAACATATTTACATAGGTGCCTTTCCAAATCTTTTCTTTAATTTCTTGAGACACATGTCACTCTAATTGCTCTCTAACTGAGTGAACTTCACCTAATCCCAAAGGAGGCAAAGTTTGCGGCATACCTGTTGGCGCTGTCTTGCTGGCTTCTTTGCTTCTGCGTCTTCTGGCGTGGTGGTTGCGGGTGGAGCTCTCCTACTCCCGATTGGCCTTGTACCTGCCCCCCATTTGAACCCCAGCCAGCACAGCCGGCCTGTCACCGGGATTAACCCCATCTAACTGTGCCATTATCTGTCTGGCCTTCTCCAGTGCATTCTCCCCGCTACCCGACACTCCTGCTGCCGGGGACCAGTTACCCACTTTTTCCAGCCAAGGGAGTACCGCTGCTAGATTAGATACCAAATTGGGGTGGATCGGCGTGGGGACCAGAGGGGCCTGCTCATCAGTGGGGAAGGGGGCACACAGTGCACTTGGCTGACTTGAAGAAGCAAAAATATAGAGAGCCACCCACGGATAATGAAAACCACTTAAATCTGCCTTATAATAATAATAATAGGGAGATTTGTAGAGCGCATGGTGACGCCGGCGGCATGTCCCCGCGCTGAGATCCTAGTGCAGGCAGGAGAGGTGGAAGAAGGTACACTATTGGGAGTAGAGAAATGTTTTCAGTTTAGCTCTGAAGGTGGACTCTGAGGGTTCCAGGCGAAGCGCCACAGGGAGTTCATTCCAACTGGACGCTGCCAGGTACCTAAAGGACCTGCCACCCATCCTGGCTTTGGACACCTTTGGAATGGCCAGGCGTCCCGTGCCAGATGATCTAAGGGAACGCACAGGCTCATATTGTGTCAGAAGGTCCTGCAAGGGAAGGGGTGCCCTACCGTTGATGATCCGATGACACGTGCAGAGTGCTTTGAATTTCACCCTGTTTCTCACCGGGAGCCAGTGAAGTGTTTGAAGCGCGGATTTTGAGGCTGATCTTCTGGGCCGTCTGAGGACCAGCCGAGCTGCGGCATTTTGTAAAACCTGCAGACGGTTTAAGTTCTTCTCCAGGGTCCCCAAGTAGAGCAGGTTGCCGTAGTCCATTTTGGAGGTGACTAAGGCGTGCACAAGTGTTTGGCGGGCTTTGATGGGAAGGAACTCCAAGACCTTCCTGAGGGTCTTGAGGGTCCCAAAGCATGAGCCGATCACACAATTGACCTGAGGTCCGAAAGTGAGTTTAGAGTCGAACCAAACACCGAGATTCCTCGCCTCCTGGCATGGGATTGGTGTGGGTCCTAGGCAGGGTGGCCACCACTCTGATGTCCAGGCCGCTTGGTCTCCCCCCACCACCAGCACCTCAGTCTTGCCTCCGTTGAGCTTGAGACAGTTGGCAGACATCCAGGCAGCTAGATCTTGCATGCATGCTCTGAAGATGTCTGCCGACAGACCAGGCGCTCGCGATAGGGAGATGACGAGCTGAGTATCGTCAGCGTACGATACCATACGCAGGCCGTGACTTTCCACTATAGTGGCAACCGGAGCAACATAAAGATTAAAAAGTGTAGGGCTCAGGGACGAGCCCTGCGGGACCCCCTGATCGAGGGCCACTCGCTCTGAGTAACAGTCCCCTAGCCTGACTTGGAAACCACGTCCGGATAGAAACGACTGGATCCATTTTAGGGCTGCGCCTCCTACCCCTCCATTGTTCAGACACTGTAGCAAGATGGAATGAGCTACAGTGTCGCACGCGGCGCTCAGGTCTAGTAGGATCAGGGCCATGGTGTGGCCCTCGTCGACACCCTGCCTGATGGTTTCGGTTGCCATGAGAAGAGCCGACTCCGTTGAGTGTCGGGGCCGGAATCCAAACTGGGTGGGGTGTAGGAGACTCGTGTTCTCCACAAATTGCATTAATTGCAAATTGGCCACCTTCTCCGCCACTTTGGAGAAGTAGGGTAGAAGGGAGATGGGACGCAGATTCTCCAACTTATCGAAGCTGATATTAGGCTTCTTGCGGAGGGGGAGCACCACAGCTTGTTTCCATTCCATAGGCAAGCTGCTAGAGTTAAAAGAGACATCCAGCAGATGCCTGATGTATGGTTCGAGTGTCGTCAAGCTATCACCCAACCTTTTGGGAGATGATGGGTCCCGTGGGGAGCCTGACTTTACTGATTTACAAATTTTGATCAGGTCTTCTCCTGGTGGGGTGGAGAAATTAAGCAACAAATTTTGTCCCTCAGCCTCTCTATCATGTATTTTAATCTCCCCTCCTGCCACAGGTTGGATAGGGAATGCAGAGTAGATTTTGGAAACTTTGTCGCTGAAATACTCAGCAATGCGATTGCATGCAGCGACTGATCGGTCCTCTAATTCTGTCGAGGACTGGGGGACAGCCAGGGATTTGTAGACACAAAATAATTCCTTGGCTGAGTTTTCAGCATCCATAATTCTGATGGCATAGTAGTCCGTTTTTACTTTCTTAATTAGATTGTGGTACAACCGTCTGTTAGTGAGGTATTTTTCTCTTACTAGGCTGTCATAGGCTGACCGCCACTGCCTTTCTGCCCGTTTACAGTTCTTCTTGGCACTCCGTAGTTCCTCATTGAACCAGGGTGCCGTTCTCTGTTTACGACCACCCACCTTTGGTCGGCCCAGGGGGGCCGTAAGGTCAAGAACCGCTGTAATGCGAGCGTTGAGCAGTTTGTTTGCCGTATCCGCGTCGTCGCCTCCAGGGGGGCCCTCTGCCATATATATATATATATATATATATATATATATATATATATATATATATATATATATATATATATATATATATATATATATATATATATATATATATATATATATATATATATATATATATATATATATATATATATATATATATATATATATATATATATATATATATATATATATATATATATATATATATATATATATATATATATATATATATATATATACAATAAGGACAATGAAGAAAGAACGAAACAGGATTGTCAGGCTACTAAAGAAACCAGGGATAAAAGCAGAAAATCTGGGAAAGTTAAAGTCATTAAATCAAAATCTGAAGAAACTAATATGGGGTGAGAAAAATCAGGCAAAACAAGCAACCTGGGCAAAAGTATTCCACTATAGCAAGCAAAAGAACTCTAGAGACTTCTGGAAGATTATCAATAACCTTTCCAGACCTAACAAGCAGGTAATATCATCACCACTAACTTAGCAGGAAGGAGACACTTAAATCAGGAGACTTCACAGTTAAGACCCTTAGAAAAGGGACATGGGTGCAAAAAAGATAAATCTCCCATTAAGGATAAGGATTGCGATACGCCAATAGTTATAGAAATAGAAGAGATAATCAAACTTATAGAAAAACAGAAAAACGGCGCCCCTGGACCAAATGGGATATTGTTTGCTCTTTTTAAAGAAAACCCAGAACTATGGGCGACCATATTAGAGAAACTATACACAGAAGTCATTAGAACTGGAACTACCCCTAAATCATGGCAAGGATCTCTAATAACTCCAATTTTTAAAAAAGGAGACTGGGCTCTTGCAGAAAACTACAGACTGATTACTCTCCAAGACACGGATGCCAAGCTATTTGCAAGAATTTTGTTAACAAAACTATCTGAATGGGTGAGGGAACCAAATAAACTGCCCTTAAACCAAACAGGGTTTATTCAAGGCCTAGGAACAACAACAAACATAATGGTTCTTGCACTACTAATGGATAAATCAATCAGACTCAAACAACCCCTGTACCTATGTTTTATAGACTTTAAATCCGCATTTGATTGTGTCAAAAGAGAACTTCTGGGGGATGGACGAACGCTATCAAAAGAGATTCCAGCAAAGGAAGGCCTGAAACAAGGCTGTGTTTTAGCCCCCCTACTTTTTAATTTGTTTCTTGTGGACCTAACGGAAATATTGGACGACGAGAATGCACCTCCCCCGAAATTAGCGGATAAGCGCCTTACGAATTTGATGTATGCGGATGACGTCATACTATTGAGCCTTACTAAATTGGGACTGCAGCGTCTAATCAGGAGGACTCAAACATACTCCAAAGAGAATGGGATGGTCATAAACGAGACTAAAACAAAGATTATGGTAGTGACCAAAAACAACAAGAGAAGTTATAAAAGTAAATGGATTATGGATACAAAGGAGTTGGAGCAAGTAGAAGTATATAAATACCTGGGTGTGCTATTTGATGCGAAGGGTAGCTATCAACTGCAAAAAAATTATACTCCAAGAAAAGCGAACTCACTAACTGCAGCATTTAGAATTGTGCAAAAGTCACTTCCCAGCCTAACATATGGTCCTCTACTGAATGTAATTGCCGCAAAACTCCTACCGACCATAACATATGGCAGTGAAGTGATGATGGGCAAGGATAGCGAAACCCTGAACAAGATCATAACCAGAGCCTACCGAGCAATATTCCATTTACCTGCAAATGCGTCCCCCGCCCAAGTAAGGCTGGAGTTTGGACTGACCAATCAGCAACATGCAAGGCAAGGCCACTTTATAAAAGTATGGAACCAAATAAAAAATGACATCAAAACGAAATATCGCAACTTTTATGGAGAAAAATAAATAAGGACACAAATTCTACTGCGTGAATCTACCTAAGGGAAGCAATAAAGGAATTTGTGATCACGCCAATATGGGAAAACAATCTAATCAAGTCATCGTTCAAGAAAATAATTAATAAAACTGCAAACCACCTACCCATCTTAAACGATAAAGCTATCCTCACCAAAAGAAAACACGCATGGACAATAATTAATAGATATAAAAAGAAGGAAATCCAACAATACCTGGTAACACGTGGACAGAAAAAAACAAACAGATCCTCCTTAAAGCCAGATTTGGAACTATGCCAGGCCTATGTCACCTTCCCCCGTGGGAGAGACCGAAAATTCAAAAGAAATGCCGACTGTGCAACAACGGTGAGGAAAGATATGCTTCATCTTCTCTGTACCTGCCCTACGCTTTTACAGGAGAGGAAATCGTTACTAAAGTTTCCCTTCAAAGTACGTGGCATAAGGACATGTAGACAGGCCTTGATCAATTGCATGAACTCGAAAGGCATTATTTTAAATGCTATCTTTGTAAAGTTTTTAATGATACTCAAAAGCAAATTAGATGTAATGCCTATTGTAGATATTTAATTACTTACAAATGACATTTTTTTAGTGCTTTTATTCGAGAACACAGTTTTTAGTCTTTGTCTGAGATGTGTAATATTGTAAGATTTTAAATAATCATCACAATAAACTATTTACTTACTTACTTACTTACTTGGCTGACCTCCCGCCCCCTCGCTCCTAGGCTGATCTCCCCCACTGCCCGTATTAAGCTGACAACCGTTGGCATGTGGGACCAGTACGGGCTCCACCGACTGGGGCACCACCCCCTCAGGGGCTGGTAGAGTGGCCCAACCCGTCCCGTCCCATCCCCTTCCCTAGGTGGAGGTGCCCCACCTTTTTTAGGTCTAATCCTTTTTGGTACTGGGGCAAAAGCTGCCGTATGGGCTACCCCAATTCGCCTGGGCCTATCTTCTGCCCACTTTTGGCCATCCACCTTATCCCTTAAAGCGGCTAAAGCCTGGCCCATATAATGTACCTTCTACATCATGGAGTCCATAGCCCCCATTTTTTGCATCATCGTCTCCATAAAACTATCCATGCTCGTTCCACTTCACCTTAGGGGCTATTGTTGTACACACCCTAATGCACTGAACCGCAATATAACCGCAACCTGATAGCTGGAAACCAGTGCCCCACAATACGCTGTGCACCAATGTAATCAGGGTACCAAATACACCCCCTAATAATCACACAAAAAAACAATGGTACACACACCACAGCCCACTGTGCTCTGGTCTTAGACAGACCCTTACCTTGTAGAAGTAGCAGCCCCCTGGCCGGCCACAGCACCCACGCCATCAGAGCCACACCCACCAGCTAGTCTAGTAGGTCGGATGAGTATTGTCAAACCCGCATGGCTCCCGCTGACAATGGAAATACTGGCCTGCCAGTACTGTCCCAAGGCAACAAAATCCCTGTGTCCTCAGGGCACACAATCCTGGTACCAAGAGTGTCTGCAACCTCCTCAGAGTCCAGCTGATGTTCCCTGCGCAGTCCCTACAGTGGTAGATATAAAGAAGAAGAAGTGAGACCACTGGAGCAAAATTATTTGCCTGGCTTCACAGAATATTGATGGTGATGATTGGGGTTGATGGGGGTTGAACATCTCTCAAAGCTGCACCACACTGTCCCTGTAATGTCGGACCAACCCACCACGCTGTGTTGCGAGGGGTGGTCCTTGAAAACACCCCACGACGCATCCAGTTAGGCTGGCCCAGCGTGTGCTCGTCCAGCACGTAAACAAAGTAATAAAAAGCCCAGGGCACCTGGGCGTGGTTTAGTAACATACTGGCCACTAACTATACAACACGTGTGAGCCTCTTTGTGTCCAGCTAGGCCTATAGCCCGCGACACTACACTGGAGACGAGGTGGCCTGTCTACCACCCGCCGTGTCTCATTGCCGCCTCAGAGCTCCATTGCTGACACTGTCTCCGCGGGAGCGCCCCTGCCGCGCCTCCCACTCCGCCTACCTCGCCTGGGTATCGGCGTCCCACGCCCGCATCTCCTGTGCGTGCGGCCGCGCGTCAGTCTCCTGTCCTGCAGGGCCGGTGTTCCGCAACTGCCTGCTAGCGCCCAGGTCCGTTTCCACTCTCCCGGTATGGAGCCCCAGCCGTGCGCGGTCCGCGACGGCCTCCGCGTTAGGAATCTGTGCTGCGCATGCGCAACCGGCACCATCGTCCTGCAGCTGCAGCCTTCCTCCGCTGAGCCCTCCCAGCAAGACCCAGTAAGTGCGCCCTGCACGCCAAAAGACCTGAGGACTCTGGAACGTTTTCTCCACCCACATTTGGCCCTTCTGGTACCCTGCTGTGCGTGGCGTGTCCCGCACCTCCTGCTGCGCATTCATCTTGTGTGCTGCCTCATGTGGTGCTGCGACCTGCCTGGCCTCACGCCCCAGCCACCAACTGTGCCTCCACTCATCCTGCCTGCCCCAGACAACTACAGCTGGCAGTCTGCTCCTCATCTCGCGCAGTGTGCATGACCAGCACCCACAGGTGCCCCAAAACACGCTCTTCAGCAGCAGCTCTACCTGCCACAGCAGCCTGCTTTGCCTCCAGCGCACCCTCATCTACAGTGGCCCTGCCTGCCACCGCAGCCTGCCCGACTACGCGCAAGGTGTACCCGAGGAGCCCACCGCGAACAGCCCACAGCGTGTTTGCTTTCCGCCTGACCTCGCCCCACTGTCTGCATCATGGCTACGGTGCCCCCATTGGAGCCATTTGACATCGCTGGACCCCCGCCCTCTCAGGCAGCACGGTGGAGAGACTGGGTTGAGTGCCTTGAGAATTTTTTTGAGGCTGCTGAGATTGCTGCCCCACAGAGGAGACACATGCTCCTGCATCTAGGGGGTGCAGAAATTCATAAAATCTCCAAATGCATCAGAGAAGCTGGCCCACCCAGGAACTCCGCCACGCTGCGTGATGCCATTACAGCGTACTTCAAGCTATTTGCTAGCCCAGACTATCAACGCTTCCTACTTCGCCAAGCCCGCCAACTACCTGAGGAGTCCGTGGATGTTTTCTATGCCAGGTTGAAGGAGTTAGCCAGTACCTGCACACTTCCCGATGAGGACGATGATACGTGCCCAGTTCATCCAAGGCTGCAGGTCGGTCAAACTGCGCGAGCGCATCCTACAAGAAGACAGTATGCCGATAAGGGACATCCTGAGACTTGGCCAATCCAAAGAACTTTCGAAAACCAGGGCTGCACACATGGACCCCAGGCCGGCTGCGGTAGTTAAAGAAGAACCCGTGTGCGCCCTCCGCACAGATGTCCAGGAACAACGGCCCAGAACTACCCGGCCACGAACCGCTGCGCCCTCGCAGCCCTTCCATGGTCGATCCTGTGGTTGGTGTGGTGGTCCATCACCACACGATGGAGTTTGCCCAGCGCAAGGTGAAACCTGCAGTGCTTGCGGAAAAGTAAACCACTTCTCAAAGGTATGCCGTCCGCGCCAAGGAGAAGACAAAGTGGCCCACCAAGGGGAGTACACGCGATTGAGCCCTCACACGAGGGCCCGCGAGCAGCGACATGGATGACCATGAGGCAGACGCTGCAACTGTGCATGTGGTTCGAATGTTAAACACCCTCTCAGCTACCCGACCAGCCAAGCCGATGTGTGATGTTAAAGTACAAGACCAGTCAGTCGCCGCCCTGATTGACACAGGTACCACCATCAATCTCATGGCAGCTAGCGTATACAGGAGCATACCAAACCCGCCAGCACTCCGCTCCACCCAGGTACAAGTCTACGCCTATGGCACCTGATCTCCACTCAAACTGTGTGGGGTATTCCAGGCCAATCTATCCCATGAGGACGCCCACCGGCATACCAAGGTGTATGTGTAACAGGAAGGATCCGGATTCCTGCTCAGCTGCAGAACCGCTAAAGACCTCAATCGGATCCGTTTTGCGTTCACTATTCACACCCACAGCGTGGACAGCCTGCTGGACGGGTTCAAAAGTCTGTTTGAAGAGATCGGATGTCTGAGAGGCCCATTGACCCGCCTGCACACTGACAGGTCTGTTGCCCCTGTTGCGCTCCGCCACCGAAGAATTACATTTCACCTTCGTCCCAAGGTCGAAGCGGAGCTACACATGCTAGAGCGAGCCGAAATCATAGAGCGAGTGCGAGGCCCCACCCCCTGGGTGTCACCCATTGTCGTCGCGAAGAAGCAGAATCAGCCGGATGCGGTCCGCATCTGTGTGGACATGTGAGTCCCCAACCTCGCCACCAAGCGCGTACGACACCTCACCCCAACGGTTGATTACCTCATTGGAGAGCTGTCAGGCTCAAAGTGGTTTTTGAAGATGGACCATCGCTCCGGATACCACCAGATCCTGCTCCATCTGTACTCTCGCCCTATTACGACTTTCCCCACCCACGCCGGGCTGTGGCAGTACACTCGACTCAATTTTGGGATCTCCAGTGCCGCTGAGGTATTCCAAAACATCATCGAGAATGTTCTCCAAGGGCTGGATGGAGTTCTGAACGTCAGTGATGACATTCTCGTGCACGCACCTACCCTGGAGGAACACATCCAACGCCTCCATGCAGTGTTCACCTGCCTCCGAGACAGTGACCTCACCCTCCACCGCGAAAAGAGTGAATTCTTATGAAGAGACATCAATTTCTTTGGGTACTGATTTTCAGAAAAGGGCATTGGTCCCGATCCAGACAAAGAGAAGGACATTCAAAACGCTCCTGCCCCGACGTCCGTGTCCGGAGTCCGCAGCTTTCTGGGCATGGTGACGTACTGCAGACGTTTTATTAAGAATCTGTCGGACCTGACGGGACCTCACCAAAGCCTCCAGCCACTGGACATGGGAGACAGAATAAGACGAGGCGTTCCAAAGGACGAAGGCAGCCCTGTCCTCTGATACCACCTTGGTGTACTTCGACCCCCGGCATGAATCTCAGCTAGTGGTAGGCGCCAGTCCCACAGGCCTCGGTGCAGTGTTGGCCCAAAAGCAGCCATGTGGAGAGTGGGCCCCTGTCGCTTACGCCAGCAGAACTCTTACTCCAGTGGAACAGAGCTACTCTCAAATCGAAAAAGAGGTCATTGCGATCTTCTGGGGTGTTCGCCATTTCCACATCCACCTGTATGGACACCCGTTCGTCGTAGTCACTGACCACAAACCTCTCCTCCCGCTATACCCTCTTCACGGCCCCCCCCAAAAAATTGAAAAGTGGGTGCTACAACTGCAGCAGTTCCAATTCACAGTTGAATACCGACCGGGCACTCGCAATCCTGCCGACTTTTTTGTCCCGCCACACTCGACCAGTCACCGAGCCGGAGGCAGCAGAGGCCACCGCCACAGAAGAATACGTAAGAATGATCGTTGAAAGGTCCCGGCCTATTCCCGTCTTGCTAGACGAAGTCGTGTAAGCCACCAAAGAGGACGACTGCCTTCAGCTGGCTATTGAGGCACTCTCCTCAGGGGACTGGAGGCCACTCCAAAGCCCGTCGTCATTCCGCACTACAGAAGCCCAGGACACCCTAAGGGCCCTCTACATAGTGCACAACGAGCTGTCAGCGTCCCCTGATGGCTGTCTCCTGAGAGGTCCTCGCCTGGTCCTACCCAAGTGCCTACCCCAACAAGCCGCCCTCATCGCACATGGTGCCCACCAGGGAATCGTGAAATTGAAGAATCGCCTCAGGAGCAAGGTGTGGTTTCCCGGCCTAGACCAACAAGTGGAGTCTATCATCCAGCGCTACCCGGTGTGCCTTGCAACTGGTCTCCCTAGCCGCCTTGCGCCAGTAATCACGGAAGCAGGCTCTTCCTTTCCATGGGAAAAATCTAGTGCAGACTTCGGCAGTCTCCCGGAAGGGAAATACATATTGGTTGTTATAGATGACTTTTCATGCTACCCCGAAGTGGAGATTGTCTCGTCCACGGCGGCAGGAGAAGTTATCCCGAAACTTGAGAAGATAATGGCAACTCACGGCCTGATGAAAGAACTCAAAACAGACAGCGGACCGCCCGTCACAAGCACAGACATCTCCGAGTACCTTTCATCTCAAGGGATCAAGCATCGCCGTGTAACTCCCAGGTGGCCACAGGCAACCAGATAAGTCGAAAGGCTGATGCGAACACTGAACAAGACCATTCAGATCGCCCTGTCAGATGGTTGGCGTTTGGAGCGTGCAATCTACCAGTTCCTCCGGGAGTATCGCCTCACACCGCACTGCACCACAGGAATCTCCCCGAGCCGCCTCTGTTTCGGGAAAGCAGTAGTTGATACCATCCCACACCACCCTATGTGGGCCCAGTGCCCAAATCCTCCGAACCAGTCTATGACACGGCACACCAAAATCAACCAGGAAGCATGCAGACGAAGGCGTGCGGAAGATAGCTCCATAGCTGTCGGAGACCGAGTACTGGTACGTGATCCCCACCCGGGAGGAAAATTCAGGATGCCTTTTGAGGTGGACCCATGGATTGTAACAGAAGTCGAAGGTACAATGATAGTAGCCTCGCGAGGTACTGAGAAGGTAATCCGGAATGTGTCTTTCTTCAAAAAAATCTTTGCCGACGATTTTGATGAGTACGCGGCACCCAGTGCGACCTACACCCCAGAACCCGACAGCTGCCAAGAACCACGAGAACGCAACAGTCAACCCATCACCATGCCGGGAGGAAGCAGCTAAGCGTCTGTTGCTTCTGGAGAAGACAGAATTCAATAAAGCCCGAGCAGCCAGTCGACATCCATGGAAGATGGCTCACAGAGTGCTGCCTTGACTTCCCCGAGCAGAGGCAGCCAAGGTCGGTACAGTCTGCGGCCTCATCCCAGGCCGTCCCAGAAGTACCAGGACTTCGTAGCCCGTTGCTCACCCCGGTGAGACGGAAGCTGAACTGAAGATCCGGGCTGACAAAGTAAGACTGTTCCTAAATGTTCCCACTGTCAGAGACTGATTATCTCTAGTTCAATATTTGAAATGTTTTTCATTATGCTTATCTTCTATTCTGTGGGTAAAGGAGGAATGTAATGTCGGACCAACCCACAACTCTGTGAAGAGAAGCACTTCCAATGCGCTCTGTGTGCAAGTGCTGCACCGAGATAGGGAAATCCACAAGGATACTTTTGAAGAAAGCGGAGCACTGCCAATGCGCTCCGTGTTGAGCGCTGCCCCCCGCCGATAGGGAAATCAAAGAGGATACCAGCAGGAAGTGGAGCAATTCCAATGCCCTCCCTGCTCAAGCGCTGCCCTCCCGCAGATAGCGAAAAACCACTAAGTTACCTGCAATAAAAAAGAAAAGAAAAGGGTGAAAACGAATCGTTGGGGCCTCCGACTGAGGCCCTGACCCATCACGCGACCTGCAGGTTGGGATGTGGCAAAAAAGAGACCATCCGCTCTGCTCCCCAGTCTTTTAAACACAGGGTCAAGCAAGCCGGTTCTGACCGGCTTGCCCGACGTTGGCTAGACACGACGCTGGCTAGACACGTGAACCGGAAGCACTTGTAAGTGCTTCCGGTTCACGCATGGACATCCAATCGCATGTGGGGCTTCAGGGGAGGCAGGGCGCCACGTCACTTTTCTGCGCGGCACGCCCTGCCTCCCCCGGGTGCAGGGCCCCGGCGCGACCGCCATACTGGTGGCGTGCCCGAGCTGTGCCCGCCTTGCAAGGATCCTTTTTTACCAGGGTCGAGCATTCGTAGTCATCGGAATTTAATGCAGGGATACCAGTCAGACTCGTAGAAGGCATCAACCACTATGAATCTTAATTCTCATAATGAGGGTCACAGTATTCATGTGAAGGGTGTCAAAGTGTTTCTTTGAAAGTTTCTTATTTAGGCTAGTAAAAACACAAAGGGTAAAACACTCCTCGGCGATGTTGGTGAGTCTTCACTGTGGATGATGAATCTTGCAAAGGTAGATGAGCAAAGCACCAAAACCACCCTGAAGCAGGGTGGAGAAAGAACCCAGCATAAGATACTAGAGAATCCATACAGAATCCAAAAATCAGGGACAAAAAGCTTCAAAGTGGGTGAAGAATGTAACAAAAAATAGGGGAACTAATGCATTGCAACACATGCATCTCCAGGTAAAGCCTCCTTATATTGATCCAGGCGGGAAATTGTATCACAGAAATGATTTTTGGTTTGCAACGTCAGATGCCAAACACTAACAAGGCTACCATCTTGGATGAAATAAGGTCTAGCTAGCCATTTTTTCAGAAAAATTGTATCTTCGAGGCATGTGAAGAAGAACTTTTTCTTTGTTGCCCTTTCTGTCCTTTGCGGCCCACATGACCCACAGAATAGACTGACGGGCAGCCACAGAAGAGATACCGGCACTGACGGATGCCACTAGAGAAGACTCACCTAGCACTAAGTGCAAGGACTAGATATATGCTTCCTCCTCAGAGGACACACCCCACTACGCACACGCCGCTGTCTGCTGTGCATATGTAACACCATGTAACATCAACCAACCAAAGAGGTGTCTGCTGCACCCAAGAACCAGCTTGTGATCCTTCTGTAGGAAGGATGTTTCTTTAGATCAGAACAACAATTCATACAGGGTCCAAATGATAAGCAGGAAACACCCCAGCAGAATATCTGTGCTCAACTTCACAGATTAACTCCTGTCCCGTAACAGGGGTATACATGTATTCTGAAAGTGTATTATCAGATAGCTGAGCAGAGACACTTGGATCACTCAGACACACACATGCTACACAAGACAAGACACTACACTACAGAGTGTTTGAGAGAGGATAAGTGGTAGAAGTTTGATCAAGGTTTGAAGGTTTTAAAGTAAAATAGTTTGTTCTTTCAACTTTTCCCCCTAAGGTTACCGATGTGGAAGTCCTTTAATGTTAACTGCAATTTAAGTTGTGAGACCAAATATTCTGTTTTCTTTGTATCATATTGTTGCAGTTTGTGTAACTAACACGTTGTTTTTTCTTGTTTATTGTAGTGGGAACCACATATTTCAAGGGCTTGCTGCGGGGATTGCTGTAAATGAGAATGGAAGAGGCCAAATAACAGGTAGAAGACAAATTGCATGATTTAGCTGTGCGATGACCAATCATACTGGGGGAGGGGGGCTGTAATAGTTTCTTAATAAGGAACTGCTTTGTTCCGTTTACCCCTCTTCTCACTCGGCAATTCACCGTTTGTGAAAGAGGCGGAAGGAGAAGGGTAGGTGGAAAGGATGAATGAGGAAGTAAGAAAAAGAAGTGGCGGAGGGGCAGAGGGGAAAAATGAGGGCAGAATGGAGGTTAAGATGGAGAGGAGAAAGGAGTGGCAAGAAAGAGGATGAGGAGACAAGGGTGCAGAGGCATAGGAAATGGAGGGAGACCAGAAGAGAAAGAGAAGAAAAAGCAGTGGATGAGCGGGAGAGAGGAAAATTGATAAAATAAGTGTGGCGCGAGGAATAATTGATAACAGAGGAAGCAGTGGGGCCAAAGAGGAGAGGGACAGGTGAAGAAGGCAAATTTAAGGCAGCAGTAGGGGAAGTTGGAGAAGAGGAAGGAAGGAAAAGCAGAGAGGGACTATTGGGAGAAGAGGTAAAGGAGCAAAAAGATGGTAGGTAGAGGTACAGCAAGGAGGTTTGATACGAAAAAAGGGAGAGATATTGCCAGGATGGAGGGAGAAAAGGAGGCAGCTGGAAGTAGAGGAGTGTGCGAGGGGTAGATGGGAGGTAGAGATGGAAAATCTAGATCAGCAGGTGATTTGGGTGTCAGGAGAGAGAAGGAGCTGCGGGATTACGGAGAAAAGAGGTAGAGAGCTAAGAAGTGAAGGTTACGTAAGGAGTGAGGAATGAGGGCATAGAATAGAGAATTAGGGGCAAGAAAGAGCAGAGATAGGTGGGAAAGGAGAGATAGAATGCGTCTGGCGAGAGTATTTTGGAAAGACGAGAATGGAGGAAAAGGACAGACTAGGGGAGACAAAGAGGTTTGGGCAGAGATGGATGGAGACTGATGGAAGACAGAGGGAGAGAAGGTGAATATAGTGAGACTATAGAGGTAGAAAGAAGACTGAATGGCACTATCATCTGTGATGTAATTTGACAGATCATAAACAGCATGGTTGGGTAGCTGACCATAATCAGCCAATGTAAGTATTCATAAGGTTTGAATAGGTAACTGTAGTAGCGGCTCCTCCTGTGAAGTAGCAGTGGGGCGGGGAGGGGGATAAGTGGGGTTTGAAAGACAAAACAAAAATAACACTTACTTACTGGCCGGGCCCCTCCTATCCTTTGCCCTCTGCCTGGTTCTGTGGGAGCAGGAACCAGGAAGCACACCCAGGCTCCCCTAAGCCAATCACAACACTGCAATGTAGTGTTGTGATTGGTCTGAGCGCCGTGGTTCGGTGCTCAGACAGGGAATGGAAGCCTGGGCATGTTTTCCATCCAGGGTGGAAAACATGCAAAGTGCTCAGGACTGTTTGGCTGCCCAAGAGGGCCTGCCAAACAGTCATGGGCACTTAGAGAGTGCCACCACTCCTCCCCCCTGCGCTGCCCAGCCCCGCCCGCCACCGCAAAACTACCTCAACACAGAAAAATAAAATGATAATAATCTCAGGTTATTATCATATTGTTTAACCTTTTTTACAGTGCTGAAAGGCAGTGGGGCGAAGCTCCCCCCCCCCCCCCTTAGCGGTGGAGCCGTCTCTGCCACCACTTCGACTGAAGGTTTTTGTGGGAATTTCGGTATGTTTCTCTAAGAAATGTTTCTACGTGATCGTAGTAGAGAACCATAATGTCCCTTTAGCAATGTATGTGCTGTAAATAAACATTTATATGGATGTTCTTAAAATCTACTTTGTTGCTATAACATTCTATTACTTTTACGAATAGCAAAGTCCTATGTTTCCTGGGGTTGCAGGGCATACTGCTTCATAATAATGAAATATATTTTCCCTGTGAGTGAAAAATGGTTTTGTGTGCAAATACAGAAAACCACTAGACCACACCAGGGGGATTGTCACTGTTGCAGACACTTGCCAGCAGTAAACCTGGCACAGGAAGAATGGAGCTGGAAATCTGACTGGCTTGCACTTCTATATGTACAACTGTGGATTTTTGTGAATTCCTGATTACTTCGAAATGTATTTCTTACTTTTCCAAATCTCTTGCCTATTGCATCACTGAAGGTTGTTATTGGCCATCACCTGTCAGTTTGGAAGGTGAACTGCAGAATCTAGACACTGTAACATGGGTCTTAGCGGAGAAGATACGCCTCATGACTACTAACAAAATTGATTTTGACAGATTCCAATTAACACTGAGGTTATTTTGCATGTGCATTTTCTTATGTTTGTTATATCCTTGCCAGTTTTTGATTTGATTAAAGTTTTCGGATTAGGATACACCTCTTTCTCTCTTCCGCACACCAGAAAATGTCATCCGTGAAAATCAGTGGGGTGGCGCAGACATCCGACGAGGAGGAGACCCAGTTTTGAGAAGTAACCTCATTTGCTTCGGATACTCTGATGGGGTAGTTGTTGGTGAGCGAGGAAAGGGATTAATAGAAGGCAACACCATTTACGGTAATAAAAAAACCCAGTTCAGCCATATTGTTCTTGAAATGTTGTGTTTTGTAATTAATGTACCTGTAGTATAGCTGAACACTATAAACACCTGCATGCAGTGTGCAACTCGAAAGCTGACCATCAAGGGCCTGCTCAGATGAATGAATGAATGAATGAATGAATGTTGGATTTATAGAGCGCGTGGTTACCCTGGAGCGTCCCAGCGCTGTACCACTGGGGAACCCGTCCTGGCTTTCCCTGTGAGATGGTCCCTTTACTGGGCATCCCCAAGGTGCGACTGCTGTGCCACATAAAGGTCCTGAATGTCCACTCTTAAATTCATCAATCTATTAATTCATCCCCCAATCCCATGAACACAGTGCGAAGGAAACCTGTACAATACCTACTTACAATGACAAAAAGGTGAAATGACAAATGTACGCTGTAAACATGGAGATGGTGGCGGTAGGAAAAGGCCAGTGCAAGAGAGTTGGTTTGGCAAAATGTTCTTCGCTTCATGCCTTGTAAAACTATTTGTAGGCAGAGACATTTTAAGGCATTGGCAAAGTGGGCTCCCCCAGCCTTGGTGAGGGTGGTGGGGCAATTAAAGCTAGTTCTGTTCTGCAGAGGGTCTTGGCCCTATGACCTTCAATAATTCTTAAACAGGTTGTTTTAAATACCGTTTTCCTTTCATTTTTTTTTAATGTGGGCGTTTGCTTGAGGGTCTATTACAGACATTTTGCATGGAAATGTTGTTTGTTTCATGCAAAATCCATAAAAAACGTTTTCTTACATAAAAACGATTTGCAGCAATCTTAGTGAGCTACTGCTGTGTTACATCATTGAAAACACACGTCAGTATCCCTGAATATTTGATGTAGACACATTTAGAATTTGCACCAGTGAGCCTGTGCACTGTCCGTGACCAGGCCAAAGAGGGCATGAAAGAGCTGAAATTGGATGTTACATTCAAAGCTGTTCCGAAAAGGAGCCCCTAAAATAATTTTTCCCCAGGACACCCAACATCCTTAAAATGTCCCTGTTTGTAGGCCATCATCAAACACACCTTGTATGAAAAGGGGATCTGTATACCATGACACCAGGCTTTGAACATCTCTTCCCCAGAAGCAGTTTTTCACGAGTCCTTTACTACTGCTTGGAACTCCATACCTCTAAACACCAAACTGGAATGCACCCTCCTTACCACCAGGAAACCCGTAAAACCCGTACTGTTCACCTGTTCCTAAACTAATGTATGCAATACATCATTTCATACACTGCCTTCAGTGATGATTTTCCACTTCGTTCGTATGCAGGTTTTTTTTTACTCTAAGGATTCGATATTGATTCTTGTTTCATTGTCCCTGTACTAATTTTGAATTTATTGCAAAACACCCTTATACCTATTGGGTTTAAAGAAACAGGGCTGCTCCCTAAACCAGCGGTGATTCTTGGCAAACAATTCTAGACTATCACAAATATTGCTTCGTGTGGAAACCATTTCAAACTGGTGTGAATGTCGTGCAACGCTCAAATACCTTTGGTATTGGGAGCTGATTGCCACTTTAAGGAGCAGGAGGGCTATTTTATACTGTTAAATGACCCATGCTCACGGTGGGCGATTTTAATGAGTCAATTGTTTATTGGAAGTATGGATGTTGGTTTTAAAAAAAAACACTGTTCTTGATTTGTTCACCCTCTGCTAAATGAAGGATTTCTAAAGAGAGCCGCCTTTACCTGAGTGCAAGATTGCGAGAGGGGCAAACCTCACAGCTTACTCATTGCCATCCATTTCAACCACTATGCACTTTTGGGCTCCAAATCAAACGATCAACAATGTAGATTAGCAAAAGATTTAACCAATGAGCCATAGCATCACACAAAAGCTATCACATTCATCGCACCCTACTTTCTCATTCTAGTTGGCTAAGAAATATGTGCATCGCTTTCCTGTATGATTGCAATTTGCTTTGGTCCTTACCATTTTCTATTCGTCACATCATCCAAAGCAGGCATTTGCTGTAAATGTTGCTTCTGATGCATACTTCTAACTGCAGATTCCTCACCTTGTGAATTCTCCCAGGTACCAGACTGGATCCAGAAAAACTCAAAAGCAGTGCTTCGGAGTTAAAGATGATTCCACTGCTTCACAGTCATGCACAGACTCTGTGCCATCTTCTTAGGTCAGACTCTGACCAGAGCCAGGCTTATAGAAATGACAGTCGTGGGGATTGAGACGAGTTTGCCTCATGCTATGATGATGACAACTTGTACATGGACCTGGACCTACTGCATGTCAGTGGACTGGACACCTCACCCGATACTGGGTTGTTTTCCCTCCTGGGCCAGTAAGAGAGGAGAGCATGTCTTGTGCTCCAGTGATCAGAAGGGTTGATGTGGTCCATGACCTCCATCTTCCAACCATGGAGGTAAAGATAAATGTTTTGACAGAAATCCTACATCATGGCCAGACATCAACTAAATCTAATTTTTCCTTCAATACAATCCTCACTGATGCACTACTGGGCACTTGGGCAAAACCTTGTTCTGGTCCCCCAATCAACCAACACGTCACCCTCCACCACAGACCTGTTCCAGGAGACCCGGACTAGTTTAAAAAAGCATCAAACCTCTGAAAATCTGGTTGTTCCAATGTCCACGTGTAGAGTGAAGCCCAATGCCTTTCAAACACATCCCCTCACAAGGCGTCAAAAGGGATAGATACATTTGGCAAGAGTATGTTCTCCTCAGCCACCCTTGCCTTGAGGTCAGTTAACACACGCTGATTACTAGGTTGCTAAACCCACTATGGGACATGGGGTTGAGGTCTTACCTGCAGTTTCTTTTCGGGGATTTGCCAGGGGCTTGAAGTATCGAGAACATCTGGCTCCACTGCCTGCTCAGCAGGCATTCCAATCCTTCCGAGGTTGGAGCATATACCTGAAAAGGTCAGCCACAATAAAACAATGACCTGGCCACCAGGGGCAGCTCTTGTCTCGGTCTTCTGCCCCTCGGGCCACAACCTCCAAGCCCCTTTAGTGTTACCCTACTGGCATACAGCCATCTGGTTGGAGGCAGGATCAGTCTCTTCTTGCAGGGTGGCAACACATTACATCCAACAAACGGGTCCTGCAGTTTGTCCATAAGGGCTACGCCCTGCCATTCCTTCTTAAACTACTACACCTCCCACCTACATCAGACCACTTCTCAGAGGACCTTAAGTCGATTTAATGCCAGTAAATGCAGGCGAAAGCAGCCATAGCAAGGGTGCCAGCCTCAGAAGTAGCACCTTTTTGGTATTCCTGCTACTTCCTGTGTCAAAGGAGAGATGCCTCCTTCCGATTCAAGATCTTCACACTCTCAATGCTTTCCTATGCAAGGACAAATTCAAAATGCTCGCCCTTGCCCAGGTTCTTTCTGCTCTGGATTCTGGATGGCAGTGTTGGACTTGCTAAATGCTTATTTTCACAGCTTCGTCTAGCAGGCCTAAAAAAAACGCTACCTGCATTTCATGGTGGGCCACAACCACTTTGTTTGCCCAGGTCCCTTTTGCCTTCACCAGTGCCCCTCAGGTGTTCACAAAGGGGATGGCTGTGGTCACTGCCCATCTTCGAAGGTCAGGGGTAACAGTCTTCCCCTACCTCCACGACTGGCTGCTGAGGGCATTCTCACCACAGTTAGGGGCATATGTATAAAAACATCGTTTTCGAGTCCTTAATAGCGATTTTTTGCGAATCGCAAAATGCAATGTATGTAGGAATCGCAATAATAATTGCGATTCCTGCATATTCCTTAATTGCGACTCGCAAATTGCGAATCACAATTAAGGAATACCTTCCCATTCATTCCAAGAGGCCCACAGGAATGAATGGGAAGACATCTGCAATTTGCAAATACCCATTAGGTACTCGCAAATTGCGAATGCAATTTCAAGGGTGTGAAAAGGATACCCTGTTGCACCCCTGAAATATGTATATGTGCCATAGGGCATGTATGTATGCCACATGGCACTTTGAAAAATGCAAAAAAGTGCATTTTTCAAAGAAATCGCAAATTACAACCAACTTGAAGTTGTTGGTAATTTGCGATTTCTTATGAGAAAATCGCACAACTTGGGTACTTCCTGCATCGCATTTAAGGAATCACAATTTTTGATTCCTCAAATGCAATCGCAAAATAGGGAATCGCAAATTTTGCGATTCCCTATTTTGCGATGCCCTTTTGGGATGATACATCCCAAAAAGCCTTTTCCCGTTCGCAAACAGTCCGATTCTGAGAATCGCCCCATTTGCGAACTGGAAAAGGACTTGATACATATGCCCCTTAGTCACAGACCACCTCCAGACAACGGAGAGACTCTTGACGTCATTGGGGTTGTCAATCTACCGAAGTCTCAACTGACTCCTTCACAGAAGCACGTCTTCATCAGAGCCATCCAGGATACAATGTATTTTCGAGCCTTTCTTCCAGACCAGCGAGTCAAGGACATTCGGGTTATGATCCTGATATTTCAACCTCTGTCCTGGGTCTCCGTGAGGGTAGCTCTGAGGCTTCTAAGCCTACTAGCCTCTTGCATGCTGCTCACTGACCATGGCACATACCAGCTTTGCAGTGGGATCTGAAGCCCAGCACCAAGGGAACCTGTCAGATTCCATCCATGTGTCGGAGGACACTGCAAAAGACCTGCAGCGGTGGCTGTTCGACCAGTGTTGGACATGCAGCAGATCCCTCTTCCTGCACCACCATGATTTGACAGTAGTGATGGATGCGTCGCTACTGGGTTGGGTGCTCATCTTGGAGAGTTGGTGATCAGAGGACTCCAGTCTATAAAGTAGCATTGCCTCCACATGAGTTTGCGGGAGTTGTGGGTATTCATTTGGCTTTGAATTCCTTCCTGCCCTCCTTCACCGAATAGCTGGTACAGGTTTTTACAGCCATCACTGCCGGGTCCTGTGCCAAAAGGCTCTATGCTTCTGGAGCTGGCTGAATCGTCAAGGGGTTTCCCTGGTGGTACTCTACTGGGCAGGGTTCTGTAAACGACAGGGTTGAATAACTCATCCAGCGCTGCCTAGTGGATCATGAATAGCGGTTATACCTGGAGATGGCAAAGGGCTTGTTCAGACAGTGGGGAGAACCCCAGCTCAATCTCTTTGTCAATGCTGAGAATGCGCAGTGTGAAGTTTCCAAGAGACTCCTTCCATCTAGAGTGCAGCACAGGGCTGTGTGCCTGCCCACTGCTACATCTTCTGCCCTGAGTTCTGATGAAGATCTGGGACAACCTTGCCCAAGACATTCTAGTGGCTCCGGACTGGGCCAGGACAGTGTGGTACCTGGAACTTCTGGGCGTTAGCATCCATCCTCTGATTAGGCTGCCACTTAGGCAGGACCTTCTGTTACAGCAGCAGGTAGTGTCCTGCACCTCCATGCTTGCAGATTGAGCAGTGACAGTTGATCCCCTTTGATCTTCCTCCTGTGGTTGTTGATGTTGATGGTTTTAATTTTGACTTCCAGACGTCCAACGAAATATGTGTATGCAGGGTGCTTGTGGCTTGGTGCAGTACCTGTCAGTTGGGCCCATTTCAAGCGAAAATGTCAGGTTTGTGGTTGTTTGCCTAGTTTTAGTCCCTGCAAGATCTTGCTCTGGTCACAGTTAAAGCTTACTTGTTGGTCCTTTTTAAGTTTGCTGGATCAACCATCACCAGTTGTAATGTGTTTCCTAAATGGTTTGCAGCATATGTTCACATCCAAACCTTTTGTGATCCAACAGTTAGACTTAAATCTGCTTTTCGCTTTTCTAATGTGTACCCGTTTTGAACCAATGCACAGTTGTCCATTGTGCCTACCCACTCTAAAAACGGTCTTCCTGGGTATGATAACATTCAAATTCCAGGCGATCTGTCACCTTTTTTCCAGACAAGTTGTTGTTAAGGACTCAAGCTGCACTCCTACCGTAGGGGGTACTGCCTTTTCATATTGGACAAACCATCACCCTCCCATTCTTCTTTGCTCCTCCTCATCTCTCAAAAGAGGATGAGAAATGCCATAGTTTGAAACCCAAGAGAGCATTCACACTTTAAAAAGACATACCAAAGAACTTTGGGTGGACGATTAGCTCTTTGTGGATTTCTCTGTGGAGAAGAAGGGCAGGGTGGTGGAGAAACAGACCAGCTCTTGATGGAGAGTCCTCTGCATTAAAATCTGCTACGCACTGGCTAAGCAGCAGCCTCCAGAAGGACTATGGGCTCACTCCACTTGGGCCAAGGCTGCTACCACTGCGTTGGCACATTGAGTGCCTGTCCTAGATATCTGTCAGGCAGCTACGTGGGTATCAGTGTACACTTTCACGAAGCTCTGCTTCCTCGACAGTCGCGTCTGGTAATATGTTCATTGTGGGCGCTCAGTCCCTCAGGACGTTTTAATCTGAACCACAGTACTACGAACTTGGGAGGTACTGCTTTGGTACCTGTTCATAAGATAAGGAATATGCAATTTGAAGTACCCATCAAAAGAACAATCTACTTACCCTTGACAATGCTTTTTCTAGTCGAACTGCAGACGCCCCACCACCTCCCTCTTAGGTGGTATGGGTCTCTTCCATCTAAAAATCTAGGAATCTGCAAACTGATTCATTCAATTCGCAGATGGTCTCCATAGCTAAAGGCGCGGAAGAGCTCAAGAAAGAATCTGACGTCAGCATGCAAGGGTGGTACTTATATGCCACTCCTTTTGTTGCTTCTAGAGTGGATCTGCGCCGAGGCTTCGCACAATGCCAGCTACTGGCACAGGAACACTGCTTTTACCTTTTGCTGATTGTGTCTGACCTAGCGGAAATTCACAAGGTGCTGAATTCATTGTTAGCTAGAGTATCCACCAGAAAGAAAGTTACTGAAGGTAAGTAACTTGTTCTTTTTTGACAAATGTGAGGGATCCTCCTTAAGAGTTACAGATTTTTGATGGTGAAAGCTATTTTATCATTTCAAGAAGGTCAAAGAAGATCTCATGTTCATATGGAACATGGGCCTGGAATATGGATGTTGACAAGTAGCTCAGCCTAATTTAAAGATAGCAGGCCAAGTACTGATATTTATCTCTGATTTTTACATGCTCTCATTATTGTTCAGCTGAAATGGATAGCATTTTGCAAGAGACAGCAGCTTATACACAGAGGGGTCTTGGGCTCTCCCATAGGAATGTTATTCTATCACCATATGCTACTGCCATTTGTGTATCAGTTTGCCCTCTATGGAATGCTTGTATTGGCAAACATGAGGGACTGTTTACATTCCAAAAGTCTTTTGAATCTTCACACATTAAACTGGTTGTATATCACTATACTGCTGGCCACTACAGTGGCTGAACATAATTACAGCAACTGTGGCAGACAGCTAGATAATTACTGAGAACGTGTGCTTTTTGTGAGTTTGAAAAATTAAGGTTAAACAGTTAGAGGTGTCTGGATGGTTGGTCCGCAGGACCCTAAAATCAAAAAGTGGAGGGATTTGATTGGCCAAGTAGGCTTTTTTGACCACCAGTGGCCATATCTGTCCCATTTAACTGACCAATGTAATTGGTTGGCCCCAAAAGAAACAGAGATGTTGAGGCTTCCATTACAAGAGACAGCGACTCACTCAGTCTCTGTGCCCCGAATAGATTTGTTTTTATTTTAATGAAGATATAAGTGCCAGGGTAGTGGTACCTTGACCTCCTTACACTTCTGAGGGGGTCCTAGAGGGACGCTGCCCCAAAGCCACTAACAAACTTAAAAATAAAATTAATTCAGCAGGTCCTGCATTACTCCTACAGGACACAGGGGGCACCCCCAAGTGGTCCCACTGGAGTTTCATGGGACCACATGGGTTATGCGCTGGGTCCTGCGGGAGTACTGCTGGCTCACTAAAAAAATTGTACTTTACCTTCTTCCAGTGGGCACAATTCATGGAGAACACACTTCCTCTAGATACCTAAGCCCCTTTAGGTGGCCAAGCTGCTGCTATGCCCAGCTTTTGGCTTGTATGGAACTCTTCACAATAATGAATGAATGAATGACACGCGTGGGCAAGTACCTGCGTCACACTGTCTTCTCCCTTTGCTCAGCCCGTCAGGGAGAGCAAATCACTTTAGACACTCTTACCCCCTTTTTTCACATTTTTTTATTTGGACGAATAATAAACACCCGAGGGCGCAGACAAATATACAGCATAGCATCAGTTGTCACGGCATAACAGGTTCATAATGGTCAATCAGTATATATACAGTGGTTGGCTATGCAAAGTCCAATATACAATTTATGTAAAACCCCTAACACTCTTTGCTGTCGAGACGAACCCTTCATACTAGGCAGAGCGTAATTTAGTAAAAAGATTAGGAGAGAAATGTGTTATCCAATATGCATAGATCACAAGAAAAAGAATAATAATGGAGGGAAAAAAGCAAACTAAGAAACACAAATCAACCAACCCAGGTCAGCAATCGCTCCATTCTGCTAATTCAGGTAAAGCCTAATCAGAAATAGAAAACGCTGGGGCGGCCAAGTAGCCACCCCAGGGCTGACGGTTGAGGACCCCCAGCGGCAGGGACATAGTGCTTGCACTGGTATGTAGAGGGGCGGATCCAGCATCAGACTCTCCACATGCAGGAGTGTTAGATCGCCACTGATCAGTGTACTTTACTGTGCAGTGTACATCGTCTTCCCCAGGTGGTTTCTTCAGGTCGCCATCCTGTTTCCCCTCAGTCAGGTCCTCTTGACCCTCAGTGTATATATATATATATATATATATATACTTTTCTTTATTCAGTTTTACAAAATAGAAAACCATAAAAGCAACATAACAGATACAATACATAATTTTACACATCGTTAAAACAATGTAAAAGAGAGGAACTCGTTACACTTCATTTTGAGGATAGTTAACCATAGAATCGTTTAGGGGTCAAACTATGCTATCTAGTACATGACATTCTAAACTTCAACCATTGCACAGATGACAAAAACTGATCATAAGTTTCTTCTATGTTTAAAAATACATTTCAGGAAATTGACCATGAGGTTACAAGTATATTCACAATCTAAAAACTGAAGTTGCAGCATGGCTGGGTGACATCGTCTGATACCCCACGATTTTAGCTGAGGTATCAGCCATAGCTTACGATGCCCATAATAAAACTTACAGAACAGAATGGTATGTATTGTTGTCTGCTCTGAGATAGCATCGCAGGGGCAGGGTGTAAGAATTGAGTCCCAGCTGTTTTTCACTGGGAAGGCAACTAAGTGATGAAAAATATTTAGCCTGAATCTTGTCAAAAGAAGTCGTTCAAATACCCTAAGATCGTAGGGTAGGTAAGGCTGGATTGACAGGGTAATCTGGACAGCAATTGAATGCTGGACAGAGGCTTTCGATTCTTCGTTGGCAATTCTTAATTCTTCTAAGTGACCCAACGCCCTTACTTTCAGATCCTTCCTCGAAATTTCACGGATCGTCTCAGGTGAAGTGTAGTAGGTCACTAGCCCTAAGTCAGTCAAAAACTGTCTTACATAAGAAAGCCAACTATTCTTCAGTAAGTGGTCTAAGGACATACAATCTGCCATGATTTGCTTAGTAAGTTGATTTTTTTCAGATAACCACATTCTTTGCCAAAGTAGAAGTGGTTGAATTCTTACCAAGTCACCAAGTACGGGACGCCCAGTTCCATGTGGCATGCGAACGTAGAGACCGATTTAGGTGCTGCTACTAAGAATCTCAAAATATATTCACTGCCAGTTGTAAAGCATTAATGTTCGCATGCCCCCACACTCCCGCCCCATAGAGGGCTATTGCCTGGCATTTCGCATTATATATTTTAAAGCAATTCTAGCGGAGACCTTTTGCCCAACTTTTGGGGAAAATTGATGAGAGCTACAATAGCTCTCATAAAAAGATGTTTTCTTGCCTCAACCGCGGGTTTCCAGTTCAATTTGTCATCAATCATGATTCCTAAATAGGGATACTGGGCCGTTATTTCAAGCTTTTATTTGCTGAGGAAAATATCTTTAACCCCTTTTTTCCCTGTGCCTGCTACCATTACATAAGTCTTTGTTATGTTTATTTGTAAATCTAGACTCCTCATAAAGTCTGCGTATCTATCCAGAGCCTTCTGTAATTTGCGTGGGGTACGGGCCAATATCACGGCGTCGTCCGCATAGAGTAGAGCGGGAATCGAACGTTTTCTTACTTGCGGTCGATCCTGGCCCCCCCTCAACATGGCCACCTCCAGACCATTTGTATACAGTGAAAACAAAAAGAGGGCCAGTACACAACCTGGGCGGACTCCACGCTCTACCCCAAACGACGAAGATAGTTCGCCTTTTGCACCAAATCGTACTCTCGCGGAGGCTCGAGTATAACTCCCTTAGAAAGTCTACTAGAGGAGTGTTGTAATCTACTGCTGCATTTCCCTTCTCTATGGTTCCCTTCTCTACTGCTCAGCCAGTGTGAATTTCGGTGTGCCTGAAGATGTCTAGAATGTTGGTTGTATGATGATGTCGTGGAATGTTGGGTGCTTGGTGAGCTGTGGAGTGTCAGTTGGTGAGTGCAGGCTGAGCAGGGCAGAGGCTGCTCCTGGTGGGGCAATACTTGGACTTACCATCTTCCAAGGATATTGATGTCATTTACTTATCAATAAATCTTATTAATATATCTACACATCATATGGTCTCTAAGGACTATCTTATTTACAATAAGGAGCATCAACTCCCATTTGTGTCAGAATAGTCCAGAGCTTTGCATGACAGACACATTCAAAAGCAGCGGACAGGTCAACGTAAACCATGTATAGCTTGCCCCGCTTTGCATGAACATATTTGCCCAACAACATTGATAAGTTCAGGGCTCGTTCAGTAGTACCAAAGCCCTCCCAAAACCCGAATTTGGAGGTCGTAGAGTACCCCGCCATCGCCCCCCCACTGCTGGAGACGCTCAAGCACAACTCTGCCTACTAACTTGCCCAGCAAATCCAGCAGTGAGATCGGACGGTAGCAGGATACCTCCTGCCGATTACCTTTTTTAAATATAGGAACCATGATGGACTTGGTCCAAGAATCCAACAGGCCTTTTACCATTACTGCCTTAAACACCCTGGTCAATATTGGGGCCCACAGTTCCGTGTTATATTTAAATAGGTCTACAGGGACCCCATCGGGTCCTGGAGATTTTCCATTTTTGCTGGCATTTAATGCCTGAAGCACCTCAGGAATATCAAATTCCAGCAAGATGGGATAAGGCACCTCAGGGGGGCTATCAATAGGAACTACACCGGTCCCTGTTGAAGTAGAGCCTTTGTGGAATATAGCGGAGAAATGAGCCACCCAGACTGATTCCTCAATGGCTACTTCTATTTTGGGAGATTTTTTTCGTCTGCTAGAAATGGGGAAAGCCTCGCTATTTTTATCTGTAGAGCTTTTATGGAGTTAATCCGAAAGGGCTTGTTTTAATTCGCCCTTCCTCTTCTTTCGCACAATGTTGTACTCTTTTCTAAGCTTACTTATTTCCTGTTGGTCTCTCTTAGATTTATTTAATGCTGTTTTTAATTTTGTGTGGGCTGCAGTACAGCTATGGTTGAACCACCCTACCTTTCTGGGTCGATCTTTGTTTTTTTACTGTCAGTTAATTAATTTTTGCTAGAATTACAGCAAAATTGCTTAGAACTTCCTCCTCTGAGGCTGCTAGGTCTAAGCACCTGAGGAATGATGGTAAGGCTGCTTTTATCACCTTTTCAATGGTTTCCCTAGGGTCTACCTTCTCCCATTTTAGGGAATATCCGTTTGTCCTATCTAGATGCAGATTGTTCTGACTTAGCGCACTTAATATAGTCAGTCAGGGGGAATGAGTTTACGTGAGATGCAGTTCTAGGCTAAGGGCAGATTGGTCACTTAGTGTGTTGACTAAGAGTTCAAAGTTATCGACTCTATTTGCCAAGATGTTCGATATTAAAAAGTAGTCAACTGTTGTTTCGTGGCCCCTCCCTAGGAATGTTGGTTCAAACCGATGTGAGATCGGATCTACTTTATTAGCTATAATGAGCTCCATTGCTGAGAGGATTTCGTTCAGGTGCAGCCCTATATTAGAGTGATTAAAATGAACTATGGGGCAATCATGTTCGTCCACCAACCCACAGAGATTACTACTACTGCGTGAGCATGGATGGAGGTTAAAATCCCCACCTCCAATAATGCTTACAGTTACTCTATCTCCATGATCCTGCGTCAACTGAAAAATCTTCAGGACCTGACCTTCCGAAAGATTGTTACAAAAATTAAGCAGGAGGATTAGCTCATTATTGCCAAAGAAAAGGCAAAGAAGTTGATAGTTTACATCCAACTGTACTACAGTTGTTTTCAGTTCTTTTATAGTATTGGCTATAAAAATAGTCAACCCTCCTTTCGGCCTGCCCATAGTTCCCGCTATTGCTGAGGAGAAGTAGGTTTTATAGCCTATCAGATGTAATTCAGTCGTGGACCATGTCTCTTGGAGGCAGATTACGTTATGGTTCCGCAAAAAATTCAGGGCGCTTCCGTCTTCGACCTTAGGTTGAAGACCCGCAATGTTCCAAAAAATGACTTTTAGGGATTTCGATTCGTTAGTAGAGGGGATGACCGCTGGGGACATGCGGTCAACTTGCGCCCAACCGCCATTCAAAGGCCCCTTTGACGTTGGTGGTCAATCAACCATCTCCAGACAGCTATACCTGTTTATAGTCGGGACCCTCAGTGTCGTCCTCAGATCCTCTCTCTGGATGCGCACTGACCTCTAAAACCTCTGACCACAACCCCGCTATCGAGCGTCTCCATACCCCCCTAGCGTCTTCTCTACCTGGATCCCCTTAGGTTGCTCAAGCACCTGCTACACACAGTCTTCACTCTGTACCAAACTTTCTGCGGTTGCTGATTTATTGTGGGCAACCAATGACACACTGGTAGACGAGTACCTTTTGCGCACAGTTTTACCCTTTAAACATCTCTATGGAAAGCCCACTCCATATAGACATGTACGGCCCTTTAAGCGGCAACGCTCATACAATGCACAGCCTCAGTAAGGAACTGTTCATGGAAAGCTCACTTCCTCAATACCTCCAAGCTCCATTAGGTGGCCTAGCCTCTACTACTCACCGCCCTGACTTTACCGAACCCTTCTCTGATAGCTGAGTTCCTCTTGGTAATCAACTACGTGTGTACACATGTCTGGGCAAGTACCTGCTGTGCATGGTCTTCACTCTGCACAACCGCAGGGCCCACTGCATGCAGACGCCCAAGCACCATTAGTTGGCCTAGCTCCTACTATGCAGATACTTTGCAAAGTACACAACTTTTCATGGTGATGCCACTCCCTGTAGACACCCAAGTCCCCTTAGGTCAGCGGTCTTCAATCTGTGGGGCGCGACCCCCAGGGGGGTCGTGGAGTCCTGGGAAGGGGGTCGCAGATTCTGCAGAGTGCAGTTCCTGGCATTGGGCTGAGGGTGCTCACGGCGGAGGCCTAATTCACACGAGGTGTGAAAAACATCAACGCCTCATTAACAAGTAAAAGGTCTTTTAAAGACCTGTCAAGTACTTGGGTGTGACTGTGTGTGTGTCCCTGAAGCTGCTACAGCCGGGCTCACATACACGAGCTGGGGGGAGCTGGGGGCTGGGGGAGTGGCTGTAGTGTAGCCCTTTGAGTTCAATGGATGTTGCGCACCTGGAGCTGTGGGTCCCGTGACACGTCCCCCGCCCCCAGCAGGGAGGCACAGAGATGCCCTCCCATGAGTGAGAAAGAAGAATGAAGACGACGCAGAGAGATACTGATTCCTCCTCACCCCCCCCCCCCCCCCCCATGATAGAGGCACAGAAAAGGTGGGTGGATGAATGGATGAAAGGCTGAAGGATGGATGTGTGAAAAGGTGGGTGGATGGATGAATGAAAGGGTGGATGGATGAATGATGGATGTATGGATGGAAGGTTGAAACGGTGGATGGATGAAGGATAGATTGGTGAAGGATAGATGTATGGATTGAAGAATGAAAGGGTGGACGGAAGAATGGATGGATGAAAGGGTGGATGGATGGATGGATGTGTAAAAAGATGGGTGGATGAATGAAGGGTGAATGGATGGATGAAAGGGTGGATGGATGAATGATGGATGTATGGATGGAAGGATGAAAGGGTGGATGGATGAAGGATGGATGTATGGATGGGAGGATGAAAGGGCGGATGGATGAAGGATGGATGTATGTATGGATGGGAGGACGAAAGGGTGGATGGATGAAGGAAGGATGTATGTATGAATGGGAGGATGAAAGGATGGATGTATGGATAGATAAAAGGCTGCATGGATGAATGATGCATGGATGGATGTGTGAAAAGGTGGGGGGATGAATGATGGGTGGATGGATGAAAGGGTGGGTGGATGGATGTATGGATGAAAGGGTGGATGGATGTATGGATGGGAGGATGAAAGGGTGGATGGATGAAGTATGGATGTTTAGATAAGAGGATGAAAGGGTGGATGGATGAAGGATGGATGTATGAATGGGAGTATGAAAGGGTGGATGGATGTATGAATGGATAAAAGGTTACATGGATGAATGAAGGATGGATGTGTGAAAAGGTGGGTGGATGAATGATGGGTGGGTGGATGGAAGGAAGGGTGGATGGGTAAAGGATGGGTGAATGGATGGATGTATGGATGGATGGATGTGTGAAAAGGTGGGGGGATGAATGATGGGTGGATGGATGAAAGGGTGGGTGGATGGATGTATGGGTGAAAGGGTGGAAGGATGTATGAATGGGAGGATGAAAGGGTGGATGGATGAAGGATGGATGTTTGGATGGGAGGATGAAAGGGTGGATGGATGAAGGATGGATGTATGGATGGGAGTATGAAAGGGTGGATGGATGTATGAATGGATAAAAGGTTGCATGGATGAATGATGGATGGATGTGTGAAAAGGTGGGTGGATGAATGATGGGTAGATGGAAGGAAGGGTGGATGGGTAAAGGATGGATGTATGGAAGGAAGGATGAAAGGGTGGATGGATGAAGGATGGATGTATGGATGGAAGGATGAAAGGGTGGACAGATGAAGGATGGATGAAAGGGTGGATGGATGAATGATGGATGGATGGATGTGCGAAAAGGTGGGGGGATGAATGATGGGTGGATGGAAGGAAGGGTGGATGGGTAAAGGATGCGTGAATGGATGGATGATGGATGGATAGATGGATGGATGTGTGAAAAGGTGGGTGGATGAATGATGAGTGGATGGATGAATGAAAGGGTTGATGGATGAATGATGGATGTATGGATGGAAGGATGAAAGGGTGGATGGATGAAGGATAGATTGGTGAAGGATAGATGTATGGATGGAAGAATGAAAGGGTGGACAGATGAAGGATGGATGGATGAAAGGGTGGATGAATGATGGATGGATGTGTGAAAAGGTGGGGGGATGAATGATGGGTAGATGGATGGATGAAAGGGTGGGTGGATGGATGGATGAAAGGGTGGTTAACTGAAGGATGGATGTATGGATGGAAGGATGAAAGGGTGGGTGGGTGGGTGGGTGAAGGATGGGAAGATGAAAGGGTGGATGGATGTATGAATGGATAAAAGGTTGCATGGATGAATGATGGATGGATGCGTGAAAAGGTGGGTGGATGAATGATGGGTAGATGGAAGGAAGGGTGGATGGGTAAAGGATGGATGTATGGATGGAAGGATGAAAGGGTGGATGGATGAAGGATGGATGTGTGGATGGATGGATGTGTGAAAGTGTGGGTGGATGAATGATGGAGGGATGTGATGAGGTCGAACAGGCGCATTTATGGTTGTCAAAAGTTGATGATGAGGAGTACTAGTTTCTAGAAACTTTTGTCGGAAGGGGGTCCTTACGCCTAAAAAGGTTTTACAAGGGGGTCTCAGCATCAAAAAGTTTGAAGACCTCTGCCTTAGGTACACCTGGGGTAGCCCCTTCTACACACAGCCTTCGCCCCCTACTGAACCTTTCACGAATAGCTGATCACTCATGGGGAACCAACTACTCACAGGTGGCCAAGTACCTTTTGTGCTCGGTTTTTGCCCTTTGCAGAACTCCTCCTTTGAGAATCCACTCTCTAGACATCCAAGCCCCCTTAAGTGGTGAAGCCCCTACTATAGACCGCCTTTGCCCTGTACTGACCCACCCACGAATAGCTGATCATTTGTGTGGAACCAACCACACATTGTTGGTTAACCCAACCCCTACAACCCACAGCTTTGCCCTGCACACAACTCTTCAGAGAGAGTCCACTCCCAAAGTTCCTTAGGTGGCGAACCCTCTACTACACTCAGCCTTCTCCCTGTATTGAACCCTTCCTGAATAGCTGATCACTCTTAGGCAACGGTATACACCTGTTACAACGCAACTTTTACAACTACCTACCATTACAACGCAACTTTTACAACGCACACCCTTACAACGCATTGCGCTGGGGGGCGCTCTAGGATAGGGAATAAGTATAATTTACTATCCAACACCTTCCCTAGTGTCCACGGGGACTGGAGTTGGAATAGTAAATTATACTTACCACTATCCAGCACCTCTAAGCGCTATGCGTTGTAATGGTATGCGTTGTAATGGTCGCGTTGTAATGGTAGGTAGTTGTAATGGTATGCGTTGTAACGTCATACATCCTTAGGCAACCAGCCATAAGTGGGTGGGCAATTTCCTGCTGCACACATCCTAGGAATTCCCTCAAAAAAAACTGTGGTTAAAGTGACGTTTTAGTTACATACAGTAATAATATAATTTACGTGACAAATCCTTAGACATTTATGGAATAAATAAAGGTTAAAGTGATGTTAGAGTTAGGTACGGTACTGAGATTTTAGTACCTTACCTCGCTCGTGCCCTTGCCATGAACAATGTTTTCACCAATTTGAAATTTGATATGTTGCAGTCATTGTATCAATGATTTCATAGAAGTGTCATGAGAAATGTAACAGGGGAGGTAACTAGTGCATGGCGAGGGCTTGAGTTATAATAACTTGAGATAGCTATAACTGGCGAATTTAAGTGGTTTTGTTCATTTAAAATGGAATGTTTTAAGTGATATTTTCACCTAACTATAACATCCCTTTAACCTTTGATTTTTTCAGTAGATTTCAAACGTTTTTTAAAATTTAAAGTAATCTCTTATTACAATACCTAACTATAACATCACTTTAACCTTTTTTTCAATGAATTGCTATTTTTCTTTTTAAGGTAAAATAAGATGCCAATTTCTACGTTGGGTTGGGCGCCAAACCTTCCACTGGTGCCTTGACCCAGCAGAGCATGGCTGACTATATGACTACAACAATGTAAAGGGTTAAAATTAAAATAAGGCAGACCTACTGATTTAGGCAAGAGGTTATAATGGCAAAATATAAAAAGCGGGCCTATTGGCTTTATCGAGGGTCCAGCACATCAACATATTTAAAGCCGACCTATTGGCTTTGTCAAAATGCAGCTCTAGAACATACCACAAGGGGTCCCTGCACTCTATCGGAACAACACAGAGCTCCAATTCTGAGTACTTTGAAAACAAAGTGTGGTAAGCTCTCCTGGGGTCATGAACTCAATTAGCAAGGAAACTTACTGTGTTTTTATTAATGCTTCTGGGATGCTACTGCACTTCCTGTAGTCCCACTGCATACAAAATGGCTGGTAGGACCCCAGCCATTCTATGGGCACCACCAGGCAGAAAAAAATATGGGGTGCTCCTTGCAAGTGCAGTGAATAGTAAATGACCAGTTCCTGTCGTTCATTTATTATTCTTTGGTTTGATACTTAATTTTTTTTAAATGGTGCCCCAGTGCCCACCGAGGCACTCACAACATATCTAAATGTCGGGGTTTACGGGTGAGCCCCCAACACCCCTGCGGCCCTCGCTATCTCCCTAACCAGCCCCCATATTGGATGCAGACGGGAGCCACCTATTATTTAAATAGTATATCCAAATGTTGGGGGTCGCGAGGGGAGCTACAAGGCTCCTGCGGCCCCTGCAGACTCCCCAGCTGGCACCTATAGTGAATGTCCGCAAGAATAGGCTATTATTGGAAAGTGGGTTCATAAGTATCCACCCAAGGCAACCATAACAGCCTAAATTGGTAGAGGCTGCAGGGAGGAACTCCAAAGCCTGTATTGCTTTGCACTTCCAGATAATACAGAATACCACTCTCCCACACTGAGGCTGTAACATGACAAAGCAATAAATCTAACACAACACCATCTGGAAAGCGATTTCACTTTATAAAATGAATCTCATCAAAGACTGTTCTCAGAATAAGGCTTGGGGTTTTATTTATGCAATGCTCTCTAACAGAAAGACTTTCCCAGATGTCAAATGAACAACGTTCAAATGTGCGTGTGTGTGTGTATGTATATATATATTTATAATCTAACAAACAGTCCATCAATGGGAGGTGCACTTGATAGCTGGTGTGTGTGGCAAGGTAGGACAAACCTCGAGAATGTTTCTCCCCAAAACAAAAATAGGGCAACACTCTCCTGGGGATGTTATAATTCATTTATTTAGCAATCCATCTCACTCCTCCTACGCCTTTCAACCATACAGGTCTTGATCACAATACATAGCGTAGTCCATCTTCGCTTTTATCTTTATATACCTATCTCCCACTACTCCCATTATGATGCCTTGTCGGAGTGGTAGTTGTTACAAACAAACATTTAAATTGAAAAATCATTCAATGCCTGTGCGCACAAAAAGCTGAAGCAAGACCGAGTCAGAATTCAAGGTGACATGAGGGCATGTCAAAGCCAATAGTAAGAACTTCATAATACTTCCCAATGTACAACACAATGCAAATTTGTTCACCACTGCCTATAGCATCACACACTTCATCTCCCAATGTACAACATAATGCACATTTGAGCACCACTGCTCATAACGCTGCACTTCGAGACCAAAAGGTACATTCCACACCTCTCTCTCCCTCATTCTTTCAGATGCACATCCCACACGTTCTGTTCTTGGCAAGCTGTTCTACTCTGTGACAGCTCCCACTTTAAAACTGCAAGAGATGTGAAAGAAATCTTCTAGGGAAACATGCACATGCAGGGAAATTATTGTACATTCAGGCTAGGATCAAATAAAACACCAAAGTCAATCAAAATCATGGTAGTCAAATGTCATCACGTGGTTTCAAACCATAGAAGTGCCTCTGGCACCACAAAGCATCAGTGGCTCCTACTAGTTCCCCAGCCAGCACCCACTCTGGTGCCGGCAGGAGGTGACTCTTTTACTTTGCTCCCACCCAGGCGAGATTAACATTTTTCTCTACTTTTTCCCAGGTACGTGAGCAAAGATGTGTTTCCTTCCCAGAAGCTGGGAATAAAATGTATATCTTGGGAAGAGAACACAGCAGTGTACTCAGGCATGGGTTCCCTGGAACACTGCAGCTGTCATCAAGCCCCAGGAGATGGGGTCACAGGACCAGGTGAACGGCATGGGGAGGGGCACCGAAGTTCCCCTTCTCAAAATTTAAATCGCTGCCCCTGGGGCTACAATGAGGCTAGAAGACGGGGGCTGAATGCCCCTTCCCCCAAAAAAAACATAATTGTCCCCTTGGAATAGGGTGCTGGGGCCTCAACAAGGACCGCACCACTCTCCTCTAAAATTAAAATCAGCCGCATGTGATGGTGTCTCTGGTACTTCATGAAGACTTGGGGAGAGGGGTCGCTTTCTCCCCTCTCCAATAATTAACATATTGGCCCAGGGGGGTGGTATCCCTGGGCCCTCAACAAGGGAAGGGGTACCGCATACCACACTCCCCAATCAAGCAGAAAAGCCCACCCCTGGAGGCTTATTTTTAAAAAGTGTGAGAGACTGTGCTTTTTTTAAACAGGATCACAAATTTACAATGATCCATGGTCCCGTTTATGAAAACAATTGGCATAGAGAGTCAGGGTAGCCCTACCTTGTCTCCTCTATGTTTTATTTCATGTTCTTCCGGACAGGGGATTGAGTATCTGAGTCAAATTGGCTGCCGCCAATTTTTTGTTCATGTGGTGAAGATGTTATCTCTAGATATGTCAGGTCTGCGAATCCTCTACGGTGTGAATTATACATTTTTTTCACCTTATTTTCTACAAAGCTACTGAGCACATTTACACCAAATGACAACATGCACGTTTTCTGGACCAAGATTTATCTTTTTGCCAAGTTTTGTCTAATTCCTTTCAGCCATTTTTTCGGTATTGCTAATCAATTTTTCTATGGAAAATTGCATGGGGAAACGTGTTTTGAGACCCTCCCTTTTTGTCCACCTCCACTTGATGGATCACCCCGAACCTTTTCCAGGAAGGAGCTGGGGTAGATTAACTTTCTTTTGGGAAACGTTTTTTTAAGATTAATCAAATGGTGCCAACGTTATTAGCAAACCACAAAAATTATATTCCTATGGATCCGAAATATAACTACCCTTTGAAACTATATTTCTTTATGCATGTATTAATAACATTGAGTAAATTTTACTTTTTTACTTTTAATGTAGTTTCATATTTATAACCAGGTATATATATATATATATATATATATATATATATATATATATATATATATATATATTATATATATATATATATATATATATATATATATATAAAATGTGAGCAAGACTGGGGAGACCTGGTCGAAACGTGTCATGCTGTGAGTTTTTCGCAACAAACACTTCTATCTCCAAGCACGCTGTGGTCCGTACCTGATTTCCGTTGGACTGCATTTAATCAGGATTGTGGTTCTTCATATATATATATATATACATACATGTGTTGGGAATATAATATGCTAATTATTACCATTGTTTACTTTGCGTAGGGACCATATGTCACAAGAAGCAAACCCTCGAGTGGATCATGCCCCTCCTCTCCTATAGGCCTGTGTTGCATCCTGCTCCATTATCTATAGAACATAGAATAATGGCGGCCTAGAGCGATGAAATTCCTGGAGTGGCAGCTTTTTGAGAATATCGTGCGGTTTGAAGCTCCTTGCCCGCAGGTAGAGAGTCATGACAGACATAGGAGCCCAGCCGTCTAGTGTTTACTGTCATCTCATTTGTACGAAGCAGGTAATTAGATAGGGGAAATGTGCTCTGTTCAAAAGCCAGTGCAGACATCAGTTTGGAGGTCACAGCTGTGTTCAAAGCGTTGAATCGTCATCATTACCGATTGTAGTTGCGGGGGGGGGGGGAGTGTGTGTCTGGGAGCATGTTTAATACCGTGCTTGGAATCTACTTTAATTTTCGGCAAAATAATTGATGTCCGTCGCTAGAGCAAAATAATTGACAACAAGCGTAGGTGTTGGTGTGACAAAACCACAGCTTCAAAATATTGCGGTATAGTGATGACTTTATGTGCCTGCAACCAGAGACGTTTTAAGGCATTGGAAAAGTAGGCAATTGTCCAGGGCCCCCCACCTTCCAAGGGGCCCTTCGGAAAGAAAACTCTCTCTCGACTATTTCGCTATCTCAATCTTAAATGTCTTATTGAATATTGTTTGTCATTACTGAAATTAGCTGAAAATGGGTACTATAATGTAAAGTCGTTCCATACAAGGGCCTCTGAGGTATGCCTTTCCCTGTAAACAACCCCCCTACCAGACAAAAAGGCTTAAGATGACCCTGTCTTCAACAAGCACAATATAATGATCGGAAAAATGATCCCTGCTGTGGCATTTGGGGCCGATTCACAAAGCCCCTCAGTCATTCCAATATTTTGAATTCGAAATGTAGCCCTTGAAGCGGTTTGTGCACGAACTGTCAACAGCATTGCATAACAACTTTCTATTGTTAAAAAAATTACATTCTGTGGATTTGCAACAAATAACAATCCGCATTGGCAAACCAAAAAGGCCGGGCCTATTTTAGGTGAATGTGTTCTTTGTTGTAATGGGCTTAGATTGAAAGACAAAAGGTTGCAGTACATTGTAATGCAGATCACAGCAGACTGCTGAATGTGGTGAGCAGCAAAGAAAAAGAACTGGCAAAAGAAGCTGTCACTCTCAAAGAGCAGAATAAACTGGGATAGGACATAGTTAAGGACCAAATAAGGGTAAGAAAACATCAAAATATGTGGACCTGGTGGTGTTTTTTTGCTGATAGTCTAGAAATGTTTGAAATACTCAAAGGAGTTAGTGTACCTGGGCACCCCTCACCCCCCCCACCCCACCATTAGGAGCTCACAACCTGTTCTGTCATTCTTAGCCATTCGCGGGGTTATCGTTCACTCCACTTTTAACAACACCTCTTGCGGCTCCATGTCTGCAAGGAGAGGGGACAGGGGCTCTCACCAGCAGCCCCAACTTGCATGGAGCGTTGTGTAATAACTGATGAGTCGTGTGTAGTTATCGTTTCTAGCATCTCAGAAGTCACTCTGCTAGGTGGAAAGAAATGTCCCTAAGGCTAATCCTCGTTGCTCCCACATGTGCCCGTCAGCCTTGGTTCACTACCCTATTGGAACTCTCAGTAGTTCCTCGTCAAAAGCTACATCTCACATCCAGTCTCCTCACACAGAGCCATGAAGAGATAAGACATCCAGATCCCAAAGATTTCAACCTTGCGGTCTGACACCTGAAATCATAGAGTTTGGTTATCTCAACTTTCCACCAGACTGTATGAATATCATTAAAGAGGCCAGAAGACCTACTACAAGAGCTTGCTATGCAGCAAAATGGAGGGGGTTTGTTATGTATTGTAACAACCACCTTATCAACCCTTTAGATGCTTCCGTTCAAAACATTATTTGTTATTTACTTCATTTACAGCAAAGAGGTTTGGCATGCACATCCATACACTTGCATCTTGCTGCAATAGCTGCATACCTTCAAAATAGACAGCATCTGTCCCTTTTCAGAGTACCTATTGTCAAGGCTTTCATGAAGGGACTTAAAAGAGTTATTCCACCAAGACTTCCCCCAGCCCCAGCGTGGAACCCTAATATTGTCCTTACCAGGCTAATGGGTCCACCCTTCGAGCCATTGCATAAATGCGAATTGCAATTCCTCAGTTGGAAAGTTGCTTTCCTTATTGCCATGACATCACTGAGGAGAGTGGGTGAGCTTCAGGCATTAACCATAGAATAACCATTTTTTCAAATACATTACTACAAAGTGGTTCTTCGTACTAACCCCAAATTCCTACTTAAGGTGGTATCTGCTTTTCACATCAACCAATCTGTTGAGTTGCCTGTGTTCTTTCCTCAACCAGATTCAGTGGCTGAACGAGCTCTACACACCTTAGATGTCAAACAAGCACTATTATATTACGTAGAAAGGACAAAACCATTTTGTAAGACTAAACAACTCTTTGTAGCTTTTGCTCCACCGCACAAAGGCAATCCTATTTCAAAACTAGGTATTGCGCAGTGGATAGTTAAATTTGTTCAAATATGCTATGCAAAAGTAAAAAGGACTTTACCAATTCCCCCTAGAGCTCATTCCACCCGCAAACTAGGGGCTTCTATGGCTTTTTCAGGGGCCATCCCTATAGCTGACACCTGTAAAGCTGCAACGTGGTCTACACCACACACATTTACAAAACAATATTGTGTAGATGTGTTAGCCAGACAACAAGCTAATGTAGGACAGGCAGTTCTTCGTACACTTTTTCAAACCACTGCAACAGCTACAGGTTAGCCACCGGTTTCGGAGGTTACTGCTGTATAGTCTATTCAAAGCATGTGATCTACAGCTCACATGCCTCAAACAGAAAATGCTTCTTACCCAGTAAGCATCTGTAAGATATTACAGCAACAGGTACAGTGACTGGGGAGGCGGGTGGGCGCATGTGAATCTACAGCTCCACATGCTAAGGACAGATGCTTACTGGGTAAGTACAATTTTTTCCTTTTTTTTATTAATAGATTTCCCACACTAAGAAAAAACATTTTCTTGAAAGTACTACCTTCTTTAGAAAGAAGAAGTTGAAATTGATGGCACTTGGTCAGGTACTGGAGGCCTTGAATATCAAGGACTGGATGGTGTCCCTGGACCTGCAAATCACATACCTTCATGTGTTATTCTTGAAGACCAACAGCAAGGTGTAGGGTTAGACCACCTCCAGTTTGCGTACTACTCTTCAGACTTACATTGGTCCCTCAGTTTTTTACAAAAATCATATCTGACGGTTTCGACACACTTTCGCAGGTCGCATATACACAATGAGGATTGCCTCAGCTGGTCTTGGACCACCTACAGATGCCATTGTCATTTTGGTCCACCTTGGAATTTTTCAGTCAGTGAGTCCAAATCCCATCTCCAACAGATGAAAGGATTGCTTTTATTGAGATCATTGTGGACAAAGTTGTCATGAAGGTCTTCTCATCCCCTCAGAGAATCCAGGAAATTCAAGCTATGATGCTGGTGTTTTGGGGAAGAGCGTCTGGTTTGGCCTTGATGGCTTTGTGGCTGCTTGTGCTCCTGGCATTGTGCATCCTGCTGGTGCCTCATGCTGATTGGTTTATTCAGGTCCTTCAGCCAAATCTAGGACTGCACTATTCCCAGAATTCCTTTTAGAGAGAATCTGCATCTTTGGCGAGGCGGCTTAGGACCTCTGGTGGTGGATGACAGACACCAATATGAGGTGTGGCAGGCTGTTTGCTCCCCCCTCCTGAGTAGTCTCTAAGCTGGGCTGGGCTGGGCAGATCACCTGGATGAAGCAAAGATCAGAGGTACACCACAGAAATCTTCTTGAGCTGCTGGGAGACATATGGCTGGCCTCAAAGAAACGATATGTCAAACCAGGTATTAATGAGCAACACAACCTCTGTATGGTACTACAACATACAGGGTGAGTGGGGTCTCGTGCCGGGTTTCTGGACGCTCATTTGCTGAAATTGAAATTATTTTCCTCACCATGATCAGTCTGCACATTGAATGTTAGTCTATGAAGAGATTTCCCTTAACAATCCTCAAATTTGTGGGTGAGCCAGGGTCCTTTGCCATGCTACTGAGAACAGTTTCTTACTGATCTTGCGGCTCATTTCGGACTAGCTTTATTTTTTTTCAAAACCGTTTTTATTAAGAGTTCAAGCAAGGTTCGGTACAGCCCTCCACAGTCAGGAGGAGACTGCCAACAACAGACACAAATAAAAGCATGGCAGTGAACCCAGATTTTTAGGAAAAACACACCTTAATTCCCTCCCGACCCGCCCATCTCCAACAACACCCCCCAACACCCCCCCAGCTACCCACCCCTTATCCCACCCTAACCCAGTGCACGTGATCACAAGTCAGCAACATGAGATGGTAATCAAAGTCGGGGGCAGCTAACAGCCTAGGGTACGGGATCCACATCAAGGGGCAGTATATCATCAATATCAGCCGGGGGATCGAGGTCCAGCCCCCTGTAGTCCGCCCACCGTTTCCAGATTTTGTAATGTTTCCGGGGGCAGCCCCTGGCTTCAAATACAGGTACCTCCAGACCCATCGGAAAGTCCAAACCCGCCTTCCATGCACTCAGTGGGGGGGCACGTTCGCTCTTCCATGCTTGGGCCAGATCACGCTTGGCCACCACTAGTCCCAACAGCAGCAAGTGTCGTTTATAAGCGTTACCCCCAACATTTTCCAAAATGTGAAGGAGACCCAGCCTAGGGGTACGGGGAAGGTCCCACCCCAACACCTCCGAAAGGCAGTCCCATACCCCCGCCCAGAATCTGGTCAGCCTCTCACAGGACCATACTGTATGGAAAAGCGTCCCCCTTTCAGCACCGCATCTCAGGCATTCCGGAGCAGCTATGAGGCCTGCCCGCCACAGCCGTTCCCTAGTATAATAGGCCCTATGAAGGTACTTGAATTGAATAAATCTAAGACGGACAGCTATAGCCGCTCCACTGGGGGATTCAAGGGCCTCACGCCAATCGTCATCATCCAAGGGGCCAACATCATTCTCCCAGGAGGCCTTCAATGTCGAGAGGGAGGGGGAGCAGTGTGTGACCAGGGAGCGGTATATCTGAGAGACCTTCTTGTCGCCCAGGTCGCCCATAAACAGTTTGGCCTCAATCGGACTAAAGGCGGGGAGTTGCTCCAACCCCACCAGGCTAGGGCCGAGGGCATGGCGGAACTGAAGATACCGAAAGAATTGGGACCTAGACAGACCATATTCGGAACTAAGGTCCTGAAAGGACTTAAGTGTAGTACCGTTAAGGACATTACCGAGGGACGAGATCCCGATCGCGTCCCAGCCGCCAAACCCGGACAAGGAGGCCAGTGCTGGAAGCAGACCGTTGTGCCACAGCGGCGTTTCGGCCGTCAGCCTGCCCCACCACCCCATACGGTGCAAAGCCTGCCGCCAGACCGCGAAGACCACCTGAGTGACCCTTGGCAAAACCCTCCTCCGTCTGGCCGAGTACAGCAGGGTGTGGAGTGTGGCACCTCCCATCAAGGAATGTTCCAGTGCATAGGCCGGATCACTACGGTCCCCATACCACCACTCGTTGAGCACTAGGAGGTGGGAGGCCTGATAATACGACAGCAGATCCGCGGACGCCAAGCCGCCACAGTAGGTAGAGAGAAAGCAAGTACGCAGTGCCACCCTAGAGGCACCCCCGGCCCACAGAAATCTACCCAGTACCGAGTTGACACTGCGGAACCATTGCGGGTCGATTTTATATGGATGGTTCTGTAATTGGTAGAGGAGCCGAGGCAGGGCCACCATTTTGAATATGGCCGACCGGCCATAGATATTAAGGGGCATACGCGTCCAGGTCTTAACGTCCATCTGGACCCTGTCCCACACCGGCTGGACGTTCCGATCCCACGCCACAGTGGTCGAGGCCGAGAGGAAAACGCCTAGGTATTTCATGCCATCGACCGCCACCTGAAGGGACGCAGCCCACTGGCAGCTCACCGAGGCCCCCCCCAACACCCACAGGGTTGACTTGCGTGGGTTAAGATAGAGCCCGACGCCTGACCGAACTCCCGCATTATCTCAAGAACGCGAGGTCCCGTACGGTGCAGGTCAGTCATAAAAAAGAGCACGTCATCCGCATATAAGGCAATGCGGTCCGAGTGGTCCGTCCCCCACACAAAACCCTGATAGAGCGCGTCCTGGCGCACCCGGGCGGCCATAGGCTCCATAGCAAGCGCGAAGAGGTACGGGGAGAGGGGGCACCCCTGACGAGTGCCCCTGGTCACAGGAAACCGCGTAGAGATCGCCCCAGAAACACGCACCGAGGCGGTGACATCTGTATAGAGCAATTTCACATAAGAGATGAAAACTGGACCCAAATTCAGTAGTGGCAGAAGGGCAAAGAGATAGGTCCAACTAACCGAGTCAAAGGCACTGTCTATGTCAGCCAACAACAGCGCCGCTTGGTCCCCGGTCGTCCCGATCGCGTCGATCGCAGCCTGTGCCCGCCGGATGTTGTGTCGCGTCGCCCGACGTGGCATGAATCCCGCCTGATCCGGGTGGACAAGGGCCGAGATGTGCGGAAGCAGGCGATTCGCGAGCGCCTTGGCCAGGAGCTTGGCCTCAAAATTAATAAGGGAGATGGGGCGGTATGACTCGTGGCGTTCAGGGGGTCTGCCCGGCTTCTGAAAAACCACAATTTCGGCGTGACGCCAGTCCGGGGGGAGGCTACCCCGCTCCCGCGCTAGTTCCAGTGCCCGTCTGTAATGCGGCCCGAGCTGCAGGTGGAATTTCCGGTAAAATTCGCTGGGGAACCCGCTGGGCCCCGGCGCTTTACCCACATTAAGTTGACCCAGTGCGTCGCCCAGCTCTTCAGCTGTCAGGGGGAGATCCAGGGCAGCACGTACATCGTCAGGTACCGCTTGTGGGTGGACCGCTGTGAGGTAAACCTCAATGCGGTCGGGGGAGAGGCTCTCACGAGATGCATACTGACGCTCGTAATAGCGTGCAAAGCTCGCCGCAAGGATCGAGGGGTCTGTTATCGCCACCCCCTCATCATCAACAAGCCCCGGCAAAGTAATCGGTTGAAAAGTCTGCTGACACAGCCTGTGGAGCATGGTACAAGACTAGTCACCCCACTGGTACACCCTACTGCGCGTAGCCAGCCACGCCTGGCGGGCTTCATCCAACAAGACCGAGGAGTAAGACTGTTGCGCTTGTAAAAGCAGCCGCAGCGTCACACCATCGGCCGCCTCCCTGTGTCGTGCCTCCCGCCTTTCCACACGCACCGCAGCAGTAGCAATACTTTCTTGTCGGGACCGGCGAGCAGAAGCGCACCAGGCAATATCGACACTCCTCAAGGCAGGTTTCATGGCCTCCCATACCGTCACCGCATCTACCCCCACTGTAAGATTGTCCTGCCAATAGCGGGCGATTGCACCGCGCAGATGCTGGGAGTAACCCGGTTGCTGTAGGTGCCACGTAGACATCCGCCATCTGAACGGCTGACGCGCTTTACAAAGGTCAATCTGAGCCGCCACAGGGGAGTGGTCGGACAGCCCGCGAGGCCGGATCGCCGCCCCCTTCACCCTGTCAAGGAAGGCCCCCGGAACAAACACACAGTCCAAGCGCGAGAGAGAGCCATGCACAGCAGACACGTAGGTGCATTCACGTCTCTCTGCATGTAGATGCCTCCACACATCCACCCATCCAAGACCATCAATCATGGCACTCAGCTTTGTAGGAGAGGCCACAGCTGCGACCCCTCGCCCCCTCTGCCTGTCCAGAGTCATGTCCAGCACATCGTTCCAGTCACCACCAATCACAGCCAAGGAACGGGGAAGCTCGGCCCACAAGGCAAACAGTCGCTCCGCGAGGGCCCATTGCAGCGGGGGAGGGGCACACACACTACCAAAGATGACAGGCTCCACACCAATCTTTCCCTGTACAAACACAAACCGGCCCTGAGGATCGAGCCAATGACGCTCATGAATATAAGCCAATCGTTTGTGGACAAGGATGGCCACTCCCCTCGAACCCCTGGCAAACCCGGCATGAAACACCTGGTGGAAGCCAAACCTCTGCAAACTCAGTGCCTTAGTACCCAGCATGTGCGTTTCTTGGAGAAGGAGCACGTCAGCCAAGTCCCTTTTTGCCCAGCGAAGCACAGCCCCCCGTTTGATCTTGTCCAGGAGCCCCCGGACATTCCAGCTCAATATACGCATAGAAGTGCCAGACGGCACAAGTCGTGGAGCATCAGCCTTTGTCACGATGGGTCTGTTCCTGCAATCCCCGTAACCCGACCCAGACCCCCAACCCTCCAGTTGCCAACATCATAAGAAACACGTGCACCCCATAGAACACAACCCTGACCCCTGCTACCCCTCTAAACCCGACCCAACCCACCAGCAACTAAACACCCCAGTTCCCCCCTCCCCCACCCTTATACCTCAATGAACAATGAAGTATCTGTCGTGGTATACGGTACTTCAGGCCCAAAACACAGCGCCTAAAGCCAGCCATACCAATGGATCCCAACTAGACCCCCTAAAACCAACTAGGCACACTCCCAGAACCACCCCCCAGTCCCAACCGGAGGACTAGCTTTATTTTTAATGTTGCCAATTATTCTATAATGCCCTATTACTGAGAGCATACATGCCAGTGACGTTATGCATTTGCTCTTTCATTTTCCTTTATCACACCATTAGAATGTTTGCAATAAAGCCTTGTAAATACCTTCTTTCTGCCCTGGAACTCACTTATTGAGTCAGTGCTTTCTTGATTGTTTTTTTTTATATGGTCGATTTGCATCTTATGTGGGATACATTGCCTCATAAAATTAAGGTTAACACTGACCTCAATCCACCCCATCAATTTTTGGTGTATGATTGGAGGGATACCCCGCTCCCACAATACCAAGGCTGTAGTCTTGATTCCCCTCTTGCCTCTTTCTCTTTCTTTTCCGTCCCTTCTTTGTCCCTGTCTTTTTTTCCATCTTTTCCTCTTTCTTACTCTGGATCAAAGTTTGTTGAAGAAAAATTGTTCAGCGCATGGTTAGCACTTCCCTTTCCAAACATCTGGAGCAGCATCAGCTGTTGGAGGAAGTACAATTTGGATTTCGGCCGGCCCATGGGACCGAGACGGCCTTGGTGACCGCTGTGGATGAGCTTCAAAGGCGTGTAGACAGGGGTCAGGCAGTAGCACTGATCCTGCTAGACCTGTCTGCCGCCTTTGACACAGTGAACCACGAAATCCTTCTGAGAAGACTGAGTAAGGCTGGAGTGAGTGGGTGCGCCCTGCGATGGTTTCGATCCTTTCTGCAGGATAGACAGCGGGCTGTGTCCCTTCCCCCTTTTAAATCCGCTTTCTCCTCTGTGCCGTATAGAGTTCCTCAAGGTTCGGCAATTAGCCCTATTCTGTTCAATCCTTACCTAAAACCCTTGATGACGGTTATCAAGTCTCATAAGATTGATATTATAAACTATGCTGACGATACTCTGCTTATTCTCTCTTTTGAGGGTGTGGACTCGACGCCGCTGGGGGTGTTGGAGTGCTTGCGGGATACGGCCGGCTGGCTACAGGCTACAGAATAATTCCGTACAATTTAATGCTGGCAAGACCGAGGTGCTCTTCTGTGCAGGGAACAGGAGTCCTCATCAATTCCCTGGTAATTTCTGGCCTCCTGAAACATCGATCAAGGTGCGCCCAGTTAAAACTGTCCGCAATTTGGGTATTATGCAGGATAATAAGCTTTCCATGGAAGCGCAGGTTGCGAAAACAACCACCTGTTGCTTTGCAATTATCAGGTCCCTTCGGAAGATCTTACCTTTATTGCCCTTCCATGCGCGGGCTTTAGTGGCTAGATGTACTATCTTGAGTAGGCTCGATTACTGCAATGCCCTCTTACTTGAATCCCCTAAGGCCTAGTTCCAGTTGCCCGCCAGACACCCCCTCCTCCCCTCATGTTAGCCATCAGCGCCAGGATGCCTGCAAGGTGACAGTGCGCTTTATAAGCCGAATAAATAAGAAAAATAGTGCTGGTCCCATAAAAAGAGTGGCGGTGGGCTGGACACTGATCAAAGATATTTCATGTATGGTTCCACCTGCCCCCTAGATTATGCCGCACTGGGACCTCCATTTGGTTCTAATGTTCTTGATGTGTGCTCCTTTCGAACCTCTTCACAGTTGTTCTGAGGCGCTTAGTTCTGAAGAACGTGTTCCTCATTGCCATCACCCCGCACGCCATATCAGCCAACTGCAAGCCTTGTCCGTTTAGCATTCAAATACTTCCTTTCTCCCCTGACAAAACTGGTGATTAAGGTGCCTGTGTCATTTCTTTGGAAAGTGGCAGTGGCGTAACACAGATCCACAGAACCCCCACGATGCAGGGGACCCCCTCAGCACAGTACTCAGACCTGAGAGCTCCATATTAAATATGGAGTATGGATGTACCTTGAAGGGGGGGGCCCCCTCAACTTTTGTAATGCCAGTGGAAAGTGGCGTCAACTTGCCACAAGGGGCAGTCCCTCACACTTGCTTTGTTATTTTCTCTACCACATTCATCAAAAGAGGAGGAGAGCTGCATCTTTTGGCTCCACCCTATGCCCTTATTTTCTAAATTGATAGCATTAAGGAGGATGGGGTGCATGATCAGCTGTTTGTTATGATCAGTGGTACGAAGAAAGAAAAGACCGTCCTGAAATGGAGTGTGTCCTGACGAGACCTCCTCTGCATCAAACTGTATTATGTATTCCCAAGAAAGAAGCCTCCTTAGGGCCTTCAGGCGCTTTTCATCAGAGCAAAGGAAGCAACTACTGCTTTTCAGCTTGATGTGTTCAGGTTCTGTGCAAACTTTACACCTGGAAGTACTGCGGGACCGAGTGGTCAAAAGAACCATCTCAGCGGACTCTTTAGTTTGTGTTAGTACCTAGAGCTGTGAAATTCGAGGGATAGCTCTGCACTTTCAGGTGTTAGACATCTGTTTTAAATCTTTAAAAATAATGGTACATCTCCCTACCTCCACTGGTACGTGGAATCTCATTCTTTACCTCCTTCAAAAAAGAAGTAAAAATGCTTCTAATTAACAAATTTACATCCTAAGGCTTTAATTCGATGTTGACTAATAGCTACCTATGATATCCAGATATTTCTGTCTACCTCTTTTGGAATGTATGGAAATTACTGAATGTATATATTCTACCTCAACCTCCTAACGTCTAATAACTGTGTACTGTGAAGTGCTCTGATTCCCTTGTGGATCATTCTTTGTTGTCTACTTGTCACCTATGCTATCCACATAATACTATATACCTCTTTTGCACTGAATAGCGAGTACCAAATATTTGTATACTACATCAACCATCTAATGTTTAATAATTGTATATAGCAAAGCGCTCTGATACCCTCGTGGGTCACGTCCGCGCTATATAAAACTTTATAAATAAATAAATAGTTTACTTTCATGCAACCTGTTTTAAGGAAGGACTAGCCTTAGTCACCTCTACCAACAGTCCTTGTTAAATACTAACTTCTGTATTCCACAACTCATTGTGAAGAACCCTCGAATCACACAATAACTCTGTCTCCTAACTTGCAATAAAACATTTATTGCTACAAATGTTTCCTGTCCCCAGTGATGCCACTTAGCTTGTTGTACAGTCAATGTAGCGTGCTATTGTACTGGGCACTCATACAATGGGTTGTTACTTGTATCTTCCTGAAATGCTGTGAAGTCCTTATATAGTTTTATGATGGCTATGGCTGAGGTGACTGATCGGTTGAGTTTATTAAGTGTTGAGGTTGTCAGTGTAAATTGGAACAAATGATGCTCGTTTCCACTCTCAGCCCTCAACATTTTGAACACGTGCAGCATCAAGCCTGGGATTGTACCGTGCGTGGTGTTAGCATGTATTCAAAGCACTTTCAAGGAGGGTGCTACTTGTGTGCCTGTCAAGAGCATAGTTACTTAGACTGTAGCTGGGCTGCTTCAAATAAGAGCTCTACAATTTTAACAGCTGGATCTCAATACACAGAATACAAAAGAATCAACACAAATCACAGGTCCCCATCTGACAACAGCAGCACTTTCAGGATGCTCCCCTGGAAAGCAACTAAACTAGAATGGGGTCAGAACTCGCATGTTCACTAATTCATCCACCTATACATTCATTTCAGTGACTTAAGCACCCACCTCAGAAATCTGTCTATAAGCCATATGTCACTCATGCCTTAGCTGTTCATGTTCTGTGAGAGAGGGAAGCTTGCTTTGCTTCTACCATACTTTCCCTGTCCTGTGAGGCAGTAAAGGTTGTTCTGCTACCGCCTGATTTGTAACTTTTCTGTGTTGGGAAAAGTTTGTGCTGATGTTGACCTAGCTGCAGGGCCAGCTTTAGTGCTGGTGGCGCCCAGTGCGACAATCATTTATGGCAGGGGTCTCCAAACCGGTCCTGGAGGGCCGGATCCATGCCAGATTTTTAAAATTACTACATGTATCTCAATGGGGATATCCAAAAAATCTGGAATGGATCCGGCCCTCCAGGACCGGTTTGGAGACCCCTGATATATGGCATCCCCACACCCTGTGATCGCCTGCCTGTCTCTAGCTACCACCGGGCAAAATTGCCCCTATTCTCTCCAATCATAAGTTAAAGCTCAAAACAGCCCCCACCCCACCCCACCCCTGAGGTCAGCGCCCAGTGCGGCCGCACCGGTCACTCTGCCCTAAAGCTGGCCTTGCCTAGCTGTACCTGTCCTCTGAAGTTGGAAAGCATGCATTGTTTCTGCCGAAGATGCAGCTGCTCTGTGAAGAGGGGTCTTCCAATGCTGCTGCCTTATCTTCCAAAATTATAAAGGATACTTTGAATGCACTTGCATAATATGCTCAGGCCGGTCAGAAGCTTTAGTTGAACCCAGGGTAAACACTAGTACGGGAGCCCTGACTCAGACACTCTGGTTTCAGTCACAGCTGCCCAGAATGACCAAACATTGTGGTTCTGGGCAACTACTTATCTTCCCTCTGCCTCATTTTCTTCGATCTTCACCTTTGAGAGCACCTTACAGGAGAGGCATACTGTCGCTTCATCAATAACAATAAATGCCTTGTATAGGTGGCACTAGCCAACTGACATGCCTTTTGGGTCATCCTACCCTCACTTCCAGTACTGGGACATCTCTTTCTAAAGTATCTGTGTGCCTAACAAAATTTCATTTATTCATTAATAAAATGGTCATTAAGACAGAAGGAGACAGAATGCGCTACTCATCCAGGATCTGAACTGCACGCACAATGTCTAATCAGGAAACCTGGTTTTAATCCTGCCTTCCAAGATTGGCCTAACAGTGTGCCCTAGACGATTACCTTTCTAACCTTCGCCTTTTTTTACATGATCGTCGCATCTGAGAGCACCTACCAATAATTCACTTGTACAAACATTTCTCTATATATGTTTTAATAGGCCCTAATGTTTCTCCATGTGAGAAACTAGACAGCTGACATGCCGCTTGAGTCCTTAATAAAACTGTCACGACGGAAATGGCGTGATTCACTAATTCTAATCAAGCCCTCTCAGTACAGTGGCATAATCTAGGCGCTAAAGTGAAATAATCCAAAATACAGCTTTTTATGTAAAAGTTCACACCTCTGCTATAAATAAAGTGCCAGTCAGTGACGTTTGCAGCAGGTTAGGAGGTCCAGGCTGAGCTAAGCGCTTCTCTCCTCAGCATCCACTGTGCTGATTTTCCAGACAGGATGCAACACAGATGGGGCTGCTCAGAATTCTGAAGCCTGACTGTCGCTACCACTTCCCTAGTGGTACAGGTAGCGAGGCAGGAGATGCTTTGGTGTTGGACATATGGTTCACGGTCTCAAGGCCTATGCACTTCCCTCTTCCCAGTCACCCATGAGTGTGGCTTGGCAGCATGGGCATGGCCTGTTTCAAGAGTACAGTGTCTCACCCTGTGAAAATGCTGCACTTTCTGACTGCCTCATTAATCGCACATTGTGAGGCCTTTTCAGGGAGTGAGGTGTAAGGAAAATTGCACCATTACCCTTTCCTCCCACTTTCTGAAACTGGTGAACATGCCACATGAAGCAGAGACTATTTCACAATACTTGGTGTGAGATACCTGTATTCCCGGGGAAGACACCTGACCACCTAAGGGCAATATTTGAGCACCAAAATATGTTAATGAAAATGACAAGTGGGGTCCATTGCGCTGCATTCCTGTTTTTAATCTTGTGGTAGGGAGACACCAGTAAACATGTTAGTTCACGTACATAACAATTTTAATATAGGTCTAAAAGTGTAAAAAAAAAAAGGGAGAACATAAATGTCGACATAAGTGACATAACCACACCCAAACTGTGGAACCCATAGCTAGGAAGACTGTAAAAACAGTAAACAGTAGTACTTGTGAATGCGTCCCAATGCAAGATATGGAAAACCACTGATGAAGGGGACCACACTAGTTGGCTGAGTGTCCATCATCCGATTTGAGCACATTCATGTATGTTAATTCCATAAGAGGTTTGGCTGTCTCTTCCAGGTGTTTTGTACTTCTTGGGTGTTAATGGAAAGTGTACAACAGTCCTTTAACACCTCTCACTCACTCCTACCTGTATTAGCTACCTGTGTTGTACCTGTCCTTTATGTGTAAGAGAATAGAGTTATGTTCCTTTAACTACTGCCATATGTGCTAAACTAAATGTTTTTTTCCGAGAAGGTGGTGCTGCTGCTATCCATGTTCTACCTTTATTGTTTTGTGAAGCTACACAAAAGAATAATATTTATGTTGACAATGCTTGTTTAAATGCATTATGTAAGTGAAAGAGTAAACCCTCATAAAATATGTTTACAGAGTTTACTTTTGAATTTACATGTGAAACAAGCATTTTTGCAATGGAATAGTCGATTGTAAAATGTTAAAACATAGCTGACGGTAACATTTTAAAAACATAGCTGACGGTAACATTTTAAAAACATAGCTGACAGTACCATTTTAAAAACTTAGCTGACTAACATTTTTAAAAACATAGCTGACAAGTGGCCAGTTCTGTAGTTTTAGCCAACAGCAGTTTGTATGCTCGGGTTTTGAGCCCATGATGAAACTGTTAAAAGCAAAACTACCAGCCCTACAATAAAACAAGCTGTTGTTTGGAGAAGAAAATATGGATGATGGTGTCCTCTGTCCTTCTGCGAAAGTGAAGAGCTATGAAATGCAAAATAAGTTAGTTTCTGGTGTTCTTGCTTATTACTTGTAAGAACTGGAGAGTTTAAACGGCCAAATTGGGGTTAGGGCAGAGATCCCTTTCAGATGCAGTTGTGACTGTAAAGTCGCTAACATTAACAGTCCTTGGAAAACTTGAAATAGCCATCGTTTACCAGAACAATGCAAGCAGCAACAGTGAGATGTGTCTACACACACTCTGACTGGAAGAAGAAATGTCCTGTCAACGCTCTTCCCGGAACACAACCCCGACCTAGAACGTGGTGGGATTAAAGTGGCACGTTTACAGCACTACAGTGAAGCGCCTTGTGCTGAAGAAGTGCAGCGCAAGTTCATGGCATCCAAGGCCAGTTAGCGGGTTGATCAGATGGGTACTGCACTTCTTCTGGCTCCTGGGGGTCAGAGTGTAACAGTCCAAAAGAAGACTACCTGAATGGAAACCTGGGCACAGCTCAGTCATTCTCGAAGGGATGTGCAGCATTCATGGTTCAGAAACAAAAACGCAATCCACCCCAATGCCAGACATGCCTAACAAACCCCCGAAAATATCTTTGATATGTACCATCTATTCCACTTATAGGTTTTTCTAGTGCCAAAAGCTATTTTACATCCAGGCAAACACGACAATGGATGAACGCAGAACTACAGACAGTAGGAACTTACTATGCATCTGACAAATTACTATCCTTTGCCGGATCTGTGGAATTATATGGGCTCCCAAATGGGCAGTTTCTTCAATATATAGTACTGGCAGGCACGTTCCAGGAAGAATCTGGGGCTAGGGAGAACTAGAACCACAAACACACAAAGTAATGCAGCTGTTGTTTACAGTAGTCGAGAGAAGAAGGATGGTCACATTGTTTTATAAAGCCCTTCAAAATATGACCATGGTAAACATAGCGGGATTAATGGCTAAATGGAACATTGACCTTGGGAGGAAATTGGACAAGGGGGAATAGAGTAAAGCACTGAAGTACCCAGATAAGGTTTCCCAGAACTCCAGATTTAAATAAACATTTCACTTTCTTACACCGCACGTATCAGACGCCACAGACACTTTTTTATACGTTTTATTGGTATCTTGGCATCTATAAACAGGTTAGAATGTGATGGTTGACTTCCACAATAACAATACAGTAGTACAAATCCGTATTCATAACAAGTCTAACCAAGGACAAATGTCCACACATTATAGGAAATAGCAAACATGACTTTCCATACAGTGCATGTTAGTACGGCTACTATTCAGAGGAAGACATTTTGTATTAGAGAGTAAAAAATGTATCCATGACATTCACAGTGGCACCATAACCAGACTTGCAATTGAAGTTTGTTGGGAGGATCCCAGTGTTCGCATGGGGGTGTCCTTGATAGAGTAGGTCAGGACCATTAGTATACTAAGTACAGCCCGAAAGGAAAAAGAAAAGAAAGCAGACAAGAGAAAGAAACAACAGAAATAACAAACAATAAGAAAAGGTAGGAGAAAAAGAGAGTAAAAAAGAAGGGGCCAATAAAGCCTATAAGGTTTATAGTATGCGCTCATTAGTCATTCATAGTAAATAACAATATACATGTATGCGTTTAACCAACTATGTATACAGAACAATAAAGCAATTGAAGGAATGCAGGACGATCATGGGTCTAATTGCCATTTGGCAAAGGGTTATAAATGCCATACCATTCTCACATAATAGAACATACCACACCGTGCCATTTTGGAAAGGGGAGGGGTAAATCATAGGTATGATTTTGATGACAGATCAAATTTCTGTTACCTGTAGACAACGATGATGTGGACATGGAGATGTGGAAGTCCCTAGAATAATATATGTCAGGATTACCATAAGAATGACGATCAAAAGCAAGCTACAGAAACATTTTATTTATAATGGCCTCCTCGTATTGACCTAGATGTCCAAATTCAGAAGCAAGCTTCTTTCACATGAAATGAGACTGCCCCATTATAACAGCATGCTAAGAAGAAGTTACAAGTTGCCTTACAACAATTACCGGGAGGGAGGGACCGTGTAGCCCAATTGAATATCTACTGGGACTATTAACCCCCGCCCCTCCCCCCACCCCCCCCCCCCCCCCCCACCCCCACCCGGAGGTATGAAAACTGGCACCAGGTTTACTGATCCAGCATTATTACTGGCAAAAAGGGCAATCGCTGACACGAAAAGTCACTGGCACCCTCCCAACCTGACCTTATTGCAGATCACAGGTAATCCAGGAAGTAGGCTAGAAAAGTATGGTGCTGCCAGAGAGGGCAAAAGGGGGATAGGCACAAAGTCTATTGGTGATAAATGGGGCGACATTTTAGAAAAACTGATGTCAGAAAAGGGGACTGGGTGATCTTACTCAGTCGGTTGCTCACCATGTAAGACAAGATAACTAATAAAAGATTTGGTTGCAGCAAAGAGAGGAAATACTTTACATATGTATTGTTTCTCTTGTTGATGGTGCTGTGTTTATTCTTAGTACTTTCTTGAACACTGGGCAAGTTACTGGTTGTCAATACTGACATGCATTTGTATCCTGCAAGAGGGGAAAACAACCAAGTGTTTTTTGCTCTCTGGAATTGGATGTAGATACTAACTTTCCTAATGCTAGATGGGAAAGTTTTCCAGATAATGATGGTCTGGACCAAGAAAGTTGAATCACAGATGAAAGTTGCCTGTAAGGTCATGGTGGCAGTGCCATTTCATTAAGACTTCTGAAAATATTAACTGTGCTTCATGCTGCACCTTTGCTAATACTAGGATGGTATGCATGATTATATCACTATCGGATTCTCGGTTCTGCTATATTTAGTTGTTTTTGGCAAACCTGATTTGTCTTTTTGTAGGCTTCTGAAAATATTAACAATTGTATAGTTTTATTATCGCTTTGTTTCATTTTTCATCATTTATGACTTTATTTTAAAACAACCTTGTTGCCAAATTACATGGTTGATGTGTCATGTCCATTTGTGGTCTCCATAGCCTGTGACCTCTCTCAGAATAAGTCTGGGCAAGGCCACTGATAACTTTAAAATATGCGCACCAGACATGAAGTCGACTGTTACTTTTACCTGCATCAAAACTACTGAAGCTCCTGGTATCCACCCATTCCGTGGTCGGCTCCTTACACGCGTCTTCTCCCTCTAGATCTCAACTATTACTTTCACTTAGTGCCAACTTCAACATTCCACTGATGACATCACAGGCACTCCAGCTCTGATTGGTACTGGAGTATTCTGCCCAACAGTGCACATCCCTCTGTCATACACAAACACATAAACGAAGAAAAAGCTCAGATATATGCAATTTCTAACCAGTTAACAATCAAGTGTTCCAATGCACCAGGGGGCTTTTGCCGTAATACGTGCCCTAGTGTTACACCTGCTAGGGCAGATCTTCTCTACAAGCACTGGATTTGTTGTCCTCATGGGCGCTACACTGTTTATTACAAAATATATATCGGAGATTAAAATAGGCAGAGTGATGAACAAAGTATAAATATTCTTCAAAATATTGTGAATAGAGCATTTGAACACCTAAAGCTGTAGGAAATCAAATATAAGAGAGCTCAATTTTTGACATTGCTTGGAGAGATGGAGAGAGCAGGGCAGAAGTCTTTTCACTGTCTCTGTGAATAGGCAAATAGGTGATGTAAGAAGGAGGGCGTGGCAGACGTTCCCATAGAGCACGAAGGACAAAAGCAACAATGAGGAATGGAAGGCAGGGGGAGCCTGAGATGGACAAGGGACGATGAGGCTATGCGGACAATCCTGAAGTTGATCCGGGGTAGGAAGAGAAGAAAAGAGATGAGTCTTTGGCGAAAACTGTGAGGTAAGAGGGAAATCCTCCCAGGAAAACCAAATTCTTTCCAACAGAACAGGAGTCATAGGTGAAGTCACCTACATGAGAAAACATAAGTCATACAAGCATTGGAAATGCAATAGGTCTCGCAGCATTAGAGTTAGTGCTTTTAGAATTGTTTATGGGTTTTTTTGTAAATCTTTAGCATTTTTGTTTCCTGTAGCCAATGCTAAAGAATTAAAAAAAAAAGCCATAAACATTTCTAAAAGCTCTAACTCAAATGCTCCGAGACCTATTGCACTGTGTGAGGGTGAGGGGTTGAGGGTGAGTGAGAGTGAGGGTGAGTGAGGGTGAGTGAGAGTGAGGGTGAGTGAGGGTGAGAGTGAGTGAGGGTGAGGGTGAGTGAGGGTGAGGGTGAGTGAGGGTGAGTGAGGGTGAGGGTGGGTGAGGGTGAGTGAGGGTGAGTGAGGGTGAGTGAGGGTGAGGGTGAGTGAGGGTGAGTGAGGGTGGGTGAGGGTGAGGGTGAGTGAAGGTGAGTGAGGGTGAGGGGTTGATGTTGAGGGGTTGAGGGTGAGAGGGTGAGTGAGGGGTTGAGGGTGAGGGTGAGTTAGGGTGAGGGGTTGAGGGTGAGTGAGGGTGAGGGGTTGAGGGTGAGTGAGGATGAGTGAGAGTGAGGGTGAGTGAGGGGTTGAGGGTGAGTGAGGGTGAGTGAGGGTGAGTGAGGGTGAGGGTGAGGGGTTGAGGGTGGGTGAGGGTGAGTGAGGGTTAGGGGTTGAGGGTGAGTGAGGATGAGTGAGAGTGAGGGTGAGTGAGGGGTTGAGGGTGAGTGAGGGTGAGTGAGGGTGAGTGAGGGTGAGTGAGAGTGAGAGTGAGGGTGAGGGGTTGAGGGTGAGTGATGGTGGGTGAGGGTGAGTGAGGGTGAGGGGTTGAGGGTGAGTGAGGGTGAGGGTGAGTGAGGGTGAGGGGTTGAGGGTGAGGGGTGAGGGTGAGTGAGGGTGAGTGAGGGTGAGTGAGTGAGGGGTTGAGGGTGAATAAGTGAGGGGTTGAGGGTGAGTGAGGGTGAGTGAGGGTGAGTGAGGGTGAGTGAGGGTGGGTGAGGGTGGGTGGGTGAGTGAGGGTGAGTGGGGGTGAGTGAGGGTGAGTGGGGGTGAGTGAGGGTGAGTGAGGGTGAGTGAGGGTGAGTGAGGGTGAGTGAGGGTGAGTGAGGGTGAGTGAGGGTGAGTGAGGGTGAGTGAGGGTGGGTGAGGGTGGGTGAGGGTGGGTGAGTGAGGGTGAGTGAGGGTGAGTGAAGGTGAGTGAGGTGAGGGGTTGAGGGTGAGTGAGGGTGAGTGAGGGTGAGTGAGGGTGAGTGAGGGTGAGTGAGGGGTTGAGGGTGAGTGAGGTGAGGGGTTGAGGGTGAGTGAGGGTGAGTGAGGGTGAGGGTGAGTGAGGGTGAGGGGTTGAGGGTGAGTGAGGATGAGTGAGAGTGAGGGTGAGTGAGGGGTTGAGGGTGAGTGAGGGTGAGTGAGGGTGAGTGAGAGTGAGAGTGAGGGTGAGGGGTTGAGGGTGAGTGAGGGTGGGTGAGGGTGAGTGAGGGTGAGTGAGGGTGAGGGGTTGAGGGTGAGTGAGGTTGAGGGTGAGTGAGGGTGAGGGGTTGAGGGTGAGGGTGAGTGAGGGTGAGTGAGGGTGAGTGAGTGAGGGGTTGAGGGTGAGTGAGTGAGGGGTTGAGGGTGAGTGAGGGTGAGTGAGGGTGAGTGAGGGTGGGTGAGGGTGGGTGAGTGAGGGTGAGTGGGGGTGAGTGAGGGTGAGTGAGGGTGGGTGAGTGAGGGTGAGTGAGGGTGAGTGAGTGAGGGTGAGTGAGGGTGAGTGAGGGTGGGTGAGTGAGTGTGAGTGAGTGTGAGTGGGGGTGAGTGGGGGTGAGTGAGGGTGAGTGAGGGTGAGTGAGGGTGGGTGAGGGTGGGTGAGTGAGGGTGAGTGAGGGTGAGTGAGGGTGAGGGTGAGTGAGGGTGAGTGAGGGTGAGTGAGGGTGAGTGAGGTGAGGGGTTGAGGGTGAGTGAGGGTGAGTGAGTGAGGGGTTGAGGGTGAGTGAGGTGAGGGGTTGAGGGTGAGTGAGGGTGAGTGAGGGTGAGTGAGGGTGAGTGAGGGTGAGGGTGAGTGAGGGTGAGTGGGGGTGAGTGTGGGTGAGTGTGGGTGAGGGTGAGGGGTTGAGGGTGAGTGAGGGTGAGTGAGGGTGAGTGAGGGTGAGGGGTTGAGGGTGAGGGGTTGAGGGTGAGGGGTTGAGGGTGAGGGTGAGGGGTTGAGGGTGAGGGGTTGAGGGTGAGGGGTTGGGGTTGAGGGGTTGGGGTTGAGGGGTTGAGGGTGAGGGGTTGAGGGTGAGGGACTGACTGCTGGCATCTGGCGAGAAAACTCTATGCAGCGGCAAAACAGCCTGAGCAGACCCAGCGGTGGCCATATCCAACGAAGGAGCGCACTGGCCGCGACGTCCTGCTTCAGGCTGGCTCTCCCAGGATGGTAGCCTGGTGCAGTGCAGTCCTATTGTGTTGCACCTCCGCCTCTGTCTAATCCCCGTTCTGCTATCTTGGAGCGAATGGCAGCATGTGAGGCCACCGGGCTAGATGACCGAAGGTCATGGCTCACCTGAGTTGCATGAGGGAGCTTACAGGCCGGAGAGAAATCGTGGCGCCTTTGGACTGGACTCAGCAGCCTCGACACTTGGGGAGGGGCAGAGGCAGCGAGTACACACTTTGGGGAGGATCCCCTTACTAACAGAGCACAGCAGAGGACGTGGTGCGGGCCGCTGCTCGGGCCCCCGTATACCAGAGCTGAACAGTGAGCACACACGGACGCTAGGAAGTGAGGCCAGAGATAATACGCTGCTCTTTGTCTATCTAAAAAAAAACAAGCGAAAGGATCGGAGACACGGCGGGTAAAATAAACAAAAAAAGAAGCCGGAGGGAAGAGAGGGGAGGGGGGAGGAGAAATGCGACACGGCGGGAAGGGGAGGGGGCGGAGCGGGTCAAATCAACAAACAAGCCGGAGGGAAGAGAGGGGAGGGGGGAGGAGAAATGCGACACGGCGGGAAGGGGAGGGGGCGGAACGGGGGAGGGGGCGGAGAGGGGAGTTTGGAGCAGCGTGTAAGGGTTCTGATGTAGAAGCGGTGCTCACGGCTCAGGGTGCCTCATTGTGCGATAACAATGAGAACAGGAAGTTGAAAGGCACAAGACATAGGCGTGGAGACTGCGGCTCGGTTTCTCATACAGGAAAGTCAACAAGGGAGGAGAGGAGGAGGGGGAAGGAGAGTAGGGGAGGCACGGCCTAGCGGCCGTGCAATCAAGTAGTGAGGGGGCGGAGCTGGGGGAGGCTGTGGAAGAGAGTAGGCAAGGCGACACGGCGGGAGGGGGCGGAGCGGGTAAACAAAGACGGACATGCACGCGCCCGTGACTTTTAAGGTCAATGCGCATGCGCATAAGCTTAATGCGCATGCGCATTGACCTTAAAAGTCACGGGCACTGCAAGGAATCGCCACGATTCCTTGCAGTGTAGATAAAGAGTGGATAACTCGCAATACTCTCGCCTTGCTCGATGCGCATGCGCATCGACAGGCGAGACCTAACAAAAAGGTATTCAGACAGAATTGTACTAATCAAATTGCTCTTGAACAGTTTACCCTTGTAAAGGAACAGGGTGAGAGTTCAGGACGGTCATAGATCTACACATACATGAGGTCTAGTGTTATGGAACCATTTGTCGAGTTCTAGTCAAGCCTGTTTCCGTTGAAACAGTGTGTCCCTGATGGCATGACAAGTACCTGGCAGTATGACTTTCCCACCAATCCTGCCTGGAACACTGAGTGCATTGGAGGAACCGATATCAGAAGATAAAGTTAATTGAGCCATTTCAGACCCACCGGTCAAGAATGCACCAGGTTCCGATGGCATCACCACATCCTGCTATAAAGCATTTACAAATATACTGGCTCCTACTGAAACTGCTCTCCATTATTGGAAAGCTGGAGGCGCCATTAAGTTGCTACATAGGTCATTCGCCTGTCAATTCTTCTCCTTAATTGGATACGGGTAGTTAACCCGGTGCGTTGAAGTCCCAAGGGGTAGGTGCCTGTTTTAGTCTGAAGATACAGAAGCAAACTTGCTTAAACACTTTGTGCGAATATCTGCTTACAAAAAGGCTCATGAGAAAGAAGAAAGTCCTTCAGTTTGTTTTCCAATTTGATCTTTTTATTATAAAATCAGCTACTGTACACCATAAGGCTTTATTTCAACTTATCCCACGTGTACCCCACCCACACACGCATTTCAAGCTAGCAGTCAGCCCTTCCCCAGGTATTCACAGGTGAAAGTACCTTCTGTACAGCATACATGCCTATTTGAGTTGTTGAGAATATGCTAGGGGTAGTTAAACACAACAATGGTCCCTGGCAAGAAAGTAGATAAGTGCCAATGAATATAGACTCAATCAGTACTATATTGGTGAAAACGTACCCAGCCGGGCAGAGGTTTTCAAAGTTTATATTTCAGTCAAGAAAATGTCAAACACATTAACACCTTCAACAAATCACGTAGGTGGGGCACAAGCCTGTACCCAACCACGAACATACATAGACAACAACATACACAAAGGGCTTGCAAGGCAAAACCAACAGTCTCTGTAAAATTCCAATTTTGAACAGAGAATTACTTGTGGGTACCATTACATAATTATACATTGAGAGTTCCAAACGCATATGGTACACAGTGGGTCGACGACGTTTCGGACCCCCTTGCTAAATAATGGGGTCCATCATCAGGACAAAGCAATGGTTGCCTTTTTTAGTTTTAAGCCTCTTTAACCTAAAGGGAAAATAAGATGAAAAAACAGGTCCATTACATTTAAATCACATGCTTAATGAGGGTAACATTGTGCCGTGACTTATAGACCCAGAACGCTAATATCCTGGTGGAGATAGCGAGTGACTTAGTTCCAGTGTCAACAGGCATGTGACAGAGTGTGGTCATACTGTTTAGCTGTGAGTGATTTTTAAATTCAGGTGAGAAACGACGCAGTGATACTGGGCAATTTCGAGTGAAGATAATGTCAAGGTGGAGGTTGCTGCTATATTATATTCAGGGTGCATCATGCACAGATGAAAGATATTGCAGTGGGTTGAATTATCGGCAATTTCGATAGATCAGCAGTGCTTCTACAGTAACAAGTGAAGAAACGGCGCTATGAGTCGCGGAGAGAGATACATAATTATCCAGATTTTACAGGAGTTAGCGTGGTCAGGTGAAAATCGCGGCGCAATAAGGAAGTAAGGGGGCTCACCAGAATAATACTGGGCATGCTCAGATAAGAGCGCGCTGGAGGTTCGTTATATCCGGAAAGTAAGAATCCGGGAAAGTAAGTAAGTAAGAAAGTAAGAACCAGGAAGTCAAGCATTGCCGACTGATCCGGTAAGCCCCAGATAATCTCCTTGCTACTTGGCGCGTAACCCTGCCCAAATGCCCCTTACTGACTATCCCCCCAATTCTATCTGTAGGCTCCTCCCCTGGTTACAGGACCCCAGCGCGATCCGGCGCTCCCGGCAATTTCCGGCTCACAAGGTAAGCCCCACTCGGTATTGACCGAATGATGCCTCTGACCAACTATTTTAGATTCCCTTGTTTAAGTAATGTTTTGTACACAGGTACAAGCGGAACGATCCTCCTCCGCCCCTGGACCCTTGAAACGTGTAATTAACCCCTGGTAAGCCTACCCCCTTTGCACTAACGCCCAAATTAATGAATTAGTTGTTCCCCGCCCTAACCTTGCACAACTCTTTTTACTCCCAGAAGAATCCCACACCCTGGATTCTTACTTTCCGGATATAACGAACCTCCAGCGCGCTCTTATCTGAGCATGCCCAGTATTATTCTGGTGAGCCCCCTTACTTCCTTATTGCGCCGCGATTTTCACCTGACCACGCTAACTCCTGTAAAATCTGGATAATTATGTATCTCTCTCCGCGACTCATAGCGCCGTTTCTTCACTTGTTACTGTAGAAGCACTGCTGATCTATCGAAATTGCCGATAATTCAACCCACTGCAATATCTTTCATCTGAGCATGATGCACCCTGAATATAATATAGCAGCAACCTCCACCTTGACATTATCTTCACTCGAAATTGCCCAGTATCACTGCGTCGTTTCTCACCTGAATTTAAAAATCACTCACAGCTAAACAGTATGACCACACTCTGTCACATGCCTGTTGACACTGGAACTAAGTCACTCGCTATCTCCACCAGGATATTAGCGTTCTGGGTCTATAAGTCACGGCACAATGTTACCCTCATTAAGCATGTGATTTAAATGTAATGGACCTGTTTTTTCATCTTATTTTCCCTGTAGGTTAAAGAGGCTTAAAACTAAAAAAGGCAACCATTGCTTTGTCCTGATGATGGACCCCATTATTTAGCAAGGGGGTCCGAAACGTCGTCGACCCACTGTGTACCATATACGTTTGGAACTCTCAATGTATAATTATGTAATGGTACCCACAAGTAATTCTCTGTTCAAAATTGGAATTTTACAGAGACTGTTGGTTTTGCCTTGCAAGCCCTTTGTGTATGTTGTTGTCTATGTATGTTCGTGGTTGGGTACAGGCTTGTGCCCCACCTACGTGATTTGTTGAAGGTGTTAATGTGTTTGACATTTTCTTGACTGAAATATAAACTTTGAAAACCTCTGCCCGGCTGGGTACGTTTTCACCAATATAGTACTGATTGAGTCTATATTCATTGGCACTTATCTACTTTCTTGCCAGGGACCATTGTTGTGTTTATATGATAAGCTCCCCGAGGTCCCTCGCTGATACCAATTGGGGTCCCCTTGTTGTTTAAAATAGATATTTTGCGCAATCGCTTGATTGCAAGGGCCTTCTTGTTCCCTTCCACTTCACCTAAGTGGGTCCTCCCCTCCCTGCCCCCCACCCCCCTGTGGTTCACTGCTCACCGCACCTTGTTATGTCTAACGACGCCCCCCTCTATTCTTTAGAGTATATTAAAAAAATCTGTGAAGGCCCATCTCTTTTCACTGATCTAGAGGAACCCACAACGGTTGCAAGTACTAATCTCAGTGAGGATTTGGAGAAACAGAAAAAGAAATATGTCCGATTGGAACTCATGACTATTATGCTGACAGACTATTTAAGGTCCGATACAATTCCGCTAGGTCTCCAGGTTAGAAATATACCAGGTGTGTTCACTGACAACCCTAAGTACATTCAAGGATTTAGCAATATAGGGACTACTTGTTCCCGACATTGGCTAGTCCTAGGGATTGAAACCGCCTCCGAGGAACTCAAAAAACTAGATGAGATAATCAAAGATCTAGAGAAGCAAATATCCGAAAAAAACACCAACACTGAAGCTAAGAAACTCCTTGAGAAAATTGATAAAACAGTACAGGAGTTCCATAGAATAGAACAAAATAAAAAAGCCAACAAAGTAAAGAAGGATATTAAATCCTTCACCTCTGAATGGGCATACCCCTACCTTCAGAAGGATTTCTACACTAATCGGAATCTCAATCAAACCCAGTTCACACCCAGACCTTGGGGCCGCTATAATAGAAGAAACACAGTTGTTGGGTTCACAGACTCTTCAGCCGACTCTTCAGATAACTCAGACGGTGGGGAAGGCCCGAGTGGAGGCCCACAAAGACAACAGAATCATTTTTTAGCCAGAGGCCAACAAGAACCCCCCAGGAGAGGCCGTGTAAAACAACAAGCACGATGGCAGAACCCTCCGGGAGAACGACAGACCCGGAACAGATTCTACCAATGGGGAGAGAGGCAGTAAATACAGAACTTACAATTCCTCTGTTTAACCTGTCTAGCCATACACTATCTTCTCATGAAATCTCTGTCCTTAGTAAGGGCTTATCTTTTGTCCCTACTACCTACCCTAATTTTCTTGATCTACAGTCTGAACTCATGTCATTCTTTCGGAAAATTAGGCTACGCGCATATTTTGAACTCAATCCTTCTGACCCGAAACCGGTCTCTACACCCTTTAGACCACCTTCCAAATTTTCCCCCATGGCTGGGATGATTCCCAAGGAAATCCTTACCTTTGAGAAGGTGATTCTCAAAGAAACTACCGAATTGGCCAAATCTCACATCTTTGTCCCATATAATATCTCGGTAGATGAGAAATCAGCCATCTCTACCCTCAAGAATAACCCCAATCTAATCGTTAAACCGGCTGATAAAGGCGGTGGAATTGTACTACAAGACATTGATAATTATAAAAGTGAGTTATTCCGTCAAGTTTCCAATACAGATCACTACTGTAGACTCTCTACAAATCCCACCAAAGAAATCCAAGCACAAATCAGAACCATTACAAATGAGGCTTTGGATAATGGATACCTAAGTAAACACGAATATGACTTTTTAAACACTCCTAATCCCAGAACACCAGTAATTTACACTTTACCCAAAGTGCATAAAAACCTCAACCATCCCCCAGGACGCCCCATTGTATCGGGTTGCGGCTCTGTCTTGGAACCTTTGGGCCACTATGTAAATTTCTTTCTGAAGGACTTTGTCCCGACAACCCGTTGTTATATTAAAGACAGCACCCACATGATCAACCTTGTTGAAAATTCTCCATTTAACCACAATACTGAGACCCTCTGCACCCTTGATGTTGAATCACTATATACAAACATTCCCCAGAGAGAATCATTGTTTGTAATGGAAACCATCCTTAATCAAAGAACTCGTCCTCATAGAGTCCCTACACTTTTCATAATTCAGCTCCTTGAAATCTGCCTGACACAAAATTTCTTTGTATATGATAACCAGTACTTCCAGCAGATCCGTGGAACCTCCATGGGAGCAATTTTTGCTCCCACGTTGGCTATTCTCTACATGGACTGGTTGGAGTGTCACACGATTCTGGTTGACAGTAACCCATTCCGTCAAGGTATCCGTACGTGGAGACGCTATATAGACGATATCTTTATGATATGGGATAATGACACCAATGCCTTCCCAGCCCTATTACATTGGCTTAACAACAACTGCAGTGGGCTCACATTCACATTGACTCACAGTAAGACCTCTATCCCTTTTTTGGACCTGACTATCCAACACGAGAATGGCCTACTCTACACCTCGTTATATCATAAGCCCACTGAGAAAAACACGCTCTTAAGCTACGATAGCTGCCATCCTAGGGCCCTAAAAGATAGTCTACCTTACTCACAATTTCTTAGGCTGCGTAGGAATAATTTCCATAAAGAGGATTATTTCCATGAAGCGGGTCTCCTAGCCACCAAATTGAGACAAAGAGGTTATCCGCGCCGCCTCATAAAAAACTCCATGAAGCGAGCATGGTATTGCCCACGTGAGACTCTTTTGACAACTAAACCCAAACCTACCACTAATAAATTGGTGTGTGTCACAACATTTTCCAGTGTGTCGAATAAAATTACAAAAACCATCAAACAGAATTGGCACATTTTGAATTCAGGTCAATTAAACTGGGAACGCCCATTGTTTGCTTTCAGAAAGAATAAAAACATTAAAGATCATTTAGTGAGGGCAGCTTTACCCTCCCCTGCCCCACTAAAAAGAACTATCAATGACCATTGGACCACTACACCGCTTAGGGGCCATGCGAAATGTGGAACATGTGTGGTATGCGAGTATACTATTGAGAGTAAAGAATTTGTGTATAAGGAATGCAAAAATGTCCTGAAAACTTTTACAAACTGTAATAGTTGCAACGTTGTATATGCGATCCTTTGTCCATGTGACCTCCTTTATGTTGGTCAAACCAAGCAAAAGGTTAAATTACGGATTTCCCAGCACAGGAGCAGAATACGGTGCAAGACCCCCAATGCTCCCTTGGTTGAACATTTCATCTCCAAAGAGCACACGGAAAATGATATCCGGTGGACCATTATAAACCAAGTGACATTGCCACCAAGAGGAGGTGATCTGAGTCTCCTTCTCAATAAAGAGGAATTGAAATGGATAATACGGACTGATAGCCTGAACTCTGGCCTAAACCAACAAGAGGACTGGACAACACTAATCTGATTATGGACTTCATTTTTGAATATTTAAGTGAATGAACTGGAATTACCAACTTATAAGACCTAATTGAATGAACTGAATACAGTCTGGCCTTCGCCGAAATACTTATGCATAAATCAATGTACTCTAATGTAATTAATGTGTTTGTAAATCTCACAGTCACTACCTTCACAAATGTCACTGCGCCACTTTTCTCTATGATGTTTTTAACCCCTTTTTATCTCACTTCCTTCGCCCAAGATGGCTGTTGGCATGGTCCTTCATTTATGTCCATGGGACCTTCTTAACCAATCTAAATTCCCTCACCCATAATGGCCGCCAGCGTGGTCCTTCGTTTATGCCTATGGCCCTTTTCCAACCAATTGCTGAGCGCGATAAAAGTAATCCGCCCACATGACTTCACGAACCAGGAAGTCAAGCATTGCCGACTGATCCGGTAAGCCCCAGATAATCTCCTTGCTACTTGGCGCGTAACCCTGCCCAAATGCCCCTTACTGACTATCCCCCCAATTCTATCTGTAGGCTCCTCCCCTGGTTCCAGGACCCCAGCGCGATCCGGCGCTCCCGGCAATTTCCGGCTCACAAGGTAAGCCCCACTCGGTATTGACCGAATGATGCCTCTGACCAACTATTTTAGATTCCCTTGTTTAAGTAATGTTTTGTACACAGGTACAAGCGGAACGATCCTCCTCCGCCCCTGGACCCTTGAAACGTGTAATTAACCCCTGGTAAGCCTACCCCCTTTGCACTAACGCCCAAATTAATGAATTAGTTGTTCCCCGCCCTAACCTTGCACAACTCTTTTTACTCCCAGAAGAATCCCACACCCCGGATTCTTACTTTCCGGATATAACGAACCTCCAGCGCGCTCTTATCTGAGCATGCCCAGTATTATTCTGGTGAGCCCCCTTACTTCCTTATTGCGCCGCGATTTTCACCTGACCACGCTAACTCCTGTAAAATCTGGATAATTATGTATCTCTCTCCGCGACTCATAGCGCCGTTTCTTCACTTGTTACTGTAGAAGCACTGCTGATCTATCGAAATTGCCGATAATTCAACCCACTGCAATATCTTTCATCTGAGCATGATGCACCCTGAATATAATATAGCAGCAACCTCCACCTTGACATTATCTTCACTCGAAATTGCCCAGTATCACTGCGTCGTTTCTCACCTGAATTTAAAAATCACTCACAGCTAAACAGTATGACCACACTCTGTCACATGCCTGTTGACACTGGAACTAAGTCACTCGCTATCTCCACCAGGATATTAGCGTTCTGGGTCTATAAGTCACGGCACAATGTTACCCTCATTAAGCATGTGATTTAAATGTAATGGACCTGTTTTTTCATCTTATTTTCCCTTTAGGTTAAAGAGGCTTAAAACTAAAAAAGGCAACCATTGCTTTGTCCTGATGATGGACCCCATTATTTAGCAAGGGGGTCCGAAACGTCGTCGACCCACTGTGTACCATATACGTTTGGAACTCTCAATGTATAATTATGTAATGGTACCCACAAGTAATTCTCTGTTCAAAATTGGAATTTTACAGAGACTGTTGGTTTTGCCTTGCAAGCCCTTTGTGTATGTTGTTGTCTATGTATGTTCGTGGTTGGGTACAGGCTTGTGCCCCACCTACGTGATTTGTTGAAGGTGTTAATGTGTTTGACATTTTCTTGACTGAAATATAAACTTTGAAAACCTCTGCCCGGCTGGGTACGTTTTCACCAATATAGTACTGATTGAGTCTATATTCATTGGCACTTATCTACTTTCTTGCCAGGGACCATTGTTGTGTTTATATGATAAGCTCCCCGAGGTCCCTCGCTGATACCAATTGGGGTCCCCTTGTTGTTTAAAATAGGGGTAGTTAAACATCATCATGTCCTTCAGACTGAGCAGTAATTCTCAGCATGCTGAAGATTGTTCAAACCTGCCTTAGCATCAGTAAATTTGGATCACTAAGTAACGAAAGTATCTTACGAATGCTAACACTCTCTGTGAAGTAAACAGTATGTAGCTGCTTTTTAGTTATGCTTAAATACAAATTATTTTAGTGATTGAGGGAGCCTAAGAATTTGTTGACAATTAATACAAACGTAATGACTGTAAGTGCAAACTACTGCTCAGTACAACATCAGAGGGTCCGTGTCTTCTTCCAGCGGCTGGGCCAGGGAGTCCTAGAGTCTGAGCACACAGAAGGAATATTTGTTAAACTCCTTTCACAGCAAGAATGGGGGAGCGCAGTATATGATAACATTGGCAGAGAGAGTTAGAGATCCTGCCTCTTTGATAGACTGGGACAAAGCCAAAGAGCTATTTATGGACATACTAAGGGCCAGATTCTGATCTCGTTCGGAAGGGGTCCGAATTGGATTCGGAATTGCCTAAACCATTCCGGAGCCCTTGTTTCCGACCGAATGCCCCCTCCTCCCCCTCGCAGTCCGAATGACCAAGTACGAAGCGAATATCGCGTCCGCGATGACCGAATCGTTTCCAAACCCGATCCTGTCCGTACGACTCATGCACAGCTGATTCGTACCGCTCTATGGACTCTGTTTCCAAGCGAGCAAGTACAATGAATGATTCGGTGTGTCTGGATTGAAAAAGCTGCTGGAAGCGTTCTTTGGGAGCCCGTAGCAGGCCCCCTTCACCTGGAGCCCCCCAAATTGGTACCGTAGGGGTGCCCATGGATCCCCCTGATCCATGCATGTACAGTGTGGTGGGTACCATAGGGTGCCCGCCACAGGGTGTATGCTTTTCCGCACCCACCCCTTTTTGCTATGGGATCCTGTGTACGCGTCCAGTATACAGGTTCACATAGAGTTCAATGGGAGTCTGAGCAAACCGAGTCTGTAAGCATACGGATGCATCAGAATCGGTCGCTCAGACTCCAGGATCGTGATTTGCTAGGAAAGCCCTATGGATCAGAGTTGTACGAAGGGCTTTCCTAGCAAGATCGAAATTCTTTGAAGTAGATCCTTTATTTCACTGGTAGCCAATGTACACTTTTTTCAAGAAGCTCATCTGAGCAGCTTGAAAGCAGTGTAGACCAATTGGACATTAACTCCCTCTTTCCAACTTACTCATCCAGTCTCATCTTGACATCTGTCACAGTCTGAGTCACTGACCACCCATAGACACTCACATCAGAACGGTGGTGAAGCCCATATTCTTCACACAGTGTTGGGTGTGCGCAACAGATGTGCTAACGATCTTTTTGGTCGACTCAGTATGTCAGTTCTGCCTTTATTTCATTAAGCTAAAATTATTTACCAGGTCTTCACAGGATTTCTAATAGAGTCCCATGTATCGAAGCCTCCAGAGAAGACCATTTATAGGTGGATTACCAATGTAGGAATAGAAAGGCAGCTCCAGCTTGTCAATAATGGAGAGCAGGAGCAAAAGATGAATATTATCAGAGGGCAACAGGCGACCTACATGCATGAAAGATATCCAAATTAAAATTCTTCAACGAGTATGTGTATCATCTAATGAAGTCCTTTAATACTTAATAGACAGTTGTTCTTAACTGCTGCAACAGGATAATAATGTTAGCTGTTACCTACAATTTGATGTTGCACTTGAAGCTGAAAGATCGCTTGTATTAGCCAACTCAATGGTACTAATTTTATAGACCTCTTAAGAATGAAAAACTGAGTCTGTCCTACTGGGACTTGAATCCATTACTTACAGGATGATTCTTCACACACATAAATCAGAGCCTTGTATTCACTAAGCTATCCTTATGGTACATCTGGCCTGAATCGCCTCTGCCAAAGTGAGCAAACTTCCTAGTGGACGTTGGGTTGCAAATATTCTTTGCAAACACTCATATGTTCTCTTCCTCCTTTTTTGCTTTTGAAAATGGATGTGATTGGTTTTCCTGTGCTGGATACCCTGCATTATTGGAGTATTTCTGAATGTATCTGCTTTTCTGCCTAAGATAACAGGACAACCTGTCTAACCCAACATGGTGTTCACTGTTACCTGGGGATCCTATTTCTCTACCTTGAAACATTTGACCGTAATCCTGTCTATCTTCTGGGTCCTCATTTGGACGTCGCAGCTCCTGGGCATCATTCAGCTAGGAACATCTGAAGCAAAGAATACCTCTAGCTGTCAGGATGGTGCAGTACGTTAAACGCTTGGTGCTAAAATAGTCAGTGAGCTGAAGTTCCCGTCAAGGCAGACTAAGCCTTTCATCTTTCCAAGGTCTGTCTGTAAAGTGAAAACCACTAAATTAGGAAACAGTAACACCTATTATGTACATTTGGAAAAGGCATGAGTGTGGTACAAAGTGATATATAATCACACGTTATTATTTCTTTAGCCACTTTCCTGTTGCACCCTGTAAGGACCTGGAAGTACATTTGGCCAAACTCCTGCCACTCTCTTTTTCCATTCTTAAGCACACTGCTAAATCCGAAATCTCCCAACTATCCTAGAGATATTATCCTGGTTATTCTCTTTGTGTGCTACCCCTGAGTACCTCACATCTGTCTCTTAGGGGCACGTAATTCAAGTTTCGACTATTGTTGCAACGCTCCTGGATGGATGTTTCTTGCTTCCTCCAATAAATCTCACAAGAGTCTCTTGTCCATCACTTCTGAGGGGACCGTACTTGGTCATCTCTGCAACTTTCTAGTAAAATCTGGTCAGCTCTGTCTCACGCAACTTACCACTCCCAAGACAATCCTACTCCTTTCCTGGGAATAACTCAAAGGCACACCTATTATCCCACTGAATAATTCTTGGCTGTTCCACTCTTAGGTGCATCTTACACACTAACCACTGAGTAAGACTTTGGTACTTGGTAACTCAGCCGTCCAAGATGGAGACTATCAGATAATTCCAAAGTAGCATATTCACTTAAATAGGTACATTCTAATCAGCTCTCCCCTCCATTCGTGCGACTCCCAGTTGCGCCCAACCTCGTTCGTGTCAGTACATCTCAGACACTCAAAGATAATCTGTTCAATTCTGAATAAAGGGGTGGATGTGTGGCTGAAGAGGGAGTTGTTGCAGAATTTCCCATTTGCTGCCAAAATTCAGAGGATATTTACAAAACGTTTTGGAAGAATTTACTGTTTTCTTCAGTGGCATAATAGTGATTATTGATTTTTTTACTACAGTGTTAACTTGCCTAAGACTTCTGACATTCTTTATAACATATTTTAGTATTATCCAGCAAAGCATACTGGATGCCATAAGTGCCCAGAATGGCAAAATATCAGCAATTGTATAATTTTATTATCGCTTTGTTTCATTTTTCATCATTTACGAATGTAGAATTAGTACTTAAAATGTGACCATATTAATCACTATTTATTTTTGTTTGAATGTCCCAGGTAACAAAGGTTGTGGTGTGTGGATAATGTCATCCAGCCTTCCGCATATCACCAGCAACCAAATCGGCCACAATAGCATCTATGGAGTTGCTGTGTTTTGCCGTAAGGATGATGCAAATGACTATCTGTTGAATCAAGGTGGGAATGAAAATTTCAATGATGATGGGGAAGCGGCCAACTGGGAAAACGAAATGGACAGCGACGATGACCGTTTTTCTTCCCGGCGGCCAATCAATGTGGCGCTCATTGAATCAAACAGCATAAACCACAATGGTGGTGAGTTGGATCTTGAAAAAGCTGATCTTCTCTCTTTTAGTTAGTTAGTGGCGCCTCCATAACTCCTCTTTAAAATTCTAGACAGGCAAACATATAATATATACTATATGTCTGAATTTGTTGATGGGCTATTACATTAGGTTGATGGGGTATGACATATTTTACAGTTCACTCAGCGTAAAGTATTCGCTGGAGGAAACGTTTTTTTTTTTAATAGATTTATGAAACTGTCTAGTATCGCCTTGAAACTGAATAATCACAGCGCGGAAGCTTTTATAGCAAGGTTTCAAATCCCTGGTTTGAGAACCCCAGACGAGAGTGATAGGATAAATACAAGGCCTTCACGCAGACGTGAACTACTGTTTTAACTACAGATGTAGAAGCCAACTAATGAAAACTTCATTAAGTGCATTTCCATCATTATTGAATACTAGTCCACTCCACGTGATGATCCATATGCTTTCTTGGTAAGTATCTATAAATATAAATTTGACTCTATTATGTAGAAGGTGTGACACCAATGTGGCCGTAAATCACAAGTCATAGTGTTCTGGCTTAGACGGAGAGAAGGATATGTTATGGTCTATACCTCTTACCAGGATGCCTGGTAGGCAACCAAATGTTTGAGGACATAAACTCCTTAACATAATTTCTAATAATGGCTCCTCATTGATTAAGGAGAAACTGTTGCTGGGAAGATCAGAAAACAGTTACAAGGCAACTGGGCAACCCAACCCAAAAGGCATCTGAGTACAGTTATAACACTAACAAAAAGCACTGACAATCCTGACTGGTCTGGCGTTGGCAGCCATCTTTTTGCAATTCTTGTTTTGTCATGGTTTTTGCAAAACTTTATTTTTCAAGAAGCTGAAAAAACAAAGGCAAAAATGTTTTTTTTTTTAAAAAAAAGAACACATTACTATACTACTCCTTGACAGTAAACTGAACTACTTTGTGTTTGGAGGTACGATTTGTAAGAGGACAGCATGCCATAACTCATTGTGAAGTCAGCCAATAGCTGAAATGTGCTGATGTCCTGCCCCTTGTTGGACTAAAGATGTTAATGACACAACCACAGACCTATAGATGAAGTCTGGTTGAAAATTCCTATAAGTGACTATGTTGAACACATAATGTTAGTAAAAACAAAAGGTCTTGATTAACACAGACGTGTAAAAACAATTGGTCTGACACTGGCTGCTAGCGTCTGCCTTTGAGAAAGAAGGCATGGAAGAAAAAAAACAGGAAGAAAGAAGTAAACAAACAAACAAACAAAATTAAAGAAAGAAGCAACGAATGAAGGACAAAGAAAACATTTAGGAATGAAAGAAAAAAGAAAGTTGAGCAGATGGAAAAAAGAAAGAAAGATGTCTACAAGTCAGAAGTCTGGAAAGAAAGACAGACAGAAAGAGTGAAAACGGAAAATATAGGAAAGATGGAAAGAAAGAAGGCAAGAAAGAAAAAGAGAATAAACAATGAATGAAAAAAGAAAGGAAGGAAGGAAAGAAAGTAAGATGGTAAGGAGAAAGTAGAAAGAAAAAAGGAAAGAAACAAAGGCAAGAAAGGGAAGGAAAGATGGAAGAAAGAAAGGAAGATTGAAAGAAGAATAGAATGCTGGATAAATGGAAAGAAAGCTGAACAGATAGGATGGAAGGAAAGAAAGAAAGAAAAAAGCAAGAAAGAAAAAAAAAGTAGGCACGAAAGAAGGAAAGTGGGCAAGAACAAATAATGAAAGAAGGAAGGAAAGTAGTCAAAAAGTGAAAGGAGGGCAAGAAGGAAAGAAAGAAGAAAAGAAAGCAGGCAAGAAAGAAGGAAGGATGAAAAGGAAAGCGAGAATGGAAAAAAGAAGGCAAGAAAGAAGGCACGAATGAAAGAAGGCAGAACAGTTTCAAATGGACACAATCTTATGTGCTGTGAAATAGCTGCAGTCAGACAAATAAACAAAGCCCTCTTCAAAAGAGATTTACAACATCATTGGCATGGGACAAGAACTGATCAAGCTGGAACGTGACTCACTTCAATAGCGTCCCACAATTACACCAGGCTCTAAACACAACACTAAAACAATAATAAAGTAAAAACAAAAATACTGGCACTCAAGATATCTGCGTTGCAGGATGGTTTGCTCCTTGTGAAAAGGCTTAATGAAGTCACTCAAAGTGGAGTTCGTCTGTGGCTGCAGTGGGCTCACTCACTGTCCCATTCCGTTTGCTGTACTGGGCGGAAGCAAAATGTGAATGACACAAGAACAGACCAGTGGATGAAGAGAGTTGGGTGAAAAAAAAAAAATATATATATATATATATATATTCACTGAAAAAACCATAGGTTTCACACCAGTTATAGTTAGCTGGAAATTTTACTGATATAAAACCATTGAAATTCCCACGTTATAGTTAGTTGGACTCACTATAACTTGCGCGCCTGCAATGCACTGCTGATGACGTCACATATTACATCACTCATGACATGGTCAGTGACATCACTCATGACATCACTGATGACACCATCCCTGTGACAGAGTGACTGACCTCCTTTCAGTGTAATGTAACCCCTGAAACACATATTCAAAAATAGAAACTAACATTTACAAAAAAGTGGCGATACCTATACCAGTTACAACAACCAATTCAGTAATTCAACCATTTATATACACATTTACTCATTCACCAACAGTTCTATATAGTCATTCATACATATACTCACTTATCATATGTAGTGAAACACCTTTACATCCGTTAACACACCGACAGTCTTCCAAAAGTTACTCACACATATACTCACACATGCAAAAAAACTATTGAACATCCATTTATTTGCATATACAGCTATACACACACTACCACCTTATTCCTAAGGAAACTTACACATACTTACTCTCTTAAACAATCACTTATAGAATCACATACTTATTTAAACAGGAACTCTTACAATCTCTCACTCTCACATTTACTCACTTATATAAATCAATACTCCATATACTAGAATAAAACATATGTATACACACTCATATATAAAACATATTTATTTTTTCAGAAAGACACACATTCACTGGATGGTGTCATCAGTGATGTCATGAGTGATGTCACTGACCATGTCATGAGTGATGTAATATGTGACGTCATCAGCAGTGCATTGCAGGCGCGCAAGTTATAGTGAGTCCAACTAACTATAACGTGGGAATTTCAATGGTTTTATATCAGTAAAATTTCCAGCTAACTATAACTGGTGTGAAACCTATGGTTTTTTCAGTGAATTTAATAGGTTTTTTAAATGCTAATTCCTAACTATAACTGGTGTGAAACCTATGGTTTTTTCAGTGAATTTCATAGGTTTTTTAAATGCTAATTCCTAACTATAACTGGTGTGAAACCTATGGTTTTTTCAGTGAATTTCATAGTTTTTTAAATGCTAATTCCTTTGTATATCGAGTTTCTAACCTTTTTTTTTTTTACAATTTGCTGTTTTTTTTTAAGTATTCATTTTTTTTATATAATTTTTTTCTTTTGCGCTCTGGGTGCGCGCTCCGGGAAGCTTTCAGCTAAGCTCTCCTGTAAGCTTCTCCGAGAGCTCATCTGAAAGCGCACCCAGAGCGCAACTGTCGTTCGTGAAAAAAAAATATGAATGAAAAGTTAATAATAATGCAAAACATTTCGTACCATACAAATAAAATTTGTTTTTTTTAATATGGAAAATGATTATGCATTTCTATAAAAGATTGATGACGTCACTTCGGCGCGCAACGTAAGTGCCCTCGGAAGCGCATACGTGCGCGGCGCATAAACGCACGGAAAAGCGCCTACGATCGCGCCACGTTTGCGACCCGGAAGCGCCTACGATCGCGCTGCGTAAACGCACCCGGAAGTGCTCCGGAGCGCGCAGCGTAAACGCGTCGGGTCATGTGACCCTAAAATAACACTTTTCATTGGTTGCTAACAGTTTTTTTTTACAATGAATGAAATCCCCACCCATTTCCTTCACTTCTTCTTTCACTTTTGTGACTGAAAGACCTGCCTTTTTTGCTGCTCCATATTCCTGGATTCATCATGGCTGCCAGACCATCCAGCAGTGAAGATGATTTCATTGATGAAGAGCCTCCTACCCCAAAGGTGAAGGAACATTTCATCTGGAAATTTTTTAAGTTTCCAGAAGGCCAGAAGAAGGTGAATGCACCAAAAGTAGAGTGCAGGATCTGCAAACAGGTCCTGTCACGGGGTAACCCCCAAAAAAAATACTCTTTTGGCAACTTCACCATGATTCGCCATGTGGAGAGGAGGCACCCCCAGAATTTTTCCCGGGAAAGTGTCAGGGCTCTGGCACAGGAGGTTCCCAGAGATGGGGCCTCTACATCAACAGGAGGAGCAACTTCTTCTGGAAGAGAACAATCTCAGGGGCAGGTAGCAAACATTCAACCTGCATTCAACCATGGGGTCGTCAGATGCAGATACTGCAATCAACTCCTCACCTATGGGGAGCAAAGTGTCCTGCTCATGGTTCGGGCATTGGAGAACCATCACTGCCCTTCCCACCCCTAATTTTTTTCTTTTCTTTTTGCTCCTGTTGAGCAGTTTCTATTCCCTGTTTTTGTTCCTCTTCAGTTAAAAGAAGAAAACCAAAAGTTCTTTTCAGAACTACCTCCAATTCTCATCAAAGAGCTATAATCTTAAAAAATGAAGAGTAAGTGAAATATAGTGCATTGATAATTGAAAGGAGAATGAGTAAGAAAGAACAGAAAGGTATGAGAGGTGAAAGGAAGTGAAGTAGGAGGACTGAAAGAAGGTGAGTGTTAGAAAAGAAAGTTATGACACAGTGAATAAACTGGAGGCCTCATTTCTGAAAAGTGACGCATCGCTACGTGAAAATAGCGATGCGTCACTTTTCTGGACGCACTCCTTATGACATTCCAGATATGTCATATTTAATATATGACTAATCAATTCGCAAGGAGTTACAGATATGTCAGTATTTCTGACATATCTGTAAACACAAAAGTAACGCATTGCAGGAGTGCGTCACAAAAGTGACGCAACTCCAATAATGTGTCCTTTCACATGGAAAAAGCACCATGTGAAAGGTTTGCTGTGAAGCAGGCGCAAGATTTTGGCGCAACTGCATCCTAAAAGTGACGCACTGCGTCATTATTACCAAGCTTTTTGCAAGGAACACCCCCTCTGCATGCATTATACCTGACACTATTTTTTAAAAAGTGACGCATCTAGGTACATGGGTCACTTTTTAAAACTCTGCGCCATATTGTATCTGCATCAGGTATAATGTATGCAGAGGGGGCAATCCCTCGCAAAAAGCTTGGTAATAACAACGTACTGAAATCTATGAGATTTCCCTGCGTCACTTTTAGGATGCTATTGCGTCAAAATTTTGCGCCGGCCTCGCATCACTTTTATGTTTACACATATGTCAGAAATACTGACGTATCTGTAACTCCTTGCAACATGATTCGTCATACATTAAATATGACACATCTGGAATGTCATAAGGACTGTGGACAGAAAAGTGACGCATCACACCAGCAGTGTAATAAAATGTGCCTCGTTGCACTATATTTAAAGGATGCAACAGCATCCTAAAAGTGACGCAGTGAAATCTCAAACATTTCACTGCGTCGCTATTACAAAGCTTTTAGTGGGAGAACACCCCCTCTGCATGCATTATACCTCACGCAGATATAATGTGGCGCTTGATTTTAAAAAGTGACCCATCTACCTAGATACCTCACTTTTTAAATATAACGCAACGCAACACATTTTTTTACACTACTGGTGCAATGCGTCACTTTTCTGTGCGCACTCCTTATGACATTCCAAGTAACGCATTGCTGGAGTGCGTCACAAAAGTGACGCAACTCCAGTAATGTGTCCTTTCAAATGGGGAAAGCAGCATATGAAAGGTCTTGCCTCAGTCTAACACCTGCTGTAAAGCAGGCACAAGATTTTGACGCAACAGCATCCTAAAACTGACGCAGTGAAATCTCAAAGATTTCACTGCGTCGCTATTACAAAGCTTTTTGCGGGAGAACACCCCCTCTGCATGCATTATACCTGACGCTATTTTTAAAAAGTGACGCATCTAGGTACATGGGTCACTTTTTAAAACTCTGCGCCATATTGTATCTGCAACATGATTCGTCATACATTAAATATGACACATCTGGAATGTCATAAGGAGTGCGCACAGAAAAGTGACGCATAACACCAGCAGTGTAATAAAATGTACCTCGTTGCACTATATTTAAAAAGTGACGCATCTAGATAGATGCGTCACTTTTTAAATATTGCATAACAATGCGCATTTTTTTACACCGCTGGTGCGTCACAAAAATTGACGCACAGGAAGCGCAAAACTAACAGCGCAAGGCCTTCATAAATATGGTCCTGGATTTTCCCCGTGCTTCGCCGGTGCGCGTACCATGCGCTTCCCCCGCGCAAAACGAAAAAAAATTTTTAATGCCCTGCAGGACCCTATTTTAGTCCCTACATCAAACCTAGGGGGTCAGAGGGGGTCTACTCTTCCCCCTTATGGTCATTTGCCCCTTTTTTTTTCAAACCCCTTGTGTCTCGATTTTACCGAGACACAAGATGGCGGCCGCTCCGCACTGTTTAGAATGTTTACAGACAACTGAGATCCAATCAGCTTCCTGCGCGCAAGTCGCGTGTCGCGCCTGGAGCGCACTCCGGTGCGCGCACGGGAGAGCGCCTATAGATATATATATTTTTTTGAACCTAAATTACTCAAAATCCACTGGAGCACATATCTTGAGACATAGCAAAGGCACATCGGGCTACCAGTCCCTACAATTTTGCCAAGTTTGGTGGAAATCCATTCAGCCGTTCGGGCTAAAAGTGAAATCGACCGCCCTATGGAAATTAACATGGGGAAAACGCGTTTTGGGACCCCCCTTTTATCTCGGCCCCCGCTTGACGAATCCCCCCCAAACTTTCAGGGAAGGACCGGACCGCCATGAGACCATTTTCCTGAAAATTTCAGGCAGATTCGTCAACCGGCGCCAAAGTTATTCAAAATAGAATGTTGAGATTTAACATTGAAAATTATCCTAACTATAACTACCTACTGGCGACCGCCAGTAGGTAATATATATATATATATATATATATATATATATATATATATATATATATATATATATATATATATATATATATATATATATGTATATATATATATATATGTATATATATATATATATGTATATATATATATATAATTGTTAGTAAAATCAAATTGTCTTGACTAACACCAGACCTAAAAGTGATCACTTAGAAGAATTCACTTCAGAAGGCTTTCTTCGTTCATCAGCACAGTTCAAAGTGTGAGCAGAGACCTTGAAACAAATAAATACATTCTTATTTGGGAGGAGCTTGAATATTGAGGAATAGGGTCTTATGCAGACTTAAAGAATGGAGAATGTATGTTTCGTTTAACCGCACATTCATCAGCATAAGAACTAATACATGGAGACAGATTACTTGAGTAAAGCCTGGAAGGGGGCACACAACCCAGAGGAATAGCAGCTGGCCCATATCTGGCTTTCCGTTTACACTGCTACATAATTGACAGGCCATCGAGTACAAGTACCAGTCCTTGTGCAGATAAATTGTATTTTACGCGGAAAGCTAATTTCTCTAATACAGAGTAATTCCAGTCAAGTGCTTTGATGTTTCGGTTTCAGCGCACTTACTGCTGGAAACCTCACCAGGGCCATTTAGTTGATATGGTCTCTCTTTCAATGAAAATTAGAAGCAAAATTGTGAAAGTAAGCGTATCAAATAATAAATGTTCCTACTGAGCAGCTAACCCAGCATAAAATCATACCTCGAATTAGCCATTAACAAAATTACCTGAAAAGGCATTTTAGGCAGACAAACAACCATGTAGCCGGAAGGCCAGGAAACAACTTATTTATCAACAATTGTTTTACAGACTTTTCTGCTGAAAAGCCTGCGTGCTTAAGTGCCATGGCAAACAACCAATTCCAAGAACCGGTTAGGTCTTCAAAATCACTTTTCACTAAATGTCAATTCTTATTCAATCATGGTGCGAAGGTCCGCCAGAAAATAAATAATTGCAAACATTTAGCCTAATTACAAAAGAGGTCATTTGCACGAAGATTCCGAACAAGGTTCTCGCTTATTTTATGGCCGGATGCTTGCTGGAAGGATTTACTTAAGTGCCTGAGTGGTTTGCTGCAAAGAGCCTGTCTGGTCAGGACTGCTCACAGATCTGAAAAGGCAAATGGTCACTCACTGTCAAACATGGTCATCCCTTTATATTGTTGGAAAGCATTTCTTGTTTTGCAAATAAGCTGAATTTGGTAAAAGATCTTCCATCAACAGACCGATATATGAACTCGCGTGTGTAATTGGGAGACAGGTCAGCTCGCCAGTAAGATCAAAATGATACTATTTACTTCTCTATCAGACCATAAATTCCAGCGTTTTATGTATAGGTCAAATGATTATTACTGGCGTTGGCACTATCTATTGCTCAGTTTATTCCAGGCCAGAATCTTATATCCTTATTTGGTGGTGGTTAGGCCTTGTCTTAAAGGGCTCACAGTTGTCCAATTATGGGGGTTGCACTCTGGAAAAATCCTACTTTAGTTTCAAGAGAAAAATATAGAATACAATTTAAAAAATCCCTTGGTCAAAAAATCTCAAACTACACTGAATTGCTACTTCACAAGAAAAGTGCCACATGCCTTACAAAGTTTTCAGTTTTTTTAAAACTCAAACGTTTGAGTAAAAAAAAAGAGAATTTTAGCAGAAGTTTCACATGAGTAAAGGGAATCCAAGGCAACGTCTCTCGTTTATTCCCGCCTCCCTCATTTGGGGCAAGCTGTAGTATACGCTCTGCTTTAATAGGCCCATGACTAGAAGCTGCCGGCGAGAGTGTGCTGTGGCACTTCTGGAAGATGAAGACTTTTGGTATGCAAGCGCTTTGTAAAATAAATAAATATAAATCCATATAAATTTATATCAATCTCTATAGTGTCATCTCTTTTCTATTTACCTCTCCACTGTTTCATATATTTCCCTTTGATTCACTCACAGGCTGGCTGCGTCTCTTCTCAGGACACATTGGCACGCTTACAAAGGATACACGTCCTTCTCTCATAACTCCATGGAAGACCATTGCATTAGTAAAAAATCAAATTAAAATGTATAGGGTTTCTTTATTTGGAGCGGTGTATAATGTCTATAAATATATTTCACTCTAATCATATGCATGCGGTTCCTTACTCTAAGCGTTCTCAGAGAGAACCAAACTGCTGTTGTAATAGCAGTAACATGTTGCATATAGGGCTTGCTGCTGCAGGCTTGTTATTTCATAGCACCGCAGTTAACCAATTTATAGCACTTATTGATTTAAGAATTTAGAAAAACAAGTATTGACGGGGCTCGAATGTGTGAATATTGCACACATCACTACAGTCACCGAGCTTTCCCATCGGGTTTGTGAAGGCGTAAGGAGGTAATTTCCGTATTTCATTTTTCACATGGGTATTTATTTAGAGAGGGTTTTCTCCAGCAAATTCACCCTTACCAAGTGTAATATGCATATGTTTATAGGTTAATTTCAGATTTTTATATAAAAAAATTCTTGTTTCAACTTTTATCCCATCCCTCCTCTCTCTGACTCATCCCAAACCTTTCTGACTATGAACTCCCAAACATTCTTCAAAAACTGCCCCTTCCTTTTTTAGCCATGTCTCCTAACAGGCGTACACAACCACTACTTACAAAAACAACTTATTGCTGCCCCTTTCAAATCCATTGCCATGATTCTATCCTTACTCTAAACTCTACAAAAAACACAAGAAATCAAGAGAACAGCCCTAACACAACTAATGCAGAAAGGAAATAAAATAAAATGACTAATCTACTAACCTCTAATTTGGGGTTCCGGAGTAGTGTGCTACTCACCACAAAGCGCTTCAATGCCTCATCAGGGATAGGAGGAAGTATATAAATACAGATTTACAATTACAATATCGGGTTAGAATTTACAGAGCATTCTGACTATTACACCAAAGAGGCTCTAGATAACCGCAGGAAGAGGGATATTCGATTGTGTATTGGTATGAAACTTTTACATAATAGTGCGTCCTAAGGGCACTGGTATAAAGTATTACTAAAACTTTGCGTTGTGACAGCTTTTTTATTTAGGATGTCTTGATTAAATGCCATTGATTTATGCAAACTCCATCTGGGAAAAAGTACCTCATCTCATTTAATTTGCATTTTTCCTTCTTGATAGCGGCTGGACTGTACATCAAAAGTAATGAGGCACTCAACATCGTAGCCAATGCCATCCATGCCAACCAAGACAGTGGCATTGCTGTAGTTCAAAGCTCTCAGCTGATGCGTATTGCCAACAACAGCATCTCCTGCAACAGTTCAAGTGGTGCACTGATTGAGGCAGGGTGCAGGGTGGAGCTACGTGGGAACGGCATCTACGACAACAACAGTCATGGAGTATCTTCGAAGGGAGACGGAGTCGTCATAGAGAATGATATAATCGGAAACCATGGAAAAGGACTCCATTTACTCCTAACCGCAGACATGAAGGTGTGTATGAGACTTTCTTGAAGCAGGGCCGATCTTTTCCAATACTTTTCGTTTCTCTGTAGTAAATGTTGATAGTTCTATGTGGTCTCTTACTGTGAGCCACCATTTTTGGGATTCTTTTATTGATCACAAAAAAATACATTGAAGGACACTTGAAATGAGATGGAGGCCTTGGGGACACAGTGTCAAGATAGTTGGTCAACTTGCAATGAAATAGAAACATTTTATTTACTAAATTAAAGTGCAAAATTATTGGAAGCTTTGTGAACTGATGGAGTATTTTGCTAACGAAAAGATTTGTGTAGGATATGTCGACTGGATTGAAGAAATATTAAATATACCTTTCAGTCAGACCAGAAGGGATCCAAACCATGGTTGAATAGGAGCAAATGCTGTCTATTGGGTTCCAGTATTATCCTAATATTACAACTTGCCTAGATTACACATGTATGAAGAAGCATTTTAATCTAGACCTATTATGTACCAAGACACTTCCCATATTACTAAGAAGGAACACTATACTAAAGGTTTCAAGAGGACAACATTCCAAACAAGAGTGACAGGATGCAGCAACTTAAGCACAAGACAAAAATAATCATTATTATTGTTATTAGGTTTATGCTGACGTGATGCCCACCCTAAAAGTAACTGTTAGTAGTATTCAATACAACAAGCTGTAGCTTAAAGTCTCTAATGTGACAAAGATATAGAGGCACTCAGCTACAGGAATGCTCTCAAACATTAATGGGATCACAGATAATCATTGCTCCAACTCTCACCTTCCATGGGGCATTTAATGTGAGGCTGGCTCCTGCTCAAACTTCTGTAGCGAAAAATCCCTAATTCTCGTCTCTTGAACATATTACATGGCTCTTACGTAGGTCAGAATAATCACAAGTGGGGACATACAGTCACTTGTGCTTCAAAGGTCATTTAATATTTCAGGCAGTCTCTGCAGTGAGTCGTACTCCATTTGACTGAAATAAACATGTTCTCTATTACAAACAACGTTTTGAGATCAAATGAACAAAGTATTAAATCAAGATTCGAAAGCAGGAAGGTAAGACAATGTGTAGTGTTTATTTTAGACTCATACTTGAAACCGCACCACTTACATTGACAACAGGATCCTCCTCCTCCGTTACCTCCGTTCACCCTCACACCCCAGAACACTCGCCGCTACATGAATAACAACCTCACGCAACATTGCAAGACCAGGACTATATACGCAGCAACACAAGACGAGCACATAACTTGACCACACAAGCCTAGGACTCAACACAAAGTCAGAGTGAAAGAGAATGCCTTTAAGTACTCACAGCAAGGTACGTTGAAACTGAGGCATAATTAAAAATGTCTTTGCCGTAGCAAGGGAGCACTGGGCCCATAATGTAAGCATGTAAGTTGTACTCCATTCCTCCTGGTTGGGTAGTGTTAGACAACTAGAACCGGGTGAGACCTGCACTGAAGTGCTATTGCAACTTTGATGATTATGCCCCTATTTTAGATGAGTTTTTGTATTTTTTTAAAATCCCCATGAATAGTTAACAGATTTAATGCCAATTTATCAATCTTCCTTGTGTAACTACTTGTAGAGTGCTACATGGTAGCTCAAAATCAGGAATAATTGGATTTTAAATTCAGTCTATTTCCAATCACGACATGGCAAAGAAAGGAATATGAAATATTCAACACAACGTGATAGAGATTCATAAAAACAAACATATACACATGAAAGTATATGTGGGCATGAAGTGTCTTGAATTACTCTGTAACAGCTTTACCATATCTTTAAGCATTACAGCAAATTAAGGTGTGAAAGCATAGGCAGCTTGGTGGGGTTTTGTAAAGTAATCAAGTCCCATAGAGATTTGAACTGGACGACTAAAAAGTGTCACCGGAGCTCATTTTGGGTTTGGCCGGACAAGAGAACTGTTGTAAACATACGGGAATTTCACGCTGCCAATTCTGCTGCTCCCCCATTTCATTTAGAAGCAGGGGAACCGCTACATTTCTAGTGTTGGAGCTTCATCTAGGTCTGCCCTTGGATGCCTGTGACCCAGAATCAAGTTCATAATAGGGCAGTTGCATCAATGTGTTGGATAACCGGCAATATTTAAGGCAGACATTTCAATTCATATTTTTCGTAACCTAGACCACCATGATAGGTCTGGAGGTCCCAGGCTGGACAATTCATCACTGGCCGTTAATAATTTGTTTTGCAGAAACCCCAATTTGGAAGATTGTTATGTTGGGCAAAACAAAAAATAAAAATACAATTCTACAACTGCTATGACAAGGCAACTCTCCAGTTAACTGTTTTGTCAAAAGTGCTTCCAACCTAGTGGTGGAAGCACTTTCAGCAAAACATTCCCCCCCATCAGGGTGGGGATCCTTAAATATGGCACCTGATTAGTTTTTATCTCCTCTATTACCTCCATGGGTGACCACCTAGTTCACCTATTGTCACCTAAATTTGCAAACAAATTCAAAGTGTTTAAGAAATTATTTTGGAAAGTTTGGTATAGATTCATCTAGAGATGCCAAACATTAAAGCAAGAAGAAAGGTGCCGACTAATAGGAACTGTAATATAAACTTGACCATAGCTCACAGTTTCAATTTATAAATTAAGGAGTTAGCAATAGCAAATTGTTAGATAATGCTGCATCCAGAATTTTAAATCCAAATGTTAGTGGTCTGTGACTTTCACTGCTGCTGACCTATCTGTTCCAAACTTTGTAAAGAATGTGTTTGAGCAACTGAAATATGTTTTGACATGTTATTGGGATGGAAAAGCCCTATGCATGGGAATGGATGTGCACCACTGCCCTGTGTGGCACAATGCACTGATGTATGGATCCCTAATGCAGACTCATGCATTGCGGTATTGTTGGACCAGGATAGGTGCCCAAAGCACTACCCTCATAGTGGCGGAAGGGCACTCCCTTCACCAGGAGTTAAGCAGCACAAGCGTGGTGGTGGCAGCATAACATGTAGTGAACAGTAGGCGTAAACATGTCCTTTCTATCCTGTGTCACTGGAGTGAGGCATACTGGCTCACTCAATGTTTAAGTTCTTCAGTGTTGAAGTGGTGTATCTGCACTTGGTGTATGTGTGCCTGGGAAGGGTACAATACAGGGATAATGCAGCACTGAGCAGTGCATTCCTGGTGAATGCATGTGTTGGATGGGTATATACCTATGAGTGGTGTAGTACCTGAAGGATGTAGAGCTGTGCAGTGTGCGCAGGATAAGTGCACATGCTAGGGTTATGTGTATCTGAGAATTCTATAATACAGGAATGGTAACGTGTGTGCATGTTAAATGCATATGCTGGATGTATGTGTGCCTATGAGTGGTACAGCACATGAAGGAAATACTGCTGGGCAGTGCTGGCATGCTAAATGCATATGCTAGATATATATGTGAGTGCTGCAGTACAGGGATGATACAGTGTGTGTATGCTGTATACATGCACGGGGTGTATGTGTTCCTGTGAATGGTGCAATACATGGAGGGCCCTGGGTTCCATTTTGGGAGACCCAGGCCTGCATGATGAAACATGGAGTGGAGGTAGAGATATTCCCCCAGACCGATTTGTGTATTGCTGCATTTCTGTAAGCTGGGTGAGATACACACTGGCGAGGGAAGAGTGACGCTTGCCTTATACACTTCAACAGGTGCTCTTTGATTCAGTGAGAGCTCACAAGGAAGGGGTTTGGCCATATCTCCGGAAGGAGATGGGACTGATGAGAGAATCCTAAATAGTAGGGCTCGGGCCCTTGTAACATCTTTTTGATGCATATATCACTGTAGCTGACATTAAGGTATGAACTCTAGTCACTCCCATGGCCAGTGTTGTGGGCCCATCAGCTTTGGAGACTCTACTGCTGTGATAGACTGCTTTTCAAGACAAAGAGATAGCAGAGTATTGGATACTTTAAAAGAAGCAGAACCCCAACATAAAACTTCAAAGCCTCAGACCCTAAATCACATTAGCTGTCTGGAAATGAGCTATAAGAAGGGGAGTTTGAGACCTTCAAATATGTAATCTGCCAAGCAGCCAGATGGGCTGAGTGAGGAGGGGAAACTGTAAGAATTCTGTTTTTGAGCTTGTTGAGGGGGACTTCACCCAGGGAATCCAAGACCACCTGCCCTGGAGCCTGGACCACCAGTGCCTGCCTGCTTGCCAAGATCAGTGTGCCCTATGAGGAAGAGGTGAGCATTGGAGGGAGCAAGGTTCATTGGGGAGCCCTGTTGAGTGGACTCTGTGCGAGGTGAGGAAACAGCTGTTGCACCCCCATATGCCAGCAGAGGGACGACCTGAATTTAGCCTTGTGCAGTGCTGTGCTGATCGGGTCGAAACCCTTGCTTAGGGCAGAGTCTGCGACCCCTTGTGAAAGGCTGTTTAGTTTTTTGTTTTTTTTTAAACGAAGTCTCTATAATGAATTAGATATTTTAATATGTGGCTCCATGATTTATGACTGAACTGAAAATGTTAAAACCTGGAGCTGATTGTCTTATGAACCCCCCAAATATCCATTCATGGTCACCCTAACCTCTTGCTTTCTCCCCTGCAGTATTCACTCATAGCCTGCTCTCATACCCCTTTGCAAGCTTTATCTTGTGTTCTGTGGGACATCTACCTCTCACCCTTTGAATGGCAAACCCAGTGGGATGGACTTATGCTTCTCGGTCAATTTTAGACACCCTTGTCCACACTAATCTTTTAAAGGCAGAACAAGTAAGATTCATTCACTTCACACAATGAAAGGCACACAAACATGAGTTGAGGTTTCAGATTACAAAGCTGAGGACGGAGTTCGTTTTTTAATGGTCAGCTAAACTAAAGACATTCACCCACTGATCTTAGGGGCAGGGGGAATTTAATTCCACAGGTTTATTGGTAGGTGTACATCATAACATAAAATGCTTGCCTGCAGAGTACTCGCTTCTCAAGAAGGACTTTTGATGCTATTTTCAGATCCTTTGGAAATTAAAAGATTAACTCCACAACTGCAGCTCTAGAGTAGCCTGCAAACCTCAAGGTCACCTAAATAACTCCATCTCAAAGTTCGGTTTGGGAAATATATTTAGTGACTGGCCAGGTTGCCTTAGCGTATAATGCTCCTTGGAAAGCCAGCAGAATAAGTTGAGTGTGCATGTCACTTCACTAGATTAAATACTGCAATTTGGATGATTAGGTGGAACTTGCCAAATGTACACACGTGGGCTGGGACAGATAATACAGTGCTTGGGAATTACATCAGGAAATCATACAAAAAGTGCAATAAAAGGGGGTGTGGCTTGGCTTCAGCCGAAGATGGCTGGACATCAACTGAGCTCCACTGCGTGCGTTTGCCTGGCACCGATATCCGGACAGAATAGAAAATCTGCATACCGGGGGTGCCGAAAGCCTGAAATACAGCGGGCCCTCACCCAGGGACCAAGAGGAGGTGTTATGAGCCACAACCCTACCCCCTGCCACTGCGACGGAGTTGGAGAACCGCAGAGCCGAGCAGCCTTCTAGACGGGTTGATTACGCAGCCGCTGGATTGGAGGAGGTTCGGGCCTGGCCGGGATCCTCGTGAAAAGGTAACAGCAAAGGTCCAAATAGCCAACCTCCAGTCCACCACAAAATACCTAGAGACACGAGTACAATCGCTGACACAACAGGCCTCTTTTATGGCGGCGAAGCTTGAAGATCAAGAAGGAACGGCAAGGAGAAACAACATTAGATTGGTGGGGGTGCCTGCAGGGTCAGAGGGCCTCAGTGTGGGCCTTTTCTTAGAAGACTTAATACTAAATACTCTGCACCCTAAATGATTGTCCAATTTCTTCTCGGTTGAGAGAGCACACAGGGCACCAGCACCCCCACCAAACCGGGTGCTCCTCCTTGCACGATATTAGCAAGGATTTTGAATTATCGTGACAGAAATGCAATTCCCTAAGCAGCAAAGACGAGAGGAGATCTCCATTATGAAAATACCCTGGTCCCCTTCTACCCCGACTTTACCATGCAGATCCAGCCACAGCTTCAAAGCATGAAAAGAGAACTCCGAGAACGCGGCCTCAAGTACATGATACTCTTAACCTGCAAAACTTCGGGTTGTAGTGGAGAGAAAGACATGGCACTTCACATCCCCTGAAGGACCCTGGGAGTGGCTGGAGGGCTGGCATGTTGCTGGTCAAGGTGGTGGCAAAGGAGAAAGACGAGTTCGCGGGTATGCCAGAGAGAGACGAGACTGAGGATGACCCACAAAGGAATCAGACCGAAGGAGAGGCATCAGAGACAATATGATGGACTGTAAGGTGTCAATGTTTTCTATAATTATGCTTGGTCTTTAAGGTAAGAAGGTGTGTGACTATGGTTACACGCTGACCAGGGGAGTGGGAATTGGTTGATTCTTGACGAGAGGAGATAAATTGGGAGGGGATGCACGCTGGCATTCCAGAGGTACTTTACAGGACACTAATCGACTTGAGGGCAACTCTGGATTCAAGTACAGAACTGAGCGACAGGGGTATAGGTCGTTAATGGCAGACATGGAGTGATATGTAGCAGTGAGTGGCCAGTGGGAGGGGCAGACTCTTAACCTCTGTTCAGTGTATATTCCTCCCAAACTAAATGCACCAACGCTGGGCTCTCTGCTTCTGAAGCTACCAGATGGAAAGTTGGTTTTGGGAGGGGATATGAATGATGTGGTCAACATAGAATTGGATCTTTGGGAGGGGCGGCTTCTGGGAGGAGCCCAGTCACTTTGCAAGATTTTATATTAGCCATTGGCATGGGCAACATATGGCGACATCAGCAGCCAGAGTCCAGGCAATTTACACACTTATCTGTGGCACACCAGAGCCTGGCCCGCTTAGACTATTTGAACACACACATGGGTGACTTTAAAAAGGGCCTTACACGTGGCGCAGGGAGTGTCGGACCACCCACCGGTTGAATCAGTGCTTGAAGGTCCGATAAGGGACCACGTTTTAACCCTTGAGGCATTCGCTGCTTATTATGAGGCTCTACATATGTCCACATATGAGATGTCAGGTGCTGACTGTGAGAAATTTCTGAGAGATGTGATCCTCCCCCAGCTTACAGAGGAAGACCTTGAAATGTTAGAGGAAGACCTTACAGTAGTGGAACTGAGTACCGCAGCATGTATCCTGCAATCTGGGAAGGCAGCACAGTCAAATGGCCTACCAGTGGAATTATTCAAGTGCATGTTGGCTAACACAGCGGAAAGCCTTTTTAATATGTTTTAAGGGGTCAAGAAAAATGGCACCTTACCAGAGGACCAAGGAACAGCGGTGATAGTAGTGATCCCTAAAGTGGGTAAACCACCAATAGACTGTGGGTCGTATAGACCCATCTCATTCTTTAAATACGATGCAAAAGTATTTGCCAAGGCTGTTCCTTTGCTTGTGAACCGTGAATACATCACTGATTCATTCTGATCAATCCGTATTTATGCCGTATAGGGGACGCAACAGAATCTAAGGAGGTTATTTGGGATCATGCATGTGACTGAATCCTCTTTTATGGAACCGGCGGCTCTTCTGTCCCTAAATGCTAAAATGGCATTTAATAGCATGGAATGGAGCTATCTTTTTGCTGTTCTAACATGTCTTGGTTTAGGACCTAAGTTCATGGGATGGGCCAAGCTTCTCTACACACATCCGCTGCCAAGCGTATGAGGTAATAACTCGAGTGCAGGGAGTTTGCCTTCCAGAAAGGTACGAGACAGGATTGCCCCCCTGTCCTTAGTGCTCTTTGGATTGGCGGCCTGGGTGCTACAAGATCCCCCTATATGGGGCATCCCATTGGCTAGAGAATGGGATGAAAGACTCTCACTCTACGCGGACGATGTCCTATTATATGTCACAATACCCGTGCACTCCATCAATAGGATTTTACAGATTTTCCACATATTTGGGAACTACTCAGGATATAGTATAAATTGGGACAAGTCCCTACTGTTCCCGCTAGTTGGGGGAATACCAAGATTGACATTTAGATGCCAGGTCCCAATCGAGATGACTGGTTTTAAATACCTGGGGGTGTACATGACTAGAAAGGAACCTGGCAGTTCAATTGGACAGATTCTGTAGGGATGCCCAGCATAGGCGGAAGCTTCCACTCTCACTGATCACTCTTCCACACCTGCTATGCATTTTGCAAAACATGCCCTTTCCAATCCCACAAGCTTTTTTCCAGAAGGTGAATCCAGAACTACAACCTACTTTTTTGGAGTGGCGGTATCTCCCATATAACCTTAAAAAAGTTGCAGAGAGGAGTCTATGATGGAGAGCTAACAGTGTTACGAAATATTATTGGACCGCCCAGTTAGTCATAGTGAATGATAGGGTATTTGGAGACCGAGTTGATCTGGCTTTCACAGTAGACAGGATGGCTATGGGCGACAGGGGATAGTCCCCTCTTGTGTACTCCCCTCTTGTGTACCACAGGAAGAGAGAGCGGGTCTGCCTTTCCATATGCGAACAGTAGTGAAGGCACGAAGAGTGGCCACAAGATGTCTGGGTTTGGAGGGTAGATTGATGGAAATGATGTCACTCTGGGACAGCGACCTTCATGGGGGATTAACAGGGCTTTGGCAAATGGGAATTAATTGGCCTGGAAAAATAGGGTGACATATGAAGGGGACAGGCCTACGTCTCCTTTGCTACTCTTCAACAGGAACATGACCTGGGGGAAAATGAGTGGCTCTGATACTTACAGTTGTGTCACGCAGTGCGGGGTCACATTCATGAGGGAGAGTTGTTGACACAGGCGGCCCTGCTGGAAGACCGATTATTGACAGACCCTTTGACCGACAAGGCAATCTCGATAATATATTTAAAAAAATGGATGAATAACTCCCCGGATCCATTGTGGCCACTAAAGGCAGCTTGGGAGAGTTACGTTGGTCCATTAAATGATGAGGACTGGTTAGAAGCTATGCAGGGTCCACAGGAGGTGGCCATACGGTCTCACTTTAGAAAGAGCCAGTTGAAGATTTTACATAGAATTTGCTACTTAAGGCCACTGCTACATCGCTTGAGATGAGCTGAGAATTCATTGCGTCAACAGGGATGGGACGAGTGGTACACCTGCTCTGGGACTGTCCATTGATTCATAAATATTAGACGAAACAGGAAGGATTATGGCAGAGGTGGTCGGGCTGGAGGTCCCCTTAGGAGATAAGTTGCATCTGCTGCTTATCCCTGGGGGTAAAACCTGGCCAAGATATAAAACTAATTTGGTTGGCACTGGCCATGGTGGTGGCAAAACGCAATATAGCACGGGGCTGGGGGGCGGTACAAATACAAGGCTAACAGAACGCGTAATAATCATAAAAAACATTATTGATTTCCTACCTTAGCACATCAGCAACATTCATATTCCCTTTGAAATATTCTCCATATACTGGTTACCAAGTATGCGGAGTTCCCCAAAAATCTTGTCTGTGGTAGCCATAGTGAACGGAGCCAAAAACTGTTATCTAAATTTTAACAGACACCTTGTTCTTGGGCAATAACCAACAATAAACCCACCTACACTTAACGTAATATGGATTTACTTTAGAACTGTTTCTACATTGACCTTGTCATGGCCCACTATCCCAACCCAGGGGCAACATTGCCTTCCTTACATTTTCGGTCTTATACTCCCTACACTTCTCCCCTCATCTCCTTTTCACTTAGGACTGTACTATAGCAAAGCTTTAGCACACCCCTGATACTAGAAGGGATATCTTACCCTCCCCCTTTATAATAATCTGTCCTCAGAAGAAGCCAAATCCATGGCACCTCCTTCAGGTGAAATATTTGCTATAGTCCTTTCATCATCGTGTGCCTTATTTCCACCTGTTAGCTGATGTCCTGGGGCCGGATAATCTGAGGTTGTTGAAATAGCACTGTACCCCTGTTCCAGGCTGCACTGATGATCAGCTCCCTGTCCTTCACATATGTGCCTTCAAATGGCCACTGTAATGTACACTGTCGAGTCAGATTGTGCCACCTGACCTCAAAATGGCTCCCACTCATCACATGCAGATAGTTACTAGTGCAGTGTTAGGCTCCTTGAGTTCCAAGATCGTTTCTCCCAGATGTCCGACTTTGCTGGAGAGTGCACCCTGTGTGCCAGAGAGACATGATTTATCTTACAGGGAGGAGGGGCTTATAAGTTGCATCGAAGTCCTCTCCTCATTTTTAGGTCAAGAGTCAGCTCGCATTCGCTGTCTGCAAGACCTATTGTAGTCACTATACGGCATGTAATCCCGCCTGCTGCTTACCGTAGGCTGACTCCTGCGTCACCCTTCTTTGCTGGCTTTTTATTGGTTGGTGCTCCTGATAAATCACTTTTTTTGTATCACAAGGAGTACCAACCAGCTACAGTTTTGTTACACTGCAAGTTTTCATATGTTCTGGTTAGGGACTGCTTTTATTTTGTATTGTGCCATCACGGCGCATAGCACGGCACCCAGTTTCATGTTTTTTCACGGGCGGCCTTGCACATACCTTAAAATGCATGTGCACCGCGCTTTATATTTTAGCACGGCGCCCGCTTATTTTGTTTTGTTTCTTGCCTCATGTTGTTTTTTTTGTTTTGATATCACCATGGCCTGCTTTAATTGTTTCTTGCCTCTGCTCCGTGTGCATGGCGACTGCGTCCTCAACATATGTTTAAAACAGTGTCCCGTAGATGACTCTGCACCAGATCTCGCAACTCCACCAAATCCAAGACCTATTGCATTGCAAATGCTTGTTTGGTCTTGCCTACCAAATAGTGCAAGCTCTCTGTAGGCGAAACAACCTATTCTCAGCTTACTATGGGCTTTGGTCTACCCATTACTTACCATTGGTTGGATTTATTGTCACTCATTTGCTTGTTTCTTATTTGTTATTCTGTATGGGGTTTCATTCCTCTTCTTGTGTTTGAACCTCCCTAGAGCATGTACACATTACTTGTGTCCTTTCACTGCTCATTTTTCAGTTGCTATTTTTTTCTTTTTGTTTTAGCACTCCACAAGTTCGCTTGTTTTCCAGCTTTTTTCCTTGTGTACTTCTTGTCCCTACCCTGCTCGTGTTGCCCTTTCTTGGCCATGTGCCTCGTCCACGATACACTGCCCTTTTCTGTTTCCTATTCACCCCACCCCCTGAATACATAGTGGCTGTCTCAGCCTTGGAATTTCCCATAGATCCATGCCGCTCTCTTCTCTTTTTCTGCCCTCTCTGTGTTGCTTCCCCCTAATAGGTCCCAAAGGCATGACCTGTTGGCTTTGCCAGTGCTTGCTGTATCAATGCTTATTCACAAGAGGAAATTACTCAAACAAAGTCTTGTATTGTTCCTAATAAGTTGTGCACTCTGCAGTTCAGCCTCTGGATGGGTATCTTATTCTCCATTCCATTCAACTCAAAAGGGCAATGCTTTGTATTCAGTTCGTCGAGGAGCTAAACCAATATTGCTTAGTAAACAAAAACATGGATTTTATGTTAACTTGTGTTGAAAAAAGATGTTGGAAGAGAATTGTATTAGGTTGATGCTAGTGCAGATATATGGTTGCAAAAGACATACTGTGTGGACTTACCAAAAACTTCAAGGGCTTGCAGCCTGAGAATTGCTTGCCATTGGTGAGCTTTAATGTCACTCTCATGTGCCTGCTTCTTATTTTGTGGCTTGCCTAGTGCATCTTTATCCTTTTCCCACCCCTGAAGCATTACCAATGTGCTGGTGTCCATCCACTGCTTACTTTTGGGGATCTAAGTTTTTCTTTGACTTAACCACTTTAACCACTCCATAAGAGTGCATGTGTTTTCCAGCTGTCTCCATGATGTGCTTCTCTTCCCCATCTGTGCCCCATGTTCCCATGTTGCTGTCTCTCACCTGTGTGCTTTTAAACCCCAACCCCCCCCCCCATGATGCCCTCGCCCTCGTGTGCTTCACCCTGCATTGTTTTCTTGCCTGTGTGCTTCTCCGTCCAGGTCAACATTGTTCTCACCCCATTTGCTGCCCTTCGCACGCTCTTTCTTAGCCTTCCGCTTTTCTCCCCCTGTGCACCACCTTGCTTTCTCCATCACCAGATTGCTTTTCTATACCCCACCCACACACTCTCTATATTGTTTCCCCCTCCTACGTCATCCATGTCTTTTCCCCTCACTCGAGCCCCTGTGTTGCTTCACTTAACCCACTTTTCTTTAAACGCCTTTTGCGTTTTTTAAATGTATTTACTGTTCAAACTCTGCTCGCTAAATAAAAAGGGTAAAAGCCCCCAGCATCGATTTGTATGTCCAAGCCCTTACAAAATGACGTTTTTTTTTAAAATTCTTTATCAATGCTGTACAGGAATTCAAATACCATCGACAAAGTCAATAGGTCCCAAAGACAAGACTTGTTAAGCAGTGTTCGAGTTCTACTGTAGATGTCACATACTGTAATGTGATTTTGCACCCTTGACAGCAAGGACTCACCAAACGGTGTCTTCTGGGGCTGGGAGCTCTCAAGAGGAGCATCCATCTTTCGCTGTACCAAAGCCTCACCAATTAGTGAACACTTTTGATAACAGTACATATATTTCATATTTCTCCCTTAACTCATTTTTCTCAATTTTTAAAGTATTTTTCTTACACAATTATAACGAAATTTGGTTGAACATTATTTTTTTCATCATATTTCCTTTATTTCGGTTGATTAGAACCATGAAAGGTACAATGTAAAACATTTAGAATAGAGATGTAATATAAAAATACAAATTCATTAACAAAAATAAATTGGGTAATACAAAATCGTGTGGGAAATTACAGTCCAACAATACGTATCTCATCATGGTTTAAAATCCATAATAGTATATTAAAAAGTGATACAAGATATTAAAAAGAAGCATCCAAAGCTAAAACGGTTTGCTAAGAGGTCAAGTAAAATCCTCAATCAAAAGTGTTCAAAACCAATCATAAATACAGTTGAGACAGGACATTAAGTGTGCAAGAGATATGCTTACTGTTTTAAAAATAATTCAAACTGATATATCATATTGCCGACAAGTATCTAGTGACACACAGTCTCCAGTGTTGATTTTGAAAACTCTTAAGAGCTGTGTTTCGGTCCCTAAAACCGAGAAGTTTACAAAGAGGAATAATCTAGCATGTTCACTGTTTAGAATAGGCCTTACGGAAAAATAACAAGTGTTCCATATTCTCTGGTACTTGACAACTCATCTGGCAAAGATTCAATATGTCTCCCTTTTTTGCCCAGGAGTGAGTAAACATGGCCAACGGTAAGATGCCCAATCTAAATTTTACATAAAGTGCACATGTAGCAGGGTTAATAACCATATTCAGGTATTGCTCATACTCAGGTACACATTCAAACATGAAGGAGTCTACCACGGTACTGGGGGATGTAGCAGAAAGTTTTGCACCTAGTACAAAATTCCAAAAGGATGTTTTGGGGTAATGCAGAAGGCTGCAGCCAAAAACCTTCCAGACCCAACTTGAATAGCCCATTTTTAATATGGACAGGCCAGGGGATCTTCCCAAAATGGTGTTCATCTAATATGACTCTAATGCAATCCCTGTAGGGACCTAAATCCTCGTTGGGCCACAGCGGTATCCAATATTGGATAGGTCTCAACATGGCAATGCCAGAAATTGATCTTTGGTTTATATCAAGTTTAATTGGCAGCGTCGGTGCACTAGTGGGGTGTCTCAAGAGAGTCTTTATAAAGACAATTTCAATTTTTTCAAGGGTGTTAAGATTACAGTGCCCCCATAACTCTGCCCCGTACACAGCTCCCCCACAAGCTATAATCTTATATATCTTCAAGGGGGTAGATAGCAAAAAAAGATGCTCTATTGGCAAATATTATGATCGTTTTCATAAAATACATTCTTTATTTCATTGATGTGATTGTTTGGTTTTTTTTTATACACAACACCTGATACACATTTCTATGGCAATTGCCATGTGGTTTGGGCAAACCTGCCAAAGGGGAGCAAAGGATAACCTTAGTGAAACATTGTTTAGCTTTGTAGATCATTCAATGTGGTCCTTAAAGGAGTTCAACTTCCCTTTATCCTTAGCTTACCAGTCAGATTCTTCTGCCATCACTTTCATGCAGATTGAAGTTTTAGGCCACCAACCATAGATTACAATTGCAGTCCATGTTTTGTCTGTAAGAAGTAATCACTGACCACTGTCAAGACCATAGCCTGTGTGAACCTCAAAGGTTTTTCAAACATAGATTTTTGGCTTAAGTAGTGGTCAGTGTACATTAGGCAGGTCTGTCAAACACAGATATTCAACTTCATGTATATCTCGACAACCTAGAAGATCAGTACAAAAACATCTTTACATTCCTGAAACATATGTACACATTCCTGAAACATATGTACTGTGGAATGATAGGGACCTTTTTTTGACTGAACAGCTATAAGACTGAAATATGTGGGAGATCCCTCAGTTAACAGTGTGCTAGCCATTTGACCAAAACAATGAGACTTGTATTTCCTACTCGTGCCGTAAAAAACCTAGAACTGTGGTGCAATGCAAAGCTTTGCCTTGCCACTTAAATCAACACAGTGTTCAAATTATCAAGTTCTGATTCATATTACTGAGAAGATCCTGTTGTTGCTCCATCACAACCTATTGAACATTGTCTGTGCCAGAACATTGAAGAGGTTGCAGTGTTACAGAGAACACAAAATCGAGCAGCCGTACCGTGCTTCATTATAAAGAAATTGGAATGCCTCTCTCTAGTCCTGATAGACCTTTACAGGCTTCAAGTTGTTATGAAAGTAAAATTCTACATTTTCTGTACTGACCTTAAAAGCCGACGAGGGCCTTGGCTTTAGTTTCACCTTCCCTGCAGAACCACAACATGAGAAGAAGCAAGGCAAATCAGGCTGCAGAAGCAAATTTCAGGTGTCGATCATTTTACATTTAGTTTTCATAATACATAACGTGGTGCAAGCATACCTACCACACACGTAGATTAAACACCCCCCGCATTTATCCCCCAGAACTTCCCCCAGTGACACAGTGTTGTAGTATATAGCTAGTCCAAATCACATCCTCCCCCTCCCCCTGAGAAACCCTTTATGTTGAGTTTCCTGCTAGCATATACATTTCATTGTCCAGAAGGCCTGGGACTGCAATTCTTTTAGGAATGGTCAAGTCTCTTTTCTGTTTGTTTAGCAATGTAAGTATGGCTTCCCACATTCTGTTAAATGTGTGGGCCTCTCATTTAAAATCATATGCTTATTTCCTAAAGACAAGTAGTTGCCAAAGTATCATGAGCCACTGTTCTGAAGTAGCCTTACCTCGCAGCCGGAATATGGTTTGCTTAGGAGCAGGTAGAAAATTAGAATTTATTTCCCCTCTGATTAAGTATATTGATATGTTGCAACTACGTGGACTCCTAAAAAGATTGACGCTGGGCTTCTGACTACCTCGTTGCACTTATCTTGGCATATGCTATTTAGCATGTTCTCCCAGAACTCCTTGAGCATGTCCAGGACATATGTATAATTGTACCCAGTTCTCCACATTGCCTTCAACAGTTCTTAGGGCATATCTTATCTACTAAATGCACTTGTGACGGGTCTAGTGCCAGAGGTATAAGATTTTGTTAAGCATTTCTCGCCCCTGTACATGGTGTGCTAAAGTGTTTGCCCATGTATGGGTGGCATTCAAAAGCTTAGGATCTAGAGTGATGTAGAGATCTTTCTCCCCTTACCTATGATACAAGAAGTCTAACTGTGGGGGTCGAGCACTGACTATACAATAGACTCTAGAGGCTAAATGCCTTGTTGTGGTGAAGGTTTTCCAAATGCTGTTGGTATCCTTGTGGCACCATACTTTATGTGTGACCCAGTGCCTGGATTGAAAGTAACATTATCTCTCTCTCTCTCTCTCTCTCTCTGGATTTGATATGTAGTTTTGATATCATCAAAAGCACACATTTTCCCATTATGGTACAAGTCGAGGTATCAGAAACACCCCAGGGTTACCCTGGTTAAGGAAGAGAAATATATGTTCTAACATCATTGTTCCTAAGAGAACTAGTGAACCTCCCCTAGTGGGCGGGCTGTTAGATTGAGAACTTTAAAGCTCCACATGGTGTCTTTTTTCTCACAGGAGTCTCTTGATCACATAGTGTACCTAAGGTGTGTCAAAGTAATGGCGTATATCTAACAAGCCCAGTCCTCGCTATCTAGGATGTGTCATGCATGCTCATTTATGTAATCACAATTTTTCCCCACCCTATGCAAAGGCACTGCACGTGTGTTATAGCTGTGAAATCTCACCCTTAATAAGCGGGAGAGGTAGGACCGGGAAGATGTATAATATCTTTGGGAGGATCAACATTTTAAGTGAAGCTGTCCTCCACAGCCATGATAAATGGTGATTATGCCACAAGTTCAGGAGAGCTTTAGTTGCCATCAGTAAAACCTTAGAATTGCTCCTGGAACACTCATACAAGTCAGGAGCAAAGCTCCCTCTAATTTTATTCCTCTGTGTGCAGCAGAGTAAGGTCTCTATGTGTTGCAGCCAAGGCTACCCGACCGTGCGTGTAGACCAGGGCTTTAAGTGGGATGAAATAACTAGGGGGTCTCTCAAAGGGGTGTGACCGATGCAATTAAGGGCGTGGCTTAAAAGCAACTAATCTAAAAATGTGTGCTTAGCATAGTGTGCCACCCGACTGATATGTTGCTGCTTCTGTCATTGCATCCAGATATATATTACAATTAACATTACAAGCCAGGACTATTGGCTTTGTCAATGGCTTTGTCAATGGTTGTTTGTTGCATAAAGTGGTATATAATATTGAAAATGCTTTCTCGCTTGTGGTAGAGGTGTGGCTTAATGCTCGAGCTGCCAACCTAGGAGGTGGATTTTGAGCCTCAGGTCAGCTTAACATCCTGTGAGTCTGGACAAATCAATTAATCTCCCCATGCATACCAAAAAAAAAAAAATCATTTAGAACGCTCCAATACTATTGGATTGAGTTCACACTATATAAAACTTGCTGCATTTTTCTAAATAAAGGGGCTGATGTTTTGCCTACTGAAAGGATTTATGTGAAATGCAGCCCATGACGGATGCTGTGATTTACATCAATTCTTTCAAAAGGCCCACAATCACCCCGCAGCCTTGCTGCATTGAGAAAAGAAATGCAGCAAGTCTACAAACACAACGTGTACTTTCAGGATCATCTAATAGCACAAGTTGTGCTTTTAAACTTGATGCATTAGGTTTCTTGCAGCACGGCTGATTGTGGGCCTTTTTTTCAGGATAATTATGTTAATCACAGTGCGAATCAAGGGCTACATTTATCATAAATACTTTCAGAAGGCAATCAGCCCCACAGCTGCGCTCTATTTAGAAAAGAAGTTTAAAAGCACGTACGTGTACTTTCAGACGATTCTGAAAGCACACCTCGTGTTTGTAGACTTGCTGCATTTCTTGGACAATGCCAATAGCTCTTGCATTGCAGAGACTTATTGACTTTGCCAATGCTTGTTATACTTATTAACATCGTCTTTGTATAGGTTGCATCCCGCTAGTATCAGTTTAGTACCCTAAGATAGAGATAAGTATCCTTTGCAAAGGGCCTTCCATTGTGTGGCAACATGTGTTGCTGCGTTTTTAGTAACTTTTGAACCATCACAACTAAAAACTACTTTTTTTGTTAAAATCTGCAGACTATGCAGTAGATGATGGATTATGTGACAAATGCAGCAAGTCCATAATTATGCGAAAAATGCATTGAAGGTGCTGAGTAAGCATTACTTGACGGTGAATCACTGCAGTAGGCATCTTATAAAATTAGGAATTAGATTTGCGTTGTTGTAGGTTAGATTGTAGTGTTCTCACAGGAATAGTGTTTCATGTAGAGATGCCTGCTGTTTTGGAATCTTAGCAAAAGCAGCCACATATTTTCGAACCACAGCAACAAAAAGCACACATTCAGCCTTCAAGAAAAACTCAATGGAAAGGAGCTGATTTCCTCTAACAAGAGAAACAGTCCATGTTTTATTTGATGCTTTGCACTTAATCCAAGAGGAATGGGGCTTTCTGAACAGCCATGCATGGATGGAGTGAAATTCCAGAAGAAAGAAAATCGAAAAAACATGCAGTGGCTGGGAGAGTGAGACGGGGCAAGCAATGATGGACGGAGGGGCCAAGCAGGGAGGGGCAAACAGCGATGAGGCAGGGGGGGGGGACCGCTCAAGTAGCAAAGCGGGAAGGAGTTGGGGCACAGGCAAGCAGCACTGGGACATTAACAGAAAAAAATCCTCTCATTTTGAAGTCAGGGAAAGGAAAGTAAAGAGGAAACGCCAGGTCTTTGTGTATCACAATATTCTAGAATGTGCTAATGCAGTAAAAGAAATGCTTTAAATTAAATATACATTTCCAACAGAAAGTGTCCTACCACCTTCTAGCAGTATCAGTTTTCAAAGTGGTGCGTTCATACGTATTTGGTTACCGCAGAGTTTTTCTACTATTCATGCGCACAGCATTGTTGGAAATCGAATGTGATGTATCCTAGGGCGTCGCCGAAAAGGTCAGCCAAAAGGTGTGATGTGGCATTCTCGCAAACCTCGAGGTCTGAAGCTGTCATCTTAGACATCCTAGATAGTTGGGAATTTTTCATGTAGCTGTCAGGCCAGCTCTCATTAAGCCCTTGTTTGCAAACATGTGCAATGTAAGTACGTCTACCGTGTAAACGTCATCTAAACTTAAGTTCAATTTACTGGCAGACAATTGGTGTCTGTGACAAATATACAGGGGAGCAAAGTTACAATACAATCCCAATGTTTTCTAGACATGCAAGAAAATCTACTTAAACACAAGCACTGGATACAATCTGCACTTTCTGAAAAGTGAACAGTATTTTAAGAAATGTGTGGCAGCAGAGCCGGGATGAGTGGGCTGTGGTACTCTGTAGGTGTGTTTTGTGTTTGTATGAATAAACTAAGTTTTTATGATTTTAAGGAATTTTCTTTAGAGAATTATAGAGTGATAATATCCATCAAGAAAAGTAGCACTTTACATATTTATTAGCGAGATCAGTAAAACTAAATATTAACTATGATCCCCTAAAATAATTAATCTAAATCAAGAAAACAAGATAAATAGTGCATTTTAGATAAATAGGTTGCTGCTGAAAACACAAAGAGGTTTTGGAGAAGTACTGAAAAGTTGCCATTCTGGAAGTGGCATCTTGTTTTACAGAACTTGAATCATAATCTAGTCTTCCAATGAAACTATTTTCTGTCAAACCCATTAAAACACACACGATTAATCAAAGTGCAAAATGCTCAGGTTTTATATGAGAATATCTATATATATAAATTACGTATAGATGTTCGATTCTTGGATCCATGCTTACATGTTCTGATATCGTCAAAGTACATATATGTGGAGATAAGAATAGTAAATCCATGCTAACCTTCATAGACAAATCTTCACGGTATACTGTAGGTAATATTTTGACCACAAACGTTTGGGATGACAATATTAAAAACTCAATATTCTGGTAGAACACAAATATCCAGAGGATTGATCAATTACGTGGATTATTGGATATACAAATTAAAATCCTAGCCAATTAATTCTTTAACTAATAAGTCTGTATCACAAAGCATAACTGAAAATAATCTGATAATTAAGGCACTGTACATAGAGTGCTTTGTTATTTTAACTAACACTGATTTTAATACGTTATTTAACAGATTTATTCTAGTTTCTTTTCCTGTAACCGAACACTGAAAGGTAGCCTCCACTCATGCTTAATTAAATAACATTAGCACACTATTTCTTTTTCCCCACACACCTGCATCCCTATTTCTTTACGTCCTCCCACCCACCCATTTTCTTTCCCCCTCCCACCCACACAATCAGTTTATTTTCCCTATCCCACACACCTTCCCCATCCGTGTTACTCACCTCCCATCAAGTTCAAAAGCACAAACGTGTGCTTTCAGGTGACTCTGAAAGCACACATCGTGTTTGTAGACTTGCTGCATTACTTTTCTACACAGAGGGCATCAGTGGGGCTGATTTGTTGCCTATTTAAAGTATTTATGTTAAATACAGCCCTTGACGGGCGCTGTGAATGACATAAATACTTTCAAAAGGTCCACAATCAGCCCAGAACCCGCGCTCTAGTTAGAAAAGAAAGGTAGCAAGTGCATGAGCTTTTTCTGCCTTTCGGCGCACAATTGCTCTCCCGGGATGTGCTGTGTGTGTGTGCTTCACACACAGCACTGCACGCTCGGAAGGACAAAGGTGCGTGCACGTGCGCACCTTACAGGGAATAGTGGTGAGGAGTTAGAAAAATCCCCAAATAGATATTTAGATGCCATCTGAAGGAAGTCTTGACCTAGAAGGTTGCAGTCAATTTTTGCCTCCCTGCTAGTATCAGTCACTCAGATTTGTGAAGATTGCATTGTTCTGCCAGTGTGTGGTATTCCTCTTATAGCGTGATCAATTCCGCCAGAGAGTGTCTAAGTGTGGTGAGATATAGAAAAATATATTCAGCAAAGGCTCACACCAAAAATTTAGTTTGTTGAAAATTTAGGTAATTAATTCGCTGTTGCTCCCTTATCTTTTGCAGGAGTGGTTACAAATAGACTGCAAAGAGGATAGGAGAGAGGTTCAGTGTTGTTTTGTACCCCTCTGGATTTCTATCCTTAGGGAGGTGTTACCATTGACTCGTACTCTGGCCAGGGTGAAATGTAGAGTGCGTCATTGCAGCCTTTGAATTTACACCCAATACAGGATCTGGCAAGTGCTGCCTCATCATGCCTCAATCCACCCTGTCAAATGCTTTCTCTGCGTCTAGAGACAAAAGCTCTGCCCCCTTGTGATGTTTCTGCTTTAGGCCTTTTAGGTAGAGTGCACTGGTATATTGAGCAACATGATGTGAATGAGGAAGGGTTTTTATTCGGCTTCACAATCAGGCCGATTGTTGCTTTCAGCCACAGAGTGGGGCAGCCCCTCGAGCCAGTTTAGGCAGTTAAAGACCTCAGCAAGAAGTGGTGTCAACAAGGATGTGAATTGTTCTAAAAATGCTAATACATGACCATCTTGCCCAGCTTCAGATTTGTAATCACCGTAAGGACATCATTAACCGAAATGGACTCGTCCAATTGTTCGGCCTCCAGTGTCGGAGACTGAGTGCAAGTATGATGGTATTTTGCTGCTGGATCTCTCTGGGACCCCACATATAACTTCTAGGCATATGTGTGAAATGTGCACAGTTAGCCAACATTGACCGTTTATATTTCCCCTGTAGTATCTTGGATTTCCCCAATGAATCTGCGCTTGTACAGCTCGGAGTGTATTCGTAAACAAAGTACCTGCTTTGTTGCCTCCCTCATGAAACCGAGCTCCAAATGTAGAGAGGATGTAGTTGGCTTTATCATATTCTAGAGTGCATGGTTGACCCATTTATAGAAGCCAAATGGCTCCCTGTTTTCTTAGAGGGGCTTGCTTGGGGTTTCTGTTCCAGGGGTATCAGTTTTCCCCAAAGAAATACACATGTCTGTACTGTGGAGACAACTAGCCCTGAATGAGTGTCCCCCTTACAATCATTTGTTGGGCATCCCAGATCACCCTCTAGTTAAGCTTGACAGCTAATGTAAGGTGCTCCTTTATAGTTTCTTGTACTTCATCAAGGGTGACCTAGTCCTTTAGGAATGAGTGGTTTAGGTGCCAGAGGTCTTCTGCACTTCTCTGGCCACTCAATTGTAATCTGTATCGGATCATGGGCCAAACCAGTTTGTGGCCTCCTCTCTACTTCTTGAATCCTATGCACTACTCTGGATTCAAGATGTGGAGCATAGATCTGTGCATTCATATGTCTGGTTGGCAGTTGAGAAATGGGAATAGTTTGTCTTTAATGGATGTCTGTGGCATCACAAATCGACTAATACCAGGGCATTGAGTAGGGTGATGCTGATAAGACTGGTGCCCAACCCCCTCCTCCCCCATTTATTGGTGTGATTTGGCTTGTGTGTAATGCATCACACATTTAAACCACCAACCCTAATTATTACTGGATTGTCTGATATGCAAGCCATCTTGTGTATTGTTGGGGTGAGTAATTTCTCTTGTCCTAAGTCCAAACATGTCCTAAGATTGAAGTGCAAATAGTTGTTATTGTAATCAGTATTTCCATTCAACCACTAGGATCAGCCGACAGTTTGCCTATCTTAACTGCCCTCTCCAAAAATGTATATGTATGACAGATTAGTATGGCGACTTCAGATGTCTTCTTGGGGGCAACCACATGGTGTTGTACAGGGAAATGCATATAGCTAAGTCTGTGATGGTCTTTTGTTTTAACAGGTGGGTCTCTTGTCAGTGGCATATTTCAGCTACTGATCTTGTGCGTACCCAAGAACACTCAAACACGTTTTAAGGTTATTCAAATCTTTAACATGCCGAACATTATATGTAGTAAACTTCAATTATAGGGTTCTAGCCATTGCGGGCACTATCGTATGAGGTGCTAACTTTTATGATAAGAGGCAGACATTTCTGTTTGCTTGCATACCTGGACATGTGTGGGTTAGTTAATGATGTCACTGCCCTCCCCCCCACACCAAAAGACTATAGTGACCTTAGAGCACCATAGCTCTCTCGCCATGTAGTAAGCTGTGAAGTGGATTGTATTGGCAGGTGTAAGATCTCGATAATTTCACCTCCCTTTTTCATATCCTCCTTCCAAAACTTAAAAAACAAACCAAGAAGAAATGGCACAGCCCTGTCGACTTTCATCTGCTAGTCACCACCCAGGCATCTCCACTCCAGCCCGACAGTCAGACTGCTCTCTAAGGTCAAGATTTGCGTACCACCACAACAGCCGTTCACCTATCTCATTTTATAGTTCATCTGGATCTTAAATGGGAGGTAGAGAATCCAGGCCATTCCTGGACATGTTGCAAATTGCTCAGTATGCTAACTTGCAGCAATCTCCTCACTGCCTTGCTTTGAGTTTTTCTGTTTGTTACTGTTCTTCTAGACGTTCTTGCTTTTCATTTGTCTGATATGGGTGCTAGGGATCATGTGTTTGTCATATAAGTTCTGGACATATTCTGATAGGTCACTGCTCAGTATCTCCACGGATATTCTCTGGATGCAGATATTATTTCATTGCGATCTGTTCTTGATGCCTTCGCTTTTCTCCTGAAGGATGATATGGTGCTGTCTGAGTGCGACAATACATTGCTGCATGTGGTCGAAGTCATCCCCTTGCTTGTGGAGACCTGTCGATGCAGTTCCCAAATGTCTTGGAGGCCACAGCTTAGATACAGTTTGATCGCTTGGATGTCAACCTTAGTTTCCCAGATGTTTTGTAGGGAGCAATCTTTGTTGATGCCTTGGTCGGGATTCACCCCACATTTAGCAACCAGAGGCTGCCCCTCAGCCACTTCTATCCCCCATGACATTCCCACACGTATTAGGCGGATGCAATAGATATTTCATGGTTAGTTCATTCTTTGTCTTTCCCCATATGGCTACATACCTCTGTTGCTGTCCTGGGTTAGAAAACTAATCTGGGTCTAGGTGATCAGGTCTAAAGTTGTGTGGTCAGGCATTAGCCCTGCCTCTCCAACATTTTGATGAAAGCAGCGCCGCTGGGGGGTGATCTTCATGTCGCCACCTTTATTCAAACCAAAGCCCCTCCCCAAAGCATGCCGGTGGGCTGGTGGGAGATCGTCACTTACCACTCCCTCAGCACCCCTGTCTAGATGCCGGATGTTCGAGGTCACAGGGGGCAACATCTGGAATGTGGCAGACCATGAGTAGGTTTATTGTAGGTAATGGTTCTGGGTGCTTGAGACTGAGACAGTTATTCTAGCTGGTCTACATGGTTCCCTGTAGGCACACTTGTTGGTTCTGAGGTGTGTAAGCGTAAATATTGCGCAGTTTGAGTTTAGACCCTCACCTCAGTTCCCACAAGCACCTAGTCTCTAAACTGGATCTGTGTTCCCTGGGTGGGGTCCCCCCTGGGGCTTGATATATGTAGTGTGGGTGGCCACCTTGGTCTCAGGCATCAAGTAGCAGTCTTTTCATAAGTGGTGCTGAGGAGGTATGCTTCTGACTGCTGCACCCTGAAAATGTATGGGCCCTCCATGAACCCAGGTCACCAGGACCCTGATAGCTAGGCAAGGAGTGCTTGACCGGGCCCCCGCTCAGGATCATAAGTGCTGAATCATGGTGTCCCCAGTCACACACATTCATCCTGAAGTAGTTCTGTCATTGGTGCCTCCGATGCTAATATGCGAGGGGAACCACCTGAGCTCTTTTCAATGTGGGTTCCGCAATGTGGCTGGTCGATCAAAGTCGAGTCTCGATTGTGCACAGCAAGGAGGGCCATGCACTTGACAGACCACCACTTCCATAGTTACCTGGAGAGGCCGTCAGAGCTGCGACTGCTAGATGTGTGCATTCACGGTGCACACATCGAGCAGTCGCTGCTCTGACGGCCTCAATCTCGACCCCATGGCAGGGCCCACGTTCAGACAAGTGGGCCTCCCCAAACACCAGGGCTAAGTGTGATCTCCCTAGAGATCAGGCCCCCTGGATGGTGTTCCAGCTGCTGGGAGGACTGCATTTTGGGGTCAGTACGGAGTGCTCCGTGACTAAGCATCTTCTATCTTCGACCCCTGGCCACAGCCCCCAGAATCCAGTTTTAACCACAACAAACATGGAAAGAGGTCGAGATCTATGCTGAGCTCTGAAAAAAGTTGTCCCCAGATCAAACCTCTTCAAAGAGGTTTTATCATCCTTTCTCTAAGCTCTCATACGATCACCCACCTTAGGGGGCATGGCCTAGAAGTGTGCAAAGCAACTATTAATAAAGACCACTATTGAGTAGCTAGCAGGTGATCCAAACCTTCCACAGACGTGGATATTTCAATGATGGGGAAAGCAACAGTTTTGCTTGTAAATTTCCTCCCTAGTTTTTACCAGTGGTAGGAAGTGGCTTCTGTCACGGGCACATGCAAAACATTTGAATAAAAAAAAATCATTAGATTGTGAAATTAGACAGTAGGCAGTGTGTACAGTACAGTTCTTCCCAATAGGATCCCATACACAGGCTGCTGTGATCTGTGTTTATTGCATATGTTGCTCAAATGCTGAGCATGACATTAGTTGTTGACTGTGATACCATATTATGACCTGTTCGAAAGATGTGTGAGATAACCCTTAAGTAATTTATCGCCCGTGTTGGGCACTCTAATAATTTGGGATGTTGGTGTAGGATGTTACAGGAGTGACTAAATTCTATCAGTTGATCTGTTCTGTGAGAAGCACCAGGAGCAAGGAATAGTTGCTCTTACATGCTACCTCTGTTTCAAGTGTCATCCTTCATCACAATATATTCTGTTGATGAGATCCTCTGTTCTCACCTTCAAACCCTTCTGTGAACTTTTGGCACCTCAGATCTTTTCGAGGTATGTTTTACTGTGATGTGTTCTTCCCAGATCCAGTTTATATTTTTTTTCCTTGACTGTCTCTCAGCTTTTGTCACTCAGTGCATGTGGTTTGGTAACTGACATGTTACAGCCATGCTTCGCCTTCCTCCTCATTATGATGTGTCCAGTCTGTGAGAGCACCTGCCCGTCCTCTAGCGGTTGGCCCTCCTGGCTCCTCTGGGTGGCCCACCATGATCATCTGACCTTTTCTCATTAGCAATCAAGAACTCCCCCATTACGCCAAAGCGTTGTTCCTAGTGGAGAAGTCATGTTAAACCGTACTCGCCAGGATGTTTGTGTGTGTGTTTCATGTTCCCAGGTGGCCATACTGGAATTACGGTAGTGCCTTAGTCGTGTATTATGTCGAGTTTCAGTTTGAGGTATTTGTATCTCAACCTCTGTTGAGACGGGAATGTCTCATGCATGATGTTTAGTCAAGTCCCCTGTCCTGCGTGCCCAAAACGATGAGAATCTGTGATCCTGGATTTTGGGCTCACTGCCCACTGATCTAGCATGCGCACAAAGGATTGGGCCTGCACTTGACTACATAGGTTCTTTACATGTCCTAAGCCTGGGCAGGCACAAAAGCAAGCTCTCATGTGAACGAGGGTCTAGAGTCCCAGTCATGGGTTTCACTTATGTAGCGCAGTGGTGGAACCATACCATGTATTTTTTATGTTTATAGTGACTAATGGCTTTTTATCTGTGTCCTTTGAATCAAGCTTACCTGCCGATTCATCTGAAAGTACTGTTACTCAAGGTAAATCCGGAATCCTAGGGCCGAGAAACCCTGCACTGAGCATGTGCATATGTTAGTAAGCTGTACATGAGTGTCCAAATGAGCCAGAGTGATACAGGCCTCTAAGTTCCATTTTGGAAGTTCCTGTCCTGGGCCTGTGTACGTGATGGAGGTGAGGTTATTTTTTCTGGATAGCTGAAATGTGTTATTGCTGACATTCCTGAGATGGGAGGGGGAAACCTGCCACTGACAAAGTTGTTTAGGTCCTTTCTTACAGAGGGCTGTTAATCTCCCTGTAATTGCCATTTGGTGGATGGCAGTGGTGAAGGGTGAGGACTGCAGTATTTGTTGTCATGGAGGACGGCCTTGTTTGAAGAGGAGTAAACCTTTGCATCACTACCTGATCTCTGTCAGAAATTAATATAAACCGGCAGAGTGCCGCCTACTCACACCTCTTTTGACTCTCTGTGGTGTGTGCTCCACCTGGAGACTGCCTTGCTGTGCATCACTTGAGATACCGGCTAGGTCAGGAAGATCACTTAGCAGGGGGACTTGAAAAAGCAAACAATGCAAAACTGTTCTGTGAAGGCAGCTTTGAAATCCACAACCTCTGACAAAAATCATAAAACAGTGGAAGTCGCTGACCCACTTGTTATTCCAGTTTCAAGTTCTCTTCAACCGAGTGATACTCTGCAGCGCACTCAGAGGACTTCTGCGCAACCAAGGGTTTTGCGCATCTGTCAACCACCTCCACAGAAGTGAGGGAACATCACCTGGAGTCTGATCTGAAGGAGAAAATGCTGAACTTGTATTGAGAACCAAGGAGTCCTGCATGTGCTATTGGGAAGAAAGTGCCAAACCTGGAGGAGAAGCTGACAGCAGAAGTGACTGTAGTAATTGCCATTAGTATTTGCTGTGGCGTAGGGTTCCTTCCAATAGGGACTTGTCATCTAACATGATTGACTAGATCGGGATCACTGATCTGTCTGTGCAGCGTTGTTGGAAGAACTGTGATGCCGCCAAAGTGTTTTGACTGATCTCATTATTCCCTTGTCACCACCAAGGCTCCAGATTTGCCCAATCGGTGGCCTTAACTGAAGCCTAGATAAGTGGTGGGGGAGGGCGTGAGGGGGGGGTGGAGTCTGTCTGAATGCTAACAATAGTGCCTGACAGCTGAGGCACTGAAGACCTCGGTGCCCAATCAGATCACTGCTGTTGCTTCCCTGGCAGCGCCTGGGAGTGTATTGCAATAGCCAGAATCCTGCACAAGGAGAAGTGGACAGCCTCTGCCTCGTGCGTTCCCATAACGACTGACCCCAGGAGACTCACTGCAGTTTAAGCACCTGGCCTGGTAAAGCCTCCAGGCTCAGCCACCTCAACCGACGATGGAGCCTAGAAGAAGGCCAATGCCAAAAGCACCTGCCACACCCTTTCACAGGACTTGCTGCTTGGCCACCAATTTTTTGCATCCAGTGGGTCTGCCGCGTGCCATGTGGGAAAGGCTCCTCTCCTGTGCTGCTACGACCGATTACTCCAAATCGTAAGAGTAAATTACATATATTTATTTAAATTACTAAAGTGTAAGTTACCTTTGTGAATAACCCCTGCGGTTTGTGAATAGCTCCAAGTCCTTTCAGATTGGTAGAGACATGCAAGTTAGGCTTTTGGAGTAAATTTGCACTCTTACTTTGTGAAAAGCCAAAAAGTAGTAAACTTACTCAAAAGTGTAAGTTAGCTCTGTGGATCAGGGCCTTTATGTTCTTAAAAAGGTGGGGCAGCTTGCAGTACTTTATTTGAAGCTATGCCAGGAACCCTAAAAACCCATTGACAAAGGGGAAAGGAGCATAGCTCATAGAGGGAGCAGATCCACTTTGAAACATGTAGGACTCACCCCATGAATCGGAGATTACTATATCATCAAAGTATATAGTATTTCTGCTTTCTGCATAATAGAGTTCTTGTCTTTTAGAATGAGAAGCACTGGGCTGGACATTGACCGTATTTCACTGCTGGGGATGATGTTGCGGGCTGAGCTTGACTACCTCCAAACTAACCTCCTTGAGAAGCCTGTGACTGCAAGACATCGCTAGCACTGAGAGTATAAGTGTGGTGTCAACAAGTCCACTTTGTGTTTTTCCCCTATAATGGGGACTAACATGCAGATTTGGGGGCTTTTTGCGTCTAATTACCACTGTCCTGGTATTTACAAGGGATTTTTGTTCTTATAAATATCGGCGGGTTTGACCTTTCAAAATGTATCTGAGGGATACAATATTTTTTACAGTATTGGTAATTCTGGTAACACAAGTTAACAATGATCTGCATTGCCCAAGGCTGAATCTTGGACAGGGCCAAGTTATCCTTGAGGAGCGCAATCACATTGTTCTCTAGTAACATCTTTGTTTTTATCAATAAGAGAAGTAATTATTGAAGAAGCACTCCTTCCTAAGAAAAACAAATAGGGATAAATTGGCAACAGAAGATAGTTATGTAGTACCTTCACATCTAAGATGATTGTGCATTGGGTCTGGCATTAACCAAAACCTTTTGATTTTACTCATATTAATTATATAATGTACTTAAATAAAGGGCTTTTAGCCAGCCCTCTTCATCCATTGGCCTGTCATTGTGATATTCACATCATTTCTGCCCACTACAGCATACACCAGGGGGCAGTGGAGTAGTCCACTTCAGCCATTAGCTAACTTTGCTGTGAGTGATTGTATTTAGTTCTTTCCACATGGAGTTCTTCTGCTTACAAAGAAGAACCTTTATGTGTCACAAACTACTATGGTGGTGATGTATGTTTTTTAGGTCACTTTTTCTTTTTTGCTGTATGCCAGTTGTTTTTTTTAATATTGGTGCTGGCCTGCAGACCCAAACAATAACGTTTTTGAAAAGCCATGACAAAACAGATATTGGCACAGCCAAACAGCGCCAGACCTATTGGTTTTGCCAATGCTTGTTTCTTAATGGAAGACAGCCTCTACTCCTTTCATGCTCAGTGACTGCCAGCCTTTGCACTGGACCTCTCAATTACTGAGATAGTTATATGCATTCATTATACACAACAGAACACCTGCTCTGAATAAAATCCATGCCAAGCCTTCCTTGCACTAACAGATGAGCCTCGGTTTTGCAGCCAGTATTGTAATTGCATTTATATATAGCGCTTACTACCCTGATGTTATATGCAATAATTACACACAACAGACTCCTTCTCTAATTCAAATCCACGCCAAGTCTTCCTTTCACAAACAGGTGAGCCTTAGGTGTATGTCCTACATTGTATTGTATTATAATTGCAATTATATAGCATTTACTACCTGTTACAATGCGTTGAAGCACTTTACGCTGGGCAGCACACTGCTCAGGAACCCAAGGTTAGTGGTTCATCCAGTGTCATTGATTATTAGTGGTTATAAGGATTAGTCTTGTGTGCTCAAGCAAACCATCCCATGCATTCACTCCAGCTTCTTTGTAGTAGTTTAAATTAATAGTAGTTACATGTGATGATTAGTGGGGAAGGGGAGTATGTGAGGTCATGCAGATGGTTGGAGGTGTTAAGATAGGCTAGAGGAGATTTAGGTATTGTTAGCTTGCAGGGCCATGACTTTCAAGCTATGTGAGGTTATGATATATTAAATATGTTGTGGGCATTTGCAAAAACACATTAATAAAAATTAAGGCAAACAGGCATGTGACTCTGAGAGGGGCGTGCTCAGAGAAATGAGGCATGGAAAGGATGGAAGAAAAGGAGAGGGCCATTTGAAAGAAAAAAGTAAAGGCGACAATCAAGTTTACAGTAAAGCAAAGAACAAGGGAGGGAGCCCATACAACATAGAGCCCAGACTACACCATAAACATATATACAAAAAAGAGAAAAAGCTCTAGCAGGAAAACTTAAATTTTTTTTGCTAGAGGTCGACTTGTCATTTGTCGTCTCTGGCTGAAAAATAAGAGAATTCGCCTAGTACTGATTACTCATTATTAACAATTTTGAATACCTTATAAATCTCGTAACTGTTTAGGGACATTGCTGTGCAAGGAGTAATGGCATCACTACTTCCTTATTCATATTTCTGGTCAAATAAATATTTTGTCATTTGGTCATACATAATAAAAAAACTTTTAACATACAACAATATCACAATATAGTATTGGATAGGTGAACACAAGTGAACTCCGGGGCGGATAACTTGCCCTTATTAAGGCAAAAAAAGTATAAATATATACAGCCTTCATGTAACAACATTAAATCAATAATTGACCATCAAATTCATGGAATAAACAGTTGCTTTGAACAACAATGTTATGGTCAAAGTCCTTAATAAAATATACTAATTTAATATAAATTAAAATATCGTATTAATTTATAAAACATTTAATCCAATGAGGTACTATATTGTGACATTTTATTTTTTTGGTTGTGATTAAATATTTATTATTTTTGGTTCATTTACATTTATGTTTTACAATAAAATATATTTTTTAATCAATATTAAACTGTATCATTTTTCTCTATATTTTAATATAGGGAGCCCTCCACCCTGGCGGCAGAGAGCTCTGCATACGTGTGAAAAATTATTAGTATTAACATTACACTCGTACGTCTTGTTCTGTCAGGTTCCACCCCCTGTTTAGCTGGGGTGTAAACATCTAAGTCTGCCGCTAGTAGTACATTTACTCTCTGAAACGAATAGCAAAATTGTAAAGTTACTATTAGGTGTAGTAGTAAGTTTTGACGTGAGTAAATCCATACATGGAAGTTTACCTCTGTGTATAGGGCCCCCAGTGTTAACCATTGTTAATAAAGGTTCCAGTGAAGGGGAAGCATGATTACCACAGTTAGGGGCCACAAATGGTCACAGCAAAGAGGCATTTACGGTCATGCTTGTAGGGAAGGGAGGTTGATCACAGTGGAGAGTAATACCGATACATGACTGTCGGCGACAAGTATGATGTTACTTTTTTTTATGTATTCACCATTTTTCTGGTGTTTGGGGGAATGCCCACAAGATCTGAAGAGAGGCAATGAGGGGGGCTAGTAGTGACTCCAATATGGTGTAAACATGGTTAATTTGAGAGAGCAGTGATGACTATAGATATGACATTATGGCATCAGCAATCATAAACACATTGTGGCTGCGTAAGTAACAACCATAGTATTATGGTCACTGTTGATCATACTGGAAAATGGCATAAATGACCACAGGTGGAGGTAGGCATAGCGGCAGTGAGCAATGAAGATCAGAGTGGAGCTTGAGAAGGAAAGACTGCTTTATTATGGCCAGTAAACCCATCAGGTGGAAGGCAATATTATTCACAATGGCTGGCATTAATGACTCCACGGTTAGGTAAGGGTAACAATGCTAAAAGAAGAACTGATGGACAGAATGCTGAAAAATGTCAAACATTCACTTCCAGTACAGAGATCTGGGCCTAAATCCATTGTTTGTTTTGCACACTGTGCCATTCCAGATTAGACCCAGCCATATGCAAATCAGTCTCGACCCTGCTCCCCGTGGAACGTCCAGCCCAAACTGCCATGAGAGGTCAACCCTGAAACCAGTTTCGCGGTATCATCCCACATCAGCCAGGCTAGCTTGACTCTAGTGGCATGGTAAGCACAGGACGCAGGTCTGGGCATACCCTTCCCACTAAGGACGACAAATGCAAAAAGAACAATTGATGGACTGAATGCTGAACAATGTCAGACATTCACCTCCAGTACAGAGATCTGGGCCTAAATCCATCGTTTTTTTTGCACACCATGGCATTCCAGTTTAGACTAAGCTACATGCAAATCAGTCTTGACCCTGCTCCCAGTGTGTGAATGTTAAATTTGTTCTGCATTCCGTCCATCATTTGTGTGTTTTTTCCTAAGGGTAACAATGCTGACGCCCCGTTGGCAGTAAAGACTGAAGCAGTGGAAGCAGTGCCTTTTACATTGAGAGCAATAGTGTTCACAGTGGAGGCCACTGGTCATTACAATGGAAGGTAAGGATTAATTTAGGACTGGGGCAGCAATGACCAATGTTGCGGGTTGGTGGAAAAGTGAGCTTGCAATAAACAGGATGATGAGGGAGACAAATGACAACCAGCAGTGGGAGCAGTAGTGGCAGAATTGGGGGGGGGGGAGATTATCTCCAGTGGAGGTAATAATTTTAATACATTGGAAGAGTGCTGATAAAAGAAGCAATACTTATTCACCATGTGAAGAAGTGTCATAACTAAGGCCGCAAACATTATTCAAAGCAAAGATTAAGGGTCTCGATTCGATTCATAAAGCTTTAATCAGTTAAAATATGGAAACCAGAAAAGCAAGATACAGACACAAATGATCAAATCCAGTTACAATTTCATTAACCCCTTCCACGCTCATGACGAGCTGGGCTCGTCATGGTGTAGCCTCCTCGCACGCTGATGACGAGCCCAGCTCGTCATGTAACATGGGTTTTTTAAAATCTCAGCATACGTCCATAATTACAATAGCGCCCATGAGGTTAAACAGACAGGATACAATCACGATTCTTGTAACTTTAAAACATGATACTTGCATGGATTGATTTTAAAATAAATGTAGCAGCATGAAAACAGATATCGGGCTCACTAAGTGTAAACATTAGACTCATAGCAGCATTTATAGTTGTAGTATGATATTTTTTAAACAAAGGTTTTAAATAAACAATTCGGAAGTTCAAATACAAATCACATAGGAGAAGAAAGTGCAAGGTGCTTTGTTTGGTATGCCCGTCACATGGGCAGGGGGAGACTGGACGCTGTTTCACGCTGGGAAACACTACTAAATGATGTACAAGGCCAGTCTCATTCTTGTTAAAACAAAACGGTGTGACGGTCTCGTCACCAGTGTCAAAAAAGTTTGAAAACCATCGTAATCTAGATAGGACTGAGAATTGATATGTGGATTGCTTCCCTACAGATTTCATCCTGCGCTCCTGTGATTTTAAATAGATCTTTATAGGCATATGCTATATATTTAAGCCACGGGATCTTGAAACAGTTGTCTTGTCGAAGGCAGTCTTTGATGATCACTTTATTAAATAGTGTCTCCTCTTTCATCCATATTGATCTCCAAAGCAGGAAAGGTCTAGGCGCAATCAGGTCTGACAGGTAATTAAGCCCCACTTCACAATGGATTAATTCAGAGGACGCTGAAGTAGGCAGACAAAGTAACTTTTTAAGAAAATAATTTTCCTCAGTTTGCCGTTCTTCACTAGAATGGTGACCCCATACCCCTGCTCCATATAATGCAATAGAGGTACATCTAGCTTTATAGATATGTATCATGTCTTTAATTTGGCGATACCCCAATTTGGATGCAAACCTAAAGTCCCCATACGCACTTTTTGACATCTTAGCCCGGAAATTAGACACCTGACTCCACGGTTAGGTAAGGCTAACAATGCTAAAAGAAGAATTGATGGACAGAATGCTGAAAAATGTCAAACGTTCACTTCCAGAAAAGAGATCTGGGCCTAAATCCATTGTTTTTTTGCACACTGTGCCATTCCAGTTTAGGCCCAGCCATATGCAAATCAGTCTTGACCCTGCTCCCCGTGGAACGTCCAGCCCGAACTGCCATGAGAGGTCCTCCCTGGACCAGCAACAAATATCCTGAAACCAGTTTCGCGGTATCACCCCACATCAGCCAGGCTAGCTTGACTCTAGTGGCATGGTGAGCACAGGACCCAGGTCTGGGCATACCCTTCCCACTAAGGACGACAAATGCAAAAAGAACAATTGATGGACGGAATGCTGAACAAAGTCAAACATTCACCCCCAGTACAGAGATCTCGGTCTAAATCCATCGTTTTTTGCACACCATGGCATTCCAGTTTAGACTAAGACACATGCAAATCAGTCTTGACCCTGCTCCCAGTGTGTGAATGTTTAATTTGTTCTGCATTCCGGCCATCATTTGTGTGTTTTTTCCTAAGGGTAACAATGCTGACGCCCCGTTTGCTAAGTAAAGACTGAAGCAGTGGAAGCAGTGCCTTTTACATTGAGAGCAATAGTGTTCATGGAGGAGGCCACTGGTCATTACAATGGCAGGTTAGGATTCATTTAGGACTGGGGCTGCAATGACCAATGTTGCGGGTTGGTGGAAAAGGGAGCTTGCAATAAACAGGATGATGGAGACAAATGACAACCAGCAGTGGGAGCAGTAGTGGCCAAATTGGGGGGGAAAGATGACCTCCAGTGGAGGCAATAATTTTAATAGATTGGAAGAGTGCTGACAAAAGAAGCCATACTTATTCACCATGTGAAGAAGTGTCATAACTAAGGCCGCACACATTATTCAAAGCAAAGATTAAGGGTCTCAAATATTAAACGGTTTAATCACAAACAATTCAGTGCCCTCTTGCCACTAATATATCGCAGTCAATATGTACAATATTTAAGAATAAAAATGGCAGTACCATATTAAAATATCTCATTTGCACGTCATCACCCCCTCTACAAAATGATGAAGTGGCAATTCCGTTGTGAGACTCGATTAACCCGATGACGTAGTTCATTGGTAAAAGGGTGCAGTATCTTTTACAGGTCTGTTACGTTTCTGTGCCAAGGTAAGCTTAAACAAAATATGTTCTATAAATAGGATAGGTAAGGAAGTGCAAAGAAACGAGAGGAAGGGAATAGACAATAATAGAGTGACACTTAAAAAAGGCAGTTTTTTCCAGTTGAATTCCCCCAACAACCTCAAGATTTCACAACTGTCAATAGTCAACTATAATTATTCTGCTTTGCAAACATGGATACAATAAATACACTTAAAGTCACTAACTACTTAAGATTCCTACACCTTGTGAATGAGCCCAGAAGTAACCCTTAATATGATTATTCCCTTTATTAGGTGATCAAATGTGGAATTGAAAATACTTTCCGCCTTACAAGACTGCAAAAGACACATCCCCTAAATCAAATACTTCATGTAGGATGATCCTGATCTGCACACTGTAAAACACTAAACAGATATCTGAATGATGTAATTTACCTTATTACTTTTACAGCAACCACATGAAGAAAAATGTCGTTGTCTATATTTTGCAACTTGGATACTGCATGCTAGATGTTAATATGTTTAACAGTGATAGGTAATTATTTTCGAGTGTTGAAAAAATCATTAATCGTCATCGCTGATTTCTATTTCTCTGATTTCAAATCGTGGAAACCTAATGTGCAGCTCACACCACTGTTTGTAATCTTTACTTGAATTTTTCATATCCTTAAACTCCACAATACAATTTTGTATTTTTAGGCAAGGCATATGCAGTCCACGGTAAACCATCATAGTTCCCCATTGGTGTGAACATTTTTTACAGATAATTTCATCATTTGTTTCACTGTTTGACAGTTTTTCTTCCCCTGTTTCCTTCTCGCTTTCTATGTACCTATTTTTGAACTCTGAGTTGGCAATAACATGGTGCATGTTTTCAATCACCTTGATTTCTTCTCCTGTACACACCAACACATTACAGTTTCGGCAAAGAAAAGATACCAATGAAGGATTTCCCTGATATTTCTTGCGGTTCTTTTTCTTCATCTTCATTTTTTTCTCACAGAATGATTGCACCTGAAACTCCTGGATCATGTGACTGTATTCTTCGGTGGACATTTTTTGAACATTTTGAATTGCTGTGTACATAATTTTTTCACGAGATTCATTAACAACTTCCTTTTCTTGAACTCCAGATCCACTTGAGGCTACCAGAACATAGGTGCTGTCATCAGCTCGGGCTCGACCTCGGGTCTGTATCATCCCGATTTCATTGGTCACAGTTTCATAGCAGGTAACAATATTACACCCCTGACTGTCCAGACCTTCTTCAAACGCATTAGTAGAAACTAGGAGGTTTACTTTGCCAACGTGAAATCTGTGGATTACTTCTTTTTGCTCATTTTGAGTCATGGATTTGACTTCACTAGTGCTACCTGCTCCAGTAAGGTAGCCCGCCTTCACTCCTACTTCTTCAAATTTTGTATTCACGTTTATCCACTCAAACAAGGCAAAAACACTCTGCCGAGTCTTTGTAAAGATAATTCCCCTGGATTCTAAATTCCTTGTAAATTGCTCCATGATAATTTGTTCCAATTTTGTCAGCTTTTCATTTTCAAAATCAATTTGCCGCAACAGTTACAAGCTCTTTCTCGTTCTTGTAAAATAATTTAATCAGAAATGAATTTGTTTCATTGATGTTCTCAACCGAGCCTACAGCTTCTTCACACAGCTGTATTTTCTTTCTTTTTTCTTCAGTATAAAAGTTTTTGAGATGGTTGTAAGCATCAACCATCCGTACAGTATTGTTAATTAAAAGGGCATCATTGTATTTCTTCAAGTGTTCGGCACAAATCCGCTCTCTGCATTTTCTTTCTATTGCTGCCATCGTCTCCTTTTGCACTGCCCACTGCTCATAGGATTGAGTCCCAAACTCTGAAGTTGGAGCAATGCCGGAATAATCCTGGATCTTTGTCATTATTGCAATGATTTTATCTCTAAATGGATTTTCTTGTCTTTCTTCTGGAGTCTCAACCTTTTCATAAGGTTCCTTTACTTGATTTTTCAGTTGAGCCAAATGCTTTTTCACAGTCACAATTCTGTTGGCATCAAGGTTTGCACAGATTTTCAGAATGTGGTGTTGAGCGTTTTGCGTGGATGTGGCACCTCCGACACCCGCTGATGCAGTGAGTCCCAGGATTTGAGGAAGGCATACTGGCAGACTGTTTTCTTTCTTTGGTTTCTGATTGTTCCTCTTATGTTTGATGTAGCGTGACATGATATCGTTGTAGACCTCTCCCTTCTGGGTGTGGTGAAATTCATCAATGATTATTAAAGAAAAGTCCATCAACTCCACTCCTTCACCTATGTCTGTTTTACTTAGCGAGTTCTCAAGTATCTGTGCTGTGCAGATAATTATGTCATTTTTATGAACAACTTCAGGAAATGAAACCTTAAGCTGGGATTTACCACTTAACTTAGTAACACTGTACCACTGCTTCAGGTATGGAGAGAACTCTTGGCAGTAGTGCTGTTCAACAAGCGGTGCCCTATTTACAAGGACAATCACTTTTCCAGGCGTTTGATTTATTTTCCTTGTGTCCAGATGCTCTTTGGTTATGTAAACTGCCACCCTGGTTTTTCCCATACCTGTAGGCAGACAAATAATAACATTCTCCCCTTGCAGGGCAGGCCTTGCAACCTCCATTTGATAATCTCGAAGTTTTATAGTGAAGTCTGGTGAGGCACTACTCTTATTTGCTCGTTCCTCTAGATCTGAGTCACTTTGAAGATCATCTTCTTCAAGACTTCCATTCCTAGAGCTTACACTTGTTTCTAACAAACTGGTTTCACAGTCTGAAAGTATTCCAGAGCCTTCACTGGAGCTCTCCAAAGATATGTTCCCATTGATTTCCATTTGAGCATGTTATACTTTTATTTTATTGTTCTTTTTTGCAGCTCCTTCCTTAGATTAATCCGTGTATCCACTTAGTTCGTTAGCAAGATCCTCCAGGCCAGTGTCTCGGAGAACTACCAAAAATGGAGAAAACCAGTCCCGCTTTAGCACTATTCTGCTCAGCAGCTCCCTTGCACCTTGTCGTGCTCCATGCTGTATAGATGTCGCCTTTATTTGTTCATAGTCCTCTTGGCTGCAGAGTCCTGACTGGAGGCAGCGCTCAACTTGTTCCATTGTCAGCTTGTTTATGATGCTGGGGCTCAGGAGAGTCAGCAGCTTCTCGACAGCATCGTTCTGAGCTTCCAAAGAAGGCGAAGGCAGGTCATTAGGGTGGACGTACTGGAGGGACCCGGTGCACTCTGAGGCACTCAAGGCGGTGACAAACGCTGGGAACCAGCCCTGCGGCTGCGGCACTTCCTCGATTCTCTTGAGCAGGAGATCGGCGGCCTCCATTTTACCCTTCTCCCGCTCGGTGGCTTTTATTTGGTCCATTACGTCGTTGGCCAAAAAGCCAAACCCTTCCTTAGATTCATCCGTGTATCCACGTAGTTCATTAGCAAGATCCTCCAGGCCAGTGTCTCGGAGAACTACCAAAAATGGAGAAAACCAGTCCCGCTTTAGCACTATTCTGCTCAGCAGCTCCCTTGCACCTTGTCGTGCTCCATGCTGTATAGATGTCGCCTTTATTTGTTCATAGTCATCTTGGCTGCAGAGTCCTGACTGGAGGCAGCGCTCAACTTGTTCCATTGTCAGCTTGTTTATGATGCTGGGGCTCAGGAGAGTCAGCAGCTTCTCGACAGCATCGTTCTGAGCTTCCAAAGAAGGCGAAGGCAGGTCATTAGGGTGGACGTACTGGAGGGCCCCGGTGCACTCTGAGGCACTCAAAGCGTTGACAAACGCTGGGAACCAGCCCTGCGGCTGCGGCACTTCCTCGATTCTCTTGAGCAGGAGATCGGCCGCCTCAATTCTACCCTTCTCCCGCTGGGTGGCTTTTATTTGGTCCATTACGTCGTTGGCCAAAAAGACAAACTCTTCCTTAGATTCATCCGTGTATCCACGTAGTTCGTTAGCAAGATCCTCCAGGCCAGTGTCTCGGAGAACTACCAAAAATGGAGAAAACCAGTCCCGCTTTAGCACTATTCTGCTCAGCAGCTCCCTTGCACCTTGTCGTGCTCCATGCTGTATAGATGTCGCCTTTATTTGTTCATAGTCATCTTGGCTGCAGAGTCCTGACTGGAGGCAGCGCTCAACTTGTTCCATTGTCAGCTTGTTTATGATGCTGGGGCTCAGGAGAGTCAGCAGCTTCTCGACAGCATCGTTCTGAGCTTCCAAAGAAGGCAAAGGCAGGTCATTAGGGTGGACGTACTGGAGGGCCCCGGTGCAGTCTGAGGCACTCAAGGCGGTGACAAACGCTGGGAACCAGCCCTGCGGCTGCGGCACTTCCTCGATTCCCTTGAGCAGGAGATCGGCGGCCTCCATTCTACCCTTCTCCCTCTCCGTGGCTTTTATTTGGTCCATTACGTCGTTGGCCAAAAAGCCAAACCCTTCCTTAGATTCATCCGTGTATCCACTTAGTTCGTTAGCAAGATCCTCCAGGCCAGTGTCTCGGAGAACTACCAAAAATGGAGAAAACCAGTCCCGCTTCAGCACTATTCTGCTCAGCAGCTCCCTTGCACCTTGTCGTGCTCCATGCTGTATAGATGTAGCCTTTATTTGTTCATAGTCATCTTGGCTGCAGAGTCCTGACTGGAGGCAGCGCTCAACTTGTTCCATTGTCAGCTTGTTTATGATGCTGGGGCTCAGGAGAGTCAGCAGCTTCTCGACAGCATCGTTCTGAGCTTCCAAAGAAGGCGAAGGCAGGTCATTAGGGTGGACGTACTGGAGGGCCCGGGTGCACTCTGAGGCACTCAAGGCGGTGACTAACGGTGGGAAGCAGCCCTGCGGCTGCGGCACTTCCTCGATTCTCTTGAGCAGGAGATCGGCGGCCTCCATTCTACCCTTCTCCCGCTCCGTGGCTTTTATTTGGTCCATTACGTCGTTGGCCAAAAAGCCAAACCCTTCCTTAGATTCATCCGTGTATCCACTGAGTTCGTTAGCAAGATCCTCCAGGCCAGTGTCTCGGAGAACTACCAAAAATGGAGAAAACCAGTCCCGCTTTAGCACTATTCTGCTCAGCAGCTCCCTTGCACCTTGTCGTGCTCCATGCTGTATAGATGTAGCCTTTATTTGTTCATAGTCATCTTGGCTGCAGAGTCCTGACTGGAGGCAGCGCTCAACTTGTTCCATTGTCAGCTTGTTTATGATGCTGGGGCTCAGGAGAGTCAGCAGCTTCTCGACAGCATCGTTCTGAGCTTCCAAAGAAGGCAAAGGCAGGTCATTAGGGTGGACGTACTGGAGGGCCCCGGTGCACTCTGAGGCACTCAAGGCGGTGACAAACGCTGGGAACCAGCCCTGCGGCTGCGGCACTTCCTCGATTCTCTTGAGCAGGAGATCGGCGGCCTCCATTCTACCCTTCTCCCGCTCCGTGGCTTTTATTTGGTCCATTACGTCGTTGGCCAAAAAGCCAAACCCTTCCTTAGATTCATCCGTGTATCCACTTAGTTCGTTAGCAAGATCCTCCAGGCCAGTGTCTCGGAGAACTACCAAAAATGGAGAAAACCAGTCCCGCTTTAGCACTATTCTGCTCAGCAGCTCCCTTGCACCTTGTCGTGCTCCATGCTGTATAGATGTAGCCTTTATTTGTTCATAGTCATCTTGGCTGCAGAGTCCTGACTGGAGGCAGCGCTCAACTTGTTCCATTGTCAGCTTGTTTATGATGCTGGGGCTCAGGAGAGTCAGCAGCTTCTCGACAGCATCGTTCTGAGCTTCCAAAGAAGGCAAAGGCAGGTCATTAGGGTGGACGTACTGGAGGGCCCCGGTGCACTCTGAGGTACTCAAGGCGGTGACAAACGGTGGGAACCAGCCCTGCGGCTGCGGCACTTCCTCGATTCTCTTGAGCAGGAGATCGGCGGCCTCCATTCTACCCTTCTCCCGCTCCGTGGCTTTTATTTGGTCCATTACGTTGTTGGCCAAAAAGCCAAACCCTTCCTTAGATTCATCCGTGTATCCACTGAGTTCGTTAGCAAGATCCTCCAGGCCAGTGTCTCGGAGAACTACCAAAAATGGAGAAAACCAGTCCCGCTTTAGCACTATTCTGCTCAGCAGCTCCCTTGCACCTTGTCGTGCTCCATGCTGTATAGATGTCGCCTTTATTTGTTCATAGTCATCTTGGCTGCAGAGTCCTGACTGGAGGCAGCGCTCAACTTGTTCCATTGTCAGCTTGTTTATGATGCTGGGGCTCAGGAGAGTCAGCAGCTTCTCGACAGCATCATTCTGAGCTTCCAAAGAAGGCGAAGGCAGGTCATTAGGGTGGACGTACTGGAGGGCCCCGGTGCACTCTGAGGCACTCAAGGCGGTGACAAACGCTGGGAACCAGCCCTGCGGCTGCGGCACTTCCTCGATTCTCTTGAGCAGGAGATCGGCGGCCTCCATTCTACCCTTCTCCCGCTCCGTGGCTTTTATTTGGTCCATTACGTCGTTGGCCAAAAAGCCAAACCCTTCCTTAGATTCATCCGTGTATCCACTTAGTTCGTTAGCAAGATCCTCCAGGCCAGTGTCTCGGAGAACTACCAAAAATGGAGAAAACCAGTCCCGCTTTAGCACTATTCTGCTCAGCAGCTCCCTTGCACCTTGTCGTGCTCCATGCTGTATAGATGTTGCCTTTATTTGTTCATAGTCATCTTGGCTGCAGAGTCCTGACTGGAGGCAGCGCTCAACTTGTTCCATTGTCAGCTTGTTTATGATGCTGGGGCTCAGGAGAGTCAGCAGCTTCTCGACAGCATCATTCTGAGCTTCCAAAGAAGGCGAAGGCAGGTCATTAGGGTGGACGTACTGGAGGGTCCCGGTGCACTCTGAGGCACTCAAGGCGGTGACAAACGCTGGAAACCAGCCCTGCGGCTGCGGCACTTCCTCGATTCTCTTGAGCAGGAGATCGGCGGCCTCCATTCTACCCTTCTCCCGCTCAGTGGCTTTTATTTGGTCCATTACGTCGTTGGCCAAAAAGCCAAACCCTTCCTTAGATTCATCCGTGTATCCACGTAGTTCATTAGCAAGATCCTCCAGGCCAGTGTCTCGGAGAACTACCAAAAATGGAGAAAACCAGTCCCGCTTTAGCACTATTCTGCTCAGCAGCTCCCTTGCACCTTGTCGTGCTCCATGCTGTATAGATGTCGCCTTTATTTGTTCATAGTCATCTTGGCTGCAGAGTCCTGACTGGAGGCAGCGCTCAACTTGTTCCATTGTCAGCTTGTTTATGATGCTGGGGCTCAGGAGAGTCAGCAGCCTCTTGACAGCATTGTTCTGAGCTTCCAAAGAAGGCGAAGGCAGGTCATTAGGGTGGACGTACTGGAGGGCCCCGGTGCACTCTGAGACACTCAAGGCGTTGGCAAACGCTGGGAACCAGCCCTGCGGCACTTCCTCGATTCTCTTGAGCTGGAGATCGGCGGCCTCCATTCTACCCTTCTCCCGCTCCGTGGCTTTTATTTGGTCCATTAAGTCGTTGGCCAAAAAGCCAAACCCTTCCTTAGATTCATCCGTGTATCCACGTAGTTCGTTAGCAAGATCCTCCAGGCCAGTGTCTCGGAGAACTACCAAAAATGGAGAAAACCAGTCCCGCTTTAGCACTATTCTGCTCAGCAGCTCCCTTGCACCTTGTCGTGCTCCATGCTGTATAGATGTCGCCTTTATTTGTTCATAGTCATCTTGGCTGCAGAGTCCTGACTGGAGGCAGCGCTCAACTTGTTCCATTGTCAGCTTGTTTATGATGCTGGGGCTCAGGAGAGTCAGCAGCCTCTTGACAGCATCGTTCTGAGCTTCCAAAGAAGGCGAAGGCAGGTCATTAGGGTGGACGTACTGGAGGGCCCCGGTGCACTCTGAGGCACTCAAGGCGTTGGCAAACGCTGGGAACCAGCCCTGCGGCTGCGGCACTTCCTCGATTCTCTTGAGCAGGAGATCGGCGGCCTCCATTCTACCCTTCTCCCGCTCCGTGGCTTTTATTTGGTCCATTACGTCGTTGGCCGAAAAGCCAAACCCTTCCTTAGATTCATCCGTGTATCCACGTAGTTCGTTAGTAAGATCCTCCAGGCCAGTGTCTCGGAGAACTACCAAAAATGGAGAAAACCAGTCCCGCTTTAGCACTATTCTGCTCAGCAGCTCCCTTGCACCTTGTCGTGCTCCATGCTGTATAGATGTAGCCTTTATTTGTTCATAGTCATCTTGGCTGCAGAGTCCTGACTGGAGGCAGCGCTCAACTTGTTCCATTGTCAGCTTGTTTATGATGCTGGGGCTCAAGAGAGTCAGCAGCTTCTCGACAGCATCGTCCTGAGCTTCCAAAGAAGGCGAAGGCAGGTCATTAGGGTGGACGTACTGGAGGGCCCCGGTGCACTCTGAGGCACTCAAGGCGGTGACAAACGCTGGGAACCAGCCCTGCGGCTGCGGCACTTCCTCGATTCTCTTGAGCAGGAGATCGGCGGCCTCCATTCTACCCTTCTCCCGCTCCGTGGCTTTTATTTGGTCCATTACGTCGTTGGCCAAAAAGTGCAAATTATCAAGCACCGGTCTCACCAGAATCATCTTTTTCAGCCGAGGGCGGAAGCAGTGGATCAAGCAGGTTTACCTCGTAGCCCTCAGCCGAGGCTGCCATCCCGCCGCTCGGCCAGGGAGTTTTGCCCTTCCGGTTGCAGAGCTGAAGATGCTGTCAGGGCTATGGCTTTCTGCTGCCCAGACTAAGGCGCCTTCGGTGTGACGGTATCCCAGCTACTCTGCGAAGAGTGAGTTCTGGCTGCAGAGTTTGTGGGGCAGAACGGGAGCTGTTCTCTGTAGGTATTCTGCCGCTGACTTGAAGTTGCTTTCAAAGTGTATTCTTGCCGTGTAATAGGATCTGCCTCCGGGGTGAAGGGCACGGGTATTCCCGCGGCAGAGCTGGTGACGCAGATACTCTGCCTGCTCACCTCAGCAGCTCATATGTAGTCGTGACGTCTGCCCTTTCAGTTTCGTTTCTCAATCTCGATTCTATTTCGAAATCGTACGTAAGATAAGAGAAGGGAGTCACCCGATGTCCCCGCCCGTTCAGCGCTCAGCTCTCTGCTCGGTAATGTCACAGGTGTTCTTTCCTCGGCGTTATATTGCAGAGTTAATGTGGAAGCGTTCGGTTCAATTTTTTTTTAAATTTTGTTAAAACGCACCAACTTTAGTTCCATCACTACGCAGCAAAAGCATAGCTGCTGTCTTCGCAGCTTGAATGCACATGCTTAAAGACTATAGTTATATTAATTTTATATTGTAAACTGTGCTTTTTTGAGTGTGAATACCATTTTCAGGCGGGGGTGTAAAATAAAAAGTCAGGTTGTTGTCATAATAGGCAAACCAAAGAGCCGACCGAAGTCAACGGTCTGGCTTGTCTAGCCAGTATTTTTTGGGAATTGCCAATATCTTCAAAATTCTGTATTTTTCCAACTTTTAAATGTAAGTTCAACACAGCAAATATTTGAAAAACTTACTTCAAAGCTATTTTAGCGCTGCCTAATCTATTTCTGAATTATTATAAGCAAACGGTGGCAGAATAGCCATTCTAAAAAGGAATACGGGGATGTTTTACTTAAAAACCTTTTCACATACATTAAAAATCTAGAGTATGAACAAATGGTGCCATTTTTCCTTGAGAAAGGTGGCAACACTACCCAGAGCATACGTCGAGCTGCAAATCAGCCAACAAACACAGACTTGCCATATTTCCCAAGCCCCAGAATGCAAAGAAAAAACCTGGAATGGACTAGCTAAACAAACACAACAAGATGATGGATGGAGTGCTGAAAATTTTCAACCACACCTACTGCATCCGACCCAGTCCAGCCACCGGACCATGCAAGCTGCCCAGCCTCTGCATGGCCGCGGACGTGGGACCAGCGACGCAGGTCTGGGAAACAGTGGGTGGGCCAGTTCACCTTTTCCCCCTTGCAGCAGGCTCCAAACCCTCCCAGTCTGACCTTCCAGGGCCATCAGTGGCCAGTGGGTGGCAAGATTCACCATCACCTCCCGCACTGGCAATCCATCACGTTAGACAGGTGGGTTTTGCAGATAGTCCGAATGGGCTACTCCCTCTCCTTCGAGACTACCCCTCCCTCCATGCCACCATCTCTCGATCGCACGTTGGAGGATCATTTGGCACTGCTCCACCGGGAAGTCTCAGCTCTCTTGGCCAAGGGAGCTATCAAGCGGGAACCTGCACCAGAAGTAGGTCGTGGTTGTTATTCCTGCTACTTTCTGGTGCCCCAGAAGGACAAAAGATTGCGTCCTATCTTAGACCTCAGGGCCCTAAACTGCTTCCTCCGGAAGGAGAAGTTTAAAATGCTAATCTTGGCTCAGGTCCTGTCTACCCTCGACCCCGGACACTGGATGGTAGATTTGGACTTGCAGGACGCTTATTTTCACATTCCTGTCCTGTCAGCTCACATGCGTTCCTTACGGTTCACGGAAGACCACGAGCATTTTCAGTTTACCCTGCTCCCCTTCGGCCTTACCAGTGTCCCTTGGGTGTTCACGAAAGGGATGGCGGTGGTCGCAGATCATCTGCGCAGATCAGGGGTTCCAGTCTTTCGCTATCTCAACGACTTGCTATTCAAGGCGGGCTCGCTCCAGGCGGTCGTCTCCCACCTCTAGACTACGGCAGACCTCCTGCATTCGCTGGGGTTCACTATCAACGTGCCAAAGTCACACCTGACTCCCTCTCAGTCGCTCCTTTTCATCAAAGCTGTTCTGGGCACAGTGCAATTTCGCGTCTATCCTCCCAAGCAGGGAGTTCGGGATATGCAGGCCTTGACGCCGATGTTTCAGCCACTATCCCGGATTTCAGTGAGAATGACTCTAAGGCTCCTGGGCCTCATGGCCTCCTACATCCTGCTGGTGGATCATGCCAGATGGCATAAGCAGGCTCTGCAGTTGGACTAGAAGTTCTAGTGGGTGCAGCATCAGGGGATTCTTTCCAACTACATCCAGATCTCGGAGGGGACTGCGCAACAACTACAGTGGTGGTTAATGAACCAGGATTGGGTCAGAGGCTGATCCCTCTCCCTTCCCCAACCAGACCTCACAGTGGTGGCCGATGCATCACTTCATGGATGAGGCGGCCACCTAGGAGAGGCAGAAATCAGAGGAGCCTGGTCTCTGGCGGAGTCTGGTCTCCATATCAACCTGTTGGAGCTCCAGGCGATCCGCTTGGCACTGAAGGCATCTCTTCCCTCCCTCAAGGGGAAGGCAGTGCAGGTGTTCACGGACAACACCACCGTCATGGGGTACTGCAACAAACAAGGCAGGGTGGTTTGATGGACCCTTTGTCAAGAGGCTCTTTGCCTTTGAACATGGCTGGAACATCAGGGCATTACCCTGGTGGGTCAACACCTGGCAGGTTCTCTGAACGCCTGGATGGACGAACTCAGCCGCTGGTGCCTGGTGGATCACGAATGGCGTCTTAACTCAGAGGAGGTGCAAGGTCTCTTTCAGCAGTGGGGAGAGCCTTGGTTAGATCTGTTTGCCACTGAAGAGAACGCGCAATGTCAGCGAGTTGTAGATTCCAAGGCCGCAGTCGCTCGGAGACGCTTTTAATCTCGAGTGGAGCTGCGGCCTCCTGTACGCCTTTCCGCCTGTACCACTTCTGCCCCGAGTGCTGAAGAAGATAAAGCGTGACCGGGCCCAAGACATTCCTGTGGCTCCGGAATTGGCACAAAGAGTTTGGTACCAAGCTCTTGAGCATGGCCATCAATCATCCGATCAGACTGCCTGTTTGGGAGGATCTTCTGTCACAGTAGGGGAAGGTCCCACACGCGAACCTGTCCAGCCTCCACCTCCTTGCGTGGAGATTGAGCAGCGACAGTTGACAGTTTTTGACCTTCTTCCCGAAGTCTGTAATATCATCTTGGCAGCCAGATGTTCCTCCACAAAGACGGTATACGCCTGTCGATGGAACAAGTTTGTGGCATGCTGCATAGCAAAGGAAGTGGATCCCCATTCTGCCCCTCTTTCCGAGGTTCTTTTGTACCTTCTTTCTTTGGCTTAGCAGGGCTCTGCTCTGGGCACTCTTAAAGGCTATCTGGCAGCCATTTCTGCTTTTCTTCGGCTGCCAGATCCGCCCTCTTTTCAAGTCCCCTATTGTAAGTTGGTTCTTTAAAGGCATTATTCATCTCTTTCCTCCTTTTCCTTTCATGATGCCTCAGTGGGACTTGAATCTTGTCTTGACTTACCAAATGTGTGCTCCCTTCGAGCCTCTTCACAACTGGCCTCTCAGGGTTCTCACTCTGAAGACTGCCTTTCTTGTTGCCATCACCTCTGCTCGCAGAGTGAGTGAGCTTCATGGTCTTTCTTCTAAGCCTCCTTTCTTTTCAGTCCATTCAGACAAAGTGGTGCTCCGAACGAAACCCTCGTTCTTGCCTAAAGTAGTCATTCCCTTTCACATCAGGCAGACCATCATTCTGCCCACTTTTTTCCCGCCTCCGCACAGTTCAAAGGAGGAGGAGAGACTCCGCCGTCTGGACCCAAAAAAGTGTGTTGTCTTTCTATCTTGACCGCACAAAGGAGTTCTGGGTGGACAATCAACTCTTTATTGGCTATGTGGGTGTCAAAAAAGGTCGGGCTGTGTAAAAGCGTACCATCTCTCGCTGGGGAGTCCATTGTATCAAGATTTGTTACACTTTGGCTTTAAAGTAACCACCAGTGGGGCTGTGCGCTCATTCCATTAGAGCTATGGCATCAACCACTGCTTTGTCGCGGGGAGTTCCCCTCATCAATATCTGCCAGGTGGCCATGTGGGATTCTATGCTCACGTTCACCAGCCACTACTGCCTGGATAGTCAAGAGACATAGATTAGGTATAGATTCCTTACCGCCCCACCCATCCTCCCCGCTCTGCGATCTGACTTCTAGGGTTAGGGACATCCTTATAGAGCCCTAGTGTGGTGGACCAGTGGTCAGTGTCTTTCGTGGCTCTGCGCTTCTGGCATGGAAAGTCGTGTCAGAACTGACATCAGCGTGCAGGGGCGGCGTCTAAGTAAGCACTGCGACGTCATCTCGGCGACCCAGACGACGAACGCGGAGTCAACCGACGCCACCTACAGACACGCAGTGGTATTTAAGGTAAGGACTCTATAACTAATATATGTCTCTTACAGATACATCGTTACTGAAGGTAAGTAATTTGTTCTTCAACTCCCATCAGGAAAGGGTCCAAATGCTTTAAAACAACACTTGTTAATCCTAGGTCGCTAATGAAAAACCATTCACTTTTGCAGAGTTTTTAGAATCGCAAAAACTGGACCTTGCAGTTGTTACAGAGAACTTGGGGGTTGCCGGGTCTGATCCAGATCTTATTATGGCCACACCTCTGGGCTTTGCCATCTCTAGATTAGACCATCCTCTAAAAAAGGGCGGAGGATTAGCAATCATATCTCATGAACACCTGAAAGTCTCTTTTGAGCCCATACATGCTGTATAGGATTGTGAAGCCTTACTTTTCAAAATTGCTTTGACCAACCAGCACTCTTTCAACAGGGTGCTATTGTACAGGCCCCCTGGTCCTAGTGCAGCTTTTCTTAACAATAGCAGTCAAATATTAGACATTAAAGTCCATTTCTCAGATTTTACCATCCTTGGAGATTTTAATTTCCACCTTGAAAATGTAGCTGTTAGAGACTGCAGCTTTGATCGATCTCCTGTAATGTGCCGGGCTCCAACAACTAGTGGAAAGTCACACCCATGATGCCGGCCATTCCCTGGATAGCTTTTTCTCTGATAACCACTATCTCAAAATGTAATCTATTATTCCTTGAGCATGGTCAGACCACTCAGCGGTGGTGATCAGTATCTCACCTGAAGCGCCAGCTGAGCCAACACTCCCTTCCTCGGCCGAATCGCTAAATCGCCCTTAGCACAAAATTATCCCAGCAATTTTCAAAACTTACCTGCATAATTCAAAACCCGATATCCCAGTTGATTTGGATGAGGCCACTAACATCTACCTTAATTGGATCATCGGTAACCTAAATATTCTAGCTCCTTTAAAATCTGTTACCAATAAAAGAACCTGTCCTTCCGAGCCATGATTTGACGATCGTCCGAGACAACCAAAACAAATCTGCCGGAGACTCGAAAGGAAATGGTGCACCCATTACAATCATGAGGACAAGATCTCTTACGAAAAAGCCATCACGGAGTACAAAATAAAAATTTCAACTGCTAAAAAATGCTACTTTTCCACTAAAATCAGGTCCTCCCTCAACTTTTCTAAAGAGTACAGAAGCTGAGTAGACTTCCTGCACAGAATAACATGGGAGTAGATCAAGAATTCTGCAATTTGCTAGCAGATTTCTTCAGGCAAAAGTCAAAGGAGTCTCGGACTCTTTCTCCTCCACTCATCGACGATGGGAGCACACATAGAGGGCCCCTCCTCACCATTCACGAGGGCTTAAATTGGCAAAGATATCCCAGCAGTCACTACCCCCTCTTTCTACGCTTTTAATCCCATTTCGGAATCATTGATCATGACTATTCAAAGCTAGACAAGATCTGGATCACCCTGGGATCCGTGTCCTCCAAAGGTTCTCTATTCGGTTTCAAATGTTACAGCAAACTACCTTAAAGGTATCTTTAATAGAATGTTCTTAGATGGATATTATCCAATCCAATGTAAGAGGGTTCCATCCTTGTGCTGTTGAAAAAACCAAGTCTGGATAATAAGGACCCTAACAACTATAGGCCGATCTCTCGACTACCTTTCCCAGCCAACATCGTTGAGAAGGCGATGAACATAGAATTAACTTCATTCATAGAAGATAGCAACCTACTTGACAGTTCTCAATATGGCTTTAGAAGTCATCATAGCACAGAGTTGGCCCTGATTAATGTGTTGGAGGAAATAAGAGGACCTGGATAAAGGCGGGAAGATGGCCTTGATTCTCCTAGACCTCTCAGCGGCCTTTGACACGGTTGATCACGATGTGCTCATCGGTCGACTCTTTTCTTTGGGCATTAGGGGCGATTAGGGGTAGGGCACTGGACCTTCTGAAGTCTTTTCTCAGAGTTAGGGAGCAATTGGAGGTGGAGCTTGGCGGGTACAGGTCCCCCTTTTTCTCTTTTCGGTGGGGGGTGTCGCAGGGCTCCTCTCTAAGTCCGACTCTCTTTAACCTTTACGTCACTCCCCTCTGCTCACTTATAAAGTCCTTCGGCTTTGAGATGGTATCCTGTGCCAATGACCCGCAAATAGTGGCATGCTTTGCAGGGGATCAGACACCACTGCATCCAGATTCCTCAACTGTATGTGGGAAGTTGGGATTTGGATGTCTAAAAACTGCTTGAAGCTGAATACAGGAAAAACTGAGGTGATTTTATTTGGAAGCAATACCTCCTTTTGGACACCAAGCTGGTAGCCTCAGGAACTGGGAGAAATTCCCAATCCAGTCACCAAGGTAAAAAACCTAGGAGTCTAATTTGACTCAGAACTGTCCCTTGAAGGGCAAATAAATGCTATTAACTCCTCCTGTTTTTTCATGATTAAAACTCTCAAGAAAATACTACCTTTTATTCCGTTAGAGCTTCAAAAAGCGGTTGTCTCTGCACTCATTCTATCAAAAATTGATTATTGCAGTGGCCTATTTCTTAACATTCAATCAAAATTCCTAAACAAAATGCAGGTCCTGCCAAATGGAGCAGCACAGCTGCTGCTTGCCATCCCGAGACATCAGTCAGTGGCACATGCCCTGCCAATTCTGCATTGACTACCTGTTAAGAGGCTAATTTAATTTAAGGCCCTTTGTATCGCCTTTAAAGCCCTACACAGACCTAGCCCTGACTTTTTTTCACACAGATTCAGGTGGTACGTCCCATAGAGGCAGCTCCGATCAGCGACATCTTCAAATCTGTCAATCTCAAGGTCAAATACTGCCACATGAGGGGGATGGGGAAGAAGTTTCATTGCATGTACTGCAAGCCTTTAGAACTTTCTATCATTTGCACTTAAGAAGGAAAGCAATCTCCTGGCGTTTCGCAAACTTTTAAAAACCTGGCTACTTAACAACTAGCCTGAGCTCATAAATCCAGCTGTCCCATCACTGGGTAACCGCTTTGTAGTTCCACCGCGCCTAGACACCCTTGGGTATTAGTGCGTGTTACAAATTAAAATTTAATTTCAATTTCTTTTTGCTCACTGTGCCACCCCGGGTTTGACTCGGTCTTATGCAAATCATTCCTGGCCCTGCTCCACATGGGAACAGTCCAACCCGAGCTGCCAGGCCAGGTCTTCCCTAGCTCAGAAAGAACCATTCTTGGACCGGTTTTGGGATATCGCCCCTCAACAGCCAGGCTGGCTTGAATCCAGTAGCACAGTGAGCAACAGACCCTCGTCTGGGCATACCCATGGCCACTTAGAGCGAACATAGCAAACACAACAAGATGATGGACGGAGTGCTGACACTTTTCCACCACTCAGCCCTAGTCAAAGACCTGGTTTGAATCCATTATTCTTTTGCTCACTTTGTCACCCCAGTTTAGAGCTAGCCATATGCCAATCAGTCGTGACCCTGCTCCTCATGGGAACAGTTTAGCCCGAACTGCCAGGCCAGATCCTCCCTGGACCAGAAACAAGCATCTTGGAGCACCTGTGGACCTGGGAATCTTGGCTGCTATGCAAAGGTCTATTAAAAATATGATAAAAACTCCTTAAAATCCAAAAAGCATAACCTCCTCCCCCCCAACATGTGGGTGCAATTCAGCCCAGCACACCAGACTCGATCACTGCACTGAGTGCCATCTACAAGAAGTGACAGCTTCCAAACATGAAGTTAGAAACGCCCTTGAACCCCCAACTCTTCTTCCTGGCAAAGATGCCACTTGTGAACCCAGTGCATTAAATGGGAAAAAATGAGCTAGAGCAGTGCCAAATGGGCAGGGTAGAGGTCGGGGCTAAAGGCAAGACATAGTGATACTCAATTAATTCTATACCAAATGCAGCACATTCAAAACACATGAGAAATGCGTTTAAGTAAGTGAAACAGGTTAGTTTGATACTTAAAATGAAAGCCTAAAACAACAATATGTTAACATTTCCTTGTTTTGTAATATTTGCAGCTTCTTAATGCCATACTGTAATTTGTTTTTGTTTGGCGGAATACAATATATTTTCAAGCATGCACACACTCAGAAAAAAAAAAACAGACCAGTACACACAGCATTCTACACATTTCCTTTAAAATATCTCCTGAGAGTGTCCAGAGTCTCTCCCTCTTTCTCTCACTGTTATCTCACACAAGCGCAGGCACACACAAGACACAAACATAAGCAGACAATCACACAAAAGTCTCAGGTGGGATTAAAGCCATTTTAAACTCCTTACCTCATATGGTTTTCTTAATTGTCTCCGTCAGCCGGTTGCCTCGATTCCTGTGGTCGTACAAATTCACACAATAGTGTGAATGTGATTAACAGCACAGGACTTAAATGGAGCCTCCACTGCCAAACACAGCGTGATATTGAAGACCCGTACCTTATGCAAATAGCCCCCTCTGAATAGTTAGGTTGTTGGTCAGCTCAGAGCTATTGACTGTCAGAGACAGAGCTCACCAGTGCTAGCATACTCCCCCACTTCATGAGTACCGCTACTCTACTTGGCGGTAGAGAAGTGCTGGTACTCAGAGTGATAAAAATAAGAAGTGCCAGTACTCAGTACCCGTGAGTACCGGCCCATTTAAAGCACTGAGTGAATCTAAAGACAAGTCAGTTGCTCAATTCTCTCTCCATTAAATCCCCAAATGACAGTGCCCAGTGAAGGGCTTTAAGTGAGCCAACAGTCTTGCCTGGTTTAAGGTTTATGCCAGCTGTTGTGTGATATATTGCAATGCATTAACAAAAAGTACGCAGAGGCACAAAAATACCAGCTAGGTGGCAGACTATTAACATCACAGAAATGTAGTTTGTATTTAAACCATGCCCTTAATTGCATAGGCCACCCTCCACTTTTAGAAACCCTTCCACACTTTTTTCACCCCACTTAAAGCCCTGAATTTGTGTTTCATTTTCTAGAGCTAAATCAATTACACTTATCACACCTTAAATCCGTTTAATACAATTATTGTTTCTAGGAACGGTAATAAGCAAGGCAGAGAGGCCTATTTTTATGCTGCTTTCATAGCTTCCCTAACTTGAAATGAATTACTCCTGGTGGGTGACTCAACACCTCAGTGAAGGCAATTAAACTAATTAGCAAATCAGTAGGCCTCAGAGATTCCCCTAGTTACTTGTCTTCACTGAAGCAGAAGTGAAGAGCTCAACTGAAGGAAACTGCACATTTTGCTTTATTATGATCAGTTAGTCTAAAAAGTCCCCTCCCCCTCCTCTCAGGTGAGAGTACTAGTCAGATGGCATATTGTCTTGTTATGTTTTTTGGATCGAGGGTCCTTGCTCAAGCCAGATCAGGTCACCTGGCTTGAGCAAGGCTCGAGCTTTCATTGACTCTCTCACCACTAGGTGTTATAATGCTTCTCCATGCTTATCCCAGACTGTATATCAGTTATTATCTCTAGAATCACAAAGTCACTGACTTAGTGCAGTGAGTGTGGCAAAACCAGTTGTTCTTGGTTATGAAGCCAACAGACTAAGAAATTTAGTAGTGACAACAAATAGGTAGGCGAGCCAATGAAGTCTGAAGTCTGAAGGGGCTAAGCTTTTATGTGGCTTCTGATTTCCACTCATGCTTTAACTCATTGTGCCAACAATTAAAGACAAATCATTAAGCTCTGATGCAAAACAGGAGCGATAAGGCAATATTCATCCGGGACCTGAACTGGACAAGGTGAAACCAGAAAACCTGGGAATACAGTGTGCATTCCTCCACCAGCGGCTCTGCCTGGTGAGCGGTGGGATTCCTGAACCAGGGTGTGGAGATACCGGACGGCCCAACGGGGACAAACAGGTGTCTCGGGGCCCTGCCGTGGATATTCCCTCCGGACCTGATGGTGCAGTGGTGACGGGCAGGTTGACTAGGCCCATCATGACTTGAAGGGAAATAGAGGAGTAGCGCTACATGCAGAGGTGTTGTCCAGGAGTGTGATTCTGAGGCCCAGCACAGTGCTGATCTAGCCAGCTGCGGGTTCCGTCTGACCCGTGAGGCCTAAGAGAGGCACCACTATCAGCAGAGGCCCAGAAATACATGCGGAGTTCCAGGTACTGGGGGTGGGGTGGGTGAGGGCAAAAGTGTGCGGTGTGCCCCCCTTCCCCTGGAAGGAGTGTGTGAGCGGGATCTGGCAGAAGGGAGAGTGGGCCGACTGGCGAGAGGGCCATGGGAGGCCAGGTTAGGTTGAACCCTCCATCTGCACTGCCTAGGAGCCTGCCTGAACTGCCATGGTAATTGGGAGAGAACCAGGGAGTGCAGGGGCCCCCTACTCTGTGAGGTTGCCAAGGTGCAGAGTAAATTGGTTCAGGGAGGAACTGGTTCGAGGCCTCCCCGACGCTTAATATTTAGGTGAGAATGGTGCCCCTGATGCGAACGCCCGCTGCAACGTGCCTGGTGCAATCATACTGGGGCCCTGGATTGGGAGGTGCCCGTAATCCTTAAGGACAGGCAAAATACATGGAGGTTCCGGGGTGCCTGGGTGAGGCAGTCCGAGGTGGTGCTGAAAGCCCGAGACATGGTCCGCAGAGGTGCCCTGAGTCCCCAGGAGATCTGCCAGCTGTGGCTATCCCCAATCTTTCTCCCTCTTTCCACATCGGGAAGCAAGGCGTGGGGCCGAACACCACCCATCGTCCATAAAGTGACTAGACCTGAAACCTTGAGATGGTGGTGAAGACGCTGCAAAATGGGCACATCTGGCATGACAAAGACCCACAAACTGGGTTCCAGGTGAGGGACCGGGGGGACTGGTAGCTGGACCTGCCCACGAAGATACCGTACTAGCAGTCCGAACTTGCACTCATTCTGCTCTGTGAGGCAGTCTGAACTGCTGCTTCCATGCTGGGGCCCTCCCAGACACAGAAGCCTGGTAGAACCCAATCGCCCAGACACTATGGTTAAAGATAAAGATCCCAAACCGTCGAAGCAAGGGGATGGCGGGCATGACAGACAACGCAGCGCTTCCTCAGGCAATCAACACTTCAAGAGACACCTTAAAAGTTAGAATAGAAGATGTCCGGTCAGAGGTATCCTTGCTCTGTCAAGACCTCCACAACCTCTTGGAGCGGGTTACCCATGCAGAAAGTAGATTTCAGAAATAGAGGACTCATCCAAAGACATTACCTGAGAAGTCGCAGCACTTCAAACTACTTTCAGAGATGTCGCTTGGAGGGTGGATGGTGCCAGAAATCGCATGAGATGGAACAACCTGCGCTTCGTGGGCTTCCCGGAGGGGGTGGAGGGCCCTAATTTGGGGGTCTTCCTGGAACAGTGACTGAGAGATTCCCTCCCGCTTGCACAGTTCTCCTCATGCTTTGTCATTGAACGGTCGCACAGAGCCCTGAGTGCAAACCCCACAATGGGTGCGCTGCTACGACCCGTCATTGCCCGCTTTCTAAAATACCAAGACATGATACTAAGAGAGGTGCGACAAATTGGGGAAGTCCGCCATGCCCAGTCCAAAATTATGGTCTTCCCAGACTACTCTACGGAAATACAAAATCAAAGGCGGACTTTCGACTCCGCCAAGCAGAAAGTGAGAGCACTGAACATACAGTACATGCTGCTGCTATCATCTACACCAGAAGAGGCATGGGTCTGGTTGGAGGAGCGCTTCATCTGTCACAGAGATAGGGGAAATCTGGAGATGCAGTTGAGGTCAACACGAGAGGGTGCCAGGTCCAAGACCCAGGGGCTGGAGTGAAGGTGCAGAGGGGGTGCTGTGAACAAAGTGCGTGTATAGACGGCCCTCCTGCAAAAACAGTGGACTCCGGGATCCAGGCTCTCAACGGACACAAAGGGTGAACAAACCTGATGACCACCTAAAAAAACAAAAGGGACAAGCCACAAAAGAAGTCACATCGGATCTTTTGGACTTTTGAGTCCCTATCTACTCAAGATGTTTAATGAAGCCAAGGAGATGGGAGCCCTTCCTCTACATCTCTGCAGCGCTACTATAGTAGTGATCTATAAGCCAGGCGAGCGTACTACACAATGCAGATCCTAGCACCCAATCTCTCTTCTAAACATTGATATGAAAATACTGGCTGCAATATTAGCCACCTGAATCATACCAATGATCCCTAATTTAATACATATGAACCAATCAGGCTTCATGCCCAGAAGATCAACCAGCTTCAACCTCTGCAGACTTTACATCTGGCTAGAGGTGGTTCAGTATCGGAAAGATCCCCACATAATCCTGTCTTTAGATGCCGAGAAGCCATTCGATGCTGTATACTGGCGTGTCCTAAAATAGGCCTTGGTGAGATTTGGGTTTGGTCCCAAGTTTATTGCCTGGATCGACCTCCTCCACAAAAACCAGGCTGTCTGAGTCAGAGAAAATGGTGAGCTATCCACTGAAGTCTGAAGGGGCTAAGCTTTTATGTGGCTTCTGATTTCCACTCATGCTTTAACTCATTGTGCCAACAATTAAAGACAAATCATTAAGCTCTGATGCAAAACAGGAGCGATAAGGCAATATTCATCCGGGACCTGAACTGGACAAGGTGAAACCAGAAAACCTGGGAATACAGTGTGCATTCCTCCACCAGTGGCATCACCCGATTCTTGCTCTTAGAGAAAGAGAGCAAGAATCGGGTGATGAACCAATATCCTTGTGTGCCAATGATATCCTCTTATATGTTACCAGGCCAACTGAGACGTTACTGGTATATTTCAGATATTCGAGAATTACGGAGCCCATCAGTTTGGATAAGACGCAGCAGCGGTCAGTGCAGGTAACAGCGGTGGGGCGGTGGGGCAGTGGGGCAGTGTAAGGGGGGATTCCGAGGGACGATTCAGACAGAAAATTAAATAAATAATGTATTTTCCCTCAGCATCGTCCCTCTGAATCCGTTACCTACACGGGCCGCGGCTGATAAGATGGGACTCTACACGGCCGGAGAACCCTTCACTGACCGGGATTGTCTTGGACAGTTGCTATTTGATAGACAAGGATTTAAATGCCTGGGTGTTTTCATTTTTTTTTTATAAACATATTTTATTGTTTTATATTGCAACATACAGGTAACTTACCCTTTATTCCTAAAGCCTGCTCCATCCATCCAGAGTAATCATAGATTAACATGTCCAATCGATTATTCCACTATGTTCCGGGCTTCATTACATTATTTATCCAACATCCCGCTCACAGTTGCCTTATACAAAACAATTCAAACTATTACTTATTCTAGACCCCTACCTAACCCTCCCAATTCCCCCTCTCCCTCCCCCGCCTACTCCTTCCTTCTCCCTTCCCTTCCTCCCCCTCCCCCCTATCACTGTTGTGTTCGTACTGTCCGCAAATGCATTACTTATAGGGTGTGTTAATTGGTGGTCAGGATTCTCGCCTTGTGTGTTCAGTGTCCTTCCTGCTCTTGATCGCTTCATTCTTTAGCTTCTTCTGACTGTTGGTCGGCTAGGGACTGAACTATTCCTCCTCATGCCTTTGCCGTTTCCAATGCTTTCTCGTTTTTCAATCGTCGCGCCTGCCGAAGTCTAATGGAGTTTTCCGCTCCGGCCCATTTAAGCAGCTCTACTCTCCACCTCCCAACACTGGGGCCCTCCCTGGATTTCCAGTGCATTGTTATTTCTCTTTTCGCCAGCACCAGTCCCATATCTACAAATATGCTCGTCACCTTTGTTTTGGGGGTATGTGGGAACCAATGTAATATGCACGTGGCCATGTCATACTTGAGGTCGCACTCTGTAACTAACTTCAAAAGATCTCCCACTTTGCTCCAATAATCCCCCAGCTTCGGCATTCTCACAACATGTGCTCTAATTCTACTCCTACTCCGGCACACCTAGGACATACTGCATTATCAGTGTTAAAATATCTCATGATCTTACCCGGCGTCAAATATACTCTATGTATTATGGAAAAATGCACCAGTTGAAATCGGACGTTTCTGGTGCCCTTCCACGCTAAATTTGTCCCCATACAGTTTCTGGTATAGGTTTCCCAATGCCCACTTCCCATTTTAGCCTTAAAATATCCAGTAGAGCTAGTCCTTCAGTCAACATTCTCTTATACAGGCATGTAACTGCCTTATATGTGCTCGCCGCCATCACCACATACTGACATGCCATCATTGTCTCAGGTTCCGTCAATCCTCCCATCCAGTGTTTCTGTAATGCCCGTACCAAGGCTGCGTGCACCAGGAATCCTACCCCAGGGAGATCATATCGTTCCTGCAACACCTGATATGGGAGTAACGTGCCATCTTCATACAAGTCCCCCATTACTTGAATCCCCGCTTGTTCCCAATCCTGCAAAGACGACCAGTCTCCACCATGGGGCAATGCTGTAACCATCCCCAGTGGAATTTCTGGGGCATAGGGGTGTGAAACACCTGCTCTCCTCTGAATCCGATTCCAGCACAACCTCAATGTTTTCTCCTCCAAGGAGAGATCCCTAAGGTCCAGCCGCTGCTGCAGTACAATAAAAGATATGATATGCCTAGGTATACCTCTACCCCTCAGGTGCTCTGGGCCTCTAAATTCTTTTGCAACTTCTTGTGTAAAGATCTGAAGTTGTGCTGCTATGTAGTAGAGTTTCAAATCGAGGACTGCCAGCCCGCCCTCAGCTTTCGGTCTCATTAGTGTCTTTAGTGCCACCCGACGTCTACCTGATCCCCAAATGAACCCCACTACCATGGACTTCAGAAGCTTGAACAGCGAGCACGGATCCCACACCGGTAGTGTTCTAAACAAGTACAGCAGCCTAGGAAGTGCCACCATTTTCAATAGATCTATTCTTCCCATCACGGACAGCGGCAGTTTACTCCAGAATGTCATGCTACCCTCAGCACCCGAATACATCTCTCTATATTGCCGTCCAGGATAGCATCGGCCTCATGATATATATGCACACCTAGGTAGGCCAAACAAGTTGGTTCCCACCTCATGGCTCTCGGCATCGCAGGAGCCACCCTCCCTGGCTGCACCGGAAACAAGCATGTCTTAGTCCAATTCACTTTTAGTCCGGAAATGCTTCCAAAATCTAGAAGCAACTGTGTCGCCCCGCTAGCTAATTTTCCGCATTCGCCAAAAACAATACCTGGGTGTTTTCATGACCTCCAATAAAGAAGTTAACCTCAAACACAACATTTGGAGGGTAATTGCAGACTTTCACATTGACGTTGAAAGGTGGAGGGACTGCCACTGACGTTACTAGGGAGGTCGTCTAGGTACAAGATGGTTACACTCTCAAAGTTCTTGTACATTCTCCAAAATACCGATCTTAAGATCTCAGATGACGTTTTTTTTTTGTTAGAATAGATATTGAAATCCGGATGTTGCTATGGAATGGGGGTCACCCTAGAGTGGCACTGGGGACATTGCAGAGGAATCAATATAACAGAAGCATTTCCCTCTCCAACATTTGGGCATACTATTGGGCAGTACACTTAATACTGATCAGTGACTGGGGATATATGCCGGGAGATCACCCAACATATGTGCTGGAAAGGACCCAATTACAGACCCACTCTTATCTGCACTATCTGTAATGGAAAAGGGGGTCAAATAACCTACTGGCGGTGACCCCAGATGACCATTGATGCATCGAAAGGAGTAGAGAGACTCATGAAATGGGACAAGATGCTGACCCAGGAGACAACCCTGTGAGTGGGAACACATCTTAAGGAACTTGGGAAGCTGAAGGCTTTTGGACAGGGGGACACTGTTGGAATCTCCAAGCTGAAAGACCTCATAGAGGAGGGCATATTGATCCGATTTAGTTAATTACAGCAGGACTATCACCTATGTAATATCCAGTATTTTAAATACTTGCAATTGCAACACACCTAGCAGGCAGATAAGGTTGAGCTAGATGATATCCTGGGAAATATGCGCTGCTGGAAGGGAGGCTCCTCCAGGGCGAGAAAGCAGGTAAAGCGGTCTCATAGATGTATAAGACTATTTTCAATAACATCCCCAATACCCTGATGAAACTGAAGGCAACATGGGAGGGTGAGGTTGGGGAATTAGGAAACACAGACTGGGAGGCCGACCTGATGCTCCCAACGGAGTTGGCGATCAATTCCTACCTACGACTTTTTCATATTTAGGTCCTACAGAGGGCATATTTTGATAGGGCCCGTTTACATATATTTTGTAGGGCAGAGCAGCCAATTTGTCTGCGATTTGGAGACCAGGATGGGTTATTCATACATACACTGTGGTCCAGTGGCCACTGTGGCCTATCATAGTAGAGGAGCTTTAGACCCCAAAATTGTCCTGCTGTGGATACCCACGGAAGTAGACATGCCCAGAAGCAAACTGCTCTTTAGCAATCTGGGTCTTGTGATAGCGAAACGAGATGTGGCCAAACACTTAGGTGCCCCTGAGCCGCCCACCCTCAGAGTATGGAAAGTAGAAATGGACCTTTATATGGTAGCCGAAAAAGTTACCAAAAGGCAAGATGAAGTTCCATAAGGTATGGGGTCCCTGGCTTAAATACTATGACATAATCATGGCAGGGAATGGAAATATGCCCTTCTCCATATAGTATCCCTGATTAAGATTGCTACAAACGATGGACCTCTGATCCACAGTGGTAAGAATATGGTGGTCACACTGATACTGTACTATGTTATTGTCACTATGTACTATTGTGCATTTAGTTCCATGTAGCATTGTTGATGGATGTCATTTTTTGTGCCATGTACTGTTCTATAGAAAATGTAATCTAAAAAACTTGTTTATATTAAAAACAATCTTTTTGTTTTCGATATTAGTGTATAACGATATTTTCCCCCAAAATGTTTGTAATTTACATTATAAGTATAGAATAACCATATTTTTGTGCTCAATATTTTTGACACAATATTTATTTCCCACGATATTTGTGGTTTCAATATTTTGTCAGTGAACCCTAAAAAGACTTTCAGCTATAAACACTATTGCATCTCTTTGAACTTGTGCAGAGGCCGACCAGCCGTGAGGGAAACGGCCGCACCGGGGGAGTCCACAGCGCCGTGAGGGGAACGGCAGGCAGGACCACAGCCCCCAGGTGCCCCGGCGGCGCACACCTGACGCCACCAACACCGCGCCCGGAGGCGCTTGAAAACGAAGGAGCGCCGAGCGCTCAGGGGGCAACTTGCATCTCTTTGAACTTGTGCAGAGGCCGACCAGCCGTGAGGGAAACGGCCGCACCGGGGGAGTCCACAGCGCCGTGAGGGGAACGGCAGGCAGGACCACAGCCCCCAGGTGCCCCGGCGGCGCACACCTGACGCCACCAACACCGCGCCCGGAGGCGCTTGAAAACGAAGGAGCGCCGAGCGCTCAGGGGGCAACTTGCATCTCTTTGAACTTGTGCAGAGGCCGACCAGCCGTGAGGGAAACGGCCGCACCGGGGGAGTCCACAGCGCCGTGAGGGGAACGGCAGGCAGGACCACAGCCCCCAGGTGCCCCGGCGGCGCACACCTGACGCCACCAACACCGCGCCCGGAGGCGCTTGAAAACGAAGGAGCGCCGAGCGCTCAGGGGGCAACTTGCATCTCTTTGAACTTGTGCAGAGGCCGACCAGCCGTGAGGGAAACGGCCGCACCGGGGGAGTCCACAGCGCCGTGAGGGGAACGGCAGGCAGGACCACAGCCCCCAGGTGCCCCGGCGGCGCACACCTGACGCCACCAACACCGCGCCCGGAGGCGCTTGAAAACGAAGGAACGCCTCCCGCAGCCGCGGGACGCGCGCGGGACGGGCCGGGCGGAGCCCGGGCAGAGGGCGGGCCGTCTGTGGCCGTCCGGGGCAGGAGGCGGCAGGGCTGGGCCACCCCCCCTTACAACCACCGTACAGATCTCAGTTCGTGGTGCCTCATTGTGGGGCCGGAACACAGTATGTCTACACGCTCCGGTAAGGCCTTGAGGGGTGGCGGTGATAGTACCCCTGGGCGCACTATGTTTGGCTCTATGGACAAGTTCCTCACTAGGGTGGCGGCTGTCATCGACAATGAACTCGCCATATCAGAAAGGCGCCTCTCTCTTGACTTTCCTTCCTCCAAAAGCACATCTCCAGCAACAGTGTTGTCCTCACAAAACTCTACTTCCTTTGCACGCTTGTCTGGGGACCTACCTGGGGATTCTTACATTGCACCAATAGAGGGTGAGGTAGAGGGCGGTACAGACGGGGCAGAGAGCTCGCAGACTGGTAATCACCCCACCAGCCCTTGTGCCGTGCTTAAGGAGCCCTGCACCGAGTCTTCCATGGCATGTTCACCTGGCAACCAGCCCCAACCCTGCCCTGATGCTCTTGCTCTCGACCCACAACCTCCCCCTAAGACTCGTTCTACCCAGGGCCACAACAAAAGGAAGGGGAAAAGGGCAATCAACATTCGAAAGGGCTGTCCTCCTTTGTTTACTAAGCACGCCAGGTGCCCGCCCAAGAGGGGTTTTTCTCCCTTGGGCGCCGTAGGTCCTGTAGCCTCAGGGATTCCCATTACCGCTCCAGTTGTAGCTGACACAGTGCTGCCTTCCTTGCTGGTCCCATCAGCGCCTGACCTAACCAACGTGGGTCCCTCTTTAGAGTCGATCGAGAAGTTGGTCAGGTCTCTTTTGGCACCACTTACTGACCAAGTTAAGAGGTTGGGGGATAGGCTCGACTGCTTTGAACAGGCAACCAGGGATAATTTCTTTTCCCTCAAAACCTTGTTCAAACTTCAGCCAAAGTCCAGTGAGGATAAGACAGACAGGATAGATAAGAACACTAGGATAGAGGTCCCAGAGACACCCCCTTCAGGAGAGCAGCCGTCGCGGCCACCCAAGCGACCAGCCCCCGGGAATACTGTCTCGGTCGCCCCTCAGGATGGCCCTAGGCAGACAAGGCCGAATGTCTCCACCCATGCTGCCCAAGTGCATGCTATCCCTCCCCCAGTAGTAACAACCCTGGTGCCTACTCAAGGCCTAAGGCAACACCAGAAGGGAGGAGCGGGCCCAACTTCGCAAACTGGGGCCGCTTTCCTTGTTACAACTGGTGGCAAAGCATCGACCCCTAAGGCTATACCCATTCCTGTCCCACCTATAAACTCCCTTCCCCCAGGCTCTCCCCAGAATACCAGACGAAAGTGTCCCCCAGTTAACCTCCCCCCTGAGTGCCACCCGTATGTTGTTATCCTCACCAAAGTCCGCCCTATCGGGAGTACCCAGCAGGAAAACCATCAGGCACTTAAGAATAAGGTCATCCACTGGCTGAGAGCATACAGGCCCTTGCCTTCGGGAGTGGATGGCATAATTCTTGGTGTACGCAGGGTGGGATGGATTGGAAACGGGAAAAAATCTCTCGAAGGGGATTGTGTGGTGATAAACTTCCAAGATGTTAGGGTTGCCCATCTGATATGCTCCCAAGGACAATCCACGGTGGGAACGGGTATCGACGTAGTCGACTTAACATTCTTTTACCCCCGGCCCATTACGATTTCTTCTTCCATTCATCTTGGGCAACCAACCCACATCAGCAGTTTTGGGGGCCAATTTCCTGTGGAGAATACCGTTCACGGCCACTCTCCCCCGGGAGTTTTCCCACAGCGGCCATTTCAGGCTCCACTGATACCGAACTGGGGATCCTGGGGTTGCTGACTCTGGGATGTTTCCGGGGAGGTACCTGTGGCTCCGAGCCCTGCTGTTGAGCCAATACCCTACCCTAAAACAAATAGCCCCTGGCCCTCATCGCAAATCCAGGCTACAGCCGAGTTTGTAGAAGAGCAAGGGGAGATCGGGGCACCATTTAACCTGCTGGCTAGCCTCCCTGGTGTGGGTGTTTTGGACACACCGCTCCCTGTTGAAGACTGTCGCATTACGGCTGTGACGGACCCCCCGGTTAGGGTTTTCAGCTGGAATGTGGCGGGCCTCGAGAGGAAGCTAGCAATGCCGGACTGGAACGAGCTTGTGGAGCAATACTCCATTTGCCTGTTCCAGGAAACCTGGAGTCGGGTGCCCCTACACAAGGCGGGATATTCCACCCACTTTCTGCCGGCAGTACATAGTGCAACTGGTAGGGGCCGCCCTTCGGGTGGCCTACTTATCTGGGTGGCTTCAAATCTTAATTGCAGGGTGGTGGAGCGGGACACTAATTTCCCGGATCTCCTTAATATATTGCTGAGAAATTCCCAGGGCCGAGTCATTTTAAATATTTTTAACATCTACGCCAGAGGCACAAAGGGGGGTAGAGAATCCTCAGTAATAGCTTGTCTGGAGGCTCAGCTCCGCTTATCTTCCCACAGGTCCTGTACCTTGTTGGCGGGTGACCTGAACTGCACCTTCGAGCCTCTGGATCTAGAAATCCTAACAGACCAAGAGGAACATGATAGTGGGTGGGGGATTCCGCCCCTCGAGCTTAGTCCTATTAAAAAGTGGACAGAAGTGGCCCTCCAGATCAACTCACTAGCTATGGAGTTCGGTCTCAGGGCTGCTAATGGAAGGACAAGGTCCGACAAAGCAGGGGCCCACACCTATAACAGGCCAGGGCACATGTCACGGATCGACTATTTTCTCCTTGACAGACACCTGTGGAGCATGGTGGAGGACATGGTGATTGTACCATCGGTAGAGAGTGACCACAATCTCCTGTCCCTCACCTTATCCTACAGGTGTCTTAACATCACCGCGAGTAGATTTCCTAGTAACCCCGCCCCGGACCTGTCAGTGGTCACAAACTGCGGACGACGGCTAAAGTGGGCGAAGCTGGCACTTTCAGAGGAGAAAACTTCTGCCATTAGGCAGCTCCTTGCCTCAGCCCTAGCCAATCTCGATCACCAAGACGAAGGGTTGATGGAGGTGGAACCTAGGTTCTGTGTCATAACTAAGGCTATTAGTGACCTCTTTGTAATTCCAGCTAATTCGAGCAGAGGGAAACAAGGTTCACGATCGGGACAGGGCTGGTACAATCAGAAGTGTAGGGAGGCGAAGTCACTTCTTATTGAGGCAGTCAAGTCCAAACTACCGTCCAAGGCTAGGGAGGCAAGAAGATACTATGCACTCTGCCAAAAAAATGCGAGGAGGGAGTGGGAGGAAAATTTCTGGCAGGACCTTCTGGCTGCCAGTCGTGGGAAAGATGCCAAAGGTTTCTGGGACTTGGTGGGCAAAAGGAACCGTCCTGACGATACCCGGAGGACCTGTACCATTAATGCCCAGACCTGGTTCTCTCACTTCCAAAAACTTTACTCTGCTGTTGAAGGCCCATTAAACGATTCTTTTAACCTCCCACCCTTTACCCTAGATCGTGACCTGGAACTTTTTTCTGTTTTGGACGTAACAAAGCAGATTAAAACCCTGGTTCCATTGAAAGCAGCTGGTCCGGATGGCCTACCAGGCGATATCCTCCGCGCTTATCCGGAAGAATGGGGGGTACTAATCACTGCACTCCTGAACGCAATCATTGGGGGAGGCCCTGTGCCAGACTCCTGGAGAGGTGCGGAGGTGGTCCCCATCTATAAAAAGGGCAGTCGAGATTCACCCGGGAACTATAGGCCTATAAGCCTAATAGACTCTAGCCAGAAATTGGCGGGGAAAGCCATTTTGGGGAGGATCTCCCAATGGGTGGACGATAATCATATCCTGTCCGATATGCAAGCCGGGTTCCGTTCAGGTACAGGAACCATCGAACAGGTCTTCAGGCTCTTGCTAGTATACTGGAAGGTGGTGGTGCTGGGCAAAGGCAGTCTTTATTTGGCCTTTATTGACCTCAAGACTGCCTTTGACCTGGTACCTAGGGAGGAACTCTGGAGGGTCCTTTATGGTTTAGGGATGCCCCCGTACATATTAAACCTCCTTATTAACCTGCACACCAACACCTATGCTCAGGTCAGATGGGGGTTGAATGGGGAAAAGACCGACAAGATCAGGGTCGAGAGGGGAGTAAGGCAGGGTTGCGTTCTGGCCCCTACCTTATTCTCCCTCTACATTAACGGGGTGGTAGATCACCTATTGGACGAACCAGCAGACGCTCCCACTCTGGGAGGTGTAAAAATCCCAACCCTGCTGTTCGCCGACGACACCCTCCTCATCTCTAAAACCCCCCAAGGTCTCCAGACACTGCTGAACCGCTTTCAGGACTTTTGTACCACTAAGGGCCTTGTTATCAATGTAGATAAGACTAAGTACCTAGTTATACATCCACCTCGCAAACTTGGCCGCCCTCCCATCCTGAACTCTATACCCCTAGAAAGAGTGGCAGAATTTGATTATCTGGGAATCAGACTGAACGATGTGATGAGCTGGACCGCCCACATTGACAAAATGACATTGGCCCACAAAAGGGTGGGTGGCGCCATTCTTAAGGAGTTTAACAACTCCTCAAAACATTGTGTTGCCCCTCTACTTGAGATATACAAAGCACGTGCGGTCCCTGCGTCACTCTATGGAGCGGAACTGTGGGGTTTGGGTAAAGTCGACTCACTGAGCAAGGCTGAAAATAAATTCATCAAGGATCTCCTTGCCATTCCATCGAGTAGCCCGACCATCCCAGTGCTCATGGACACTGGCTGCAAAGCCATAAGGGACCAGGCTCGGCTTCGACCCCTTTTGCTTTGGGCACGTCTGTGGAGGGTCCCGGAGCTAAAATCCTATGCCAATGGTCTGGCAGAGGTGATGCATTCTGACGGTTGGCGTAGCATCAAATGGCTGAAGGATATAAAACAACTTTTAGGGGACCTAGGCCTGGACTCATGCTGGCATAGCCACTCCGCTCCTCCGAAGGAGACCTTAAAAAAACTTTTCTGGGAGTGGGTCTGTACGAAGCGCTTGAGAAGCCAGCAGCATTGCAAAACCACCGCAGCTTTTCTGCTGTTAAAAGACGATGTCATGTATGAGCCGTACATGGACATTATATCAGTGGCTATGGACAGGTCCCTGTACATTAAATTCCGGTTAGGAACCTTACCCTTGGCCGACTTCTGCTCGAGGTGGAATAAATCCCAGTCTACATCAGGCTACTGTGCTCTTTGTCAAGACAAGCCAGAGACGGTGCCACATTTTCTTTTTGAATGCCCGGACTACGGTCGCCCCAGATCACGTTGGCTCGGTCCCATCTGTAGAGAACTGGGTACTCGTCAGCACTCCGTTGCACTCCGGATCCTCTTAACTAACACAGCCCCTCCCATTGTTTGTGCTGTCGCTAAGTTTTTAAAATGGGCTTGGTTGATTAGAATTAGAAGACTGTCCATATCAATTTAATTCTCTTTTTATCTAATTTATGCTGACCTAATGTGTTTTATCTTTTTACTAAATGTACAGTCTTACTTTTTTCGACATGCTGTTTTTATCTTTTGTACTGCTTTTATGATATATGCATATCGAAATAAAGCATCAATCAATCAATCACTATTCACGCTATATGGGTTATAATTATACAGGTGGTTTACGACAAATTACATTCTGCATTAATAATTTACATGCATCGCGTTTGCAATGTGAATGCAAGCTGTGTACATCAAGCACAGAATGTGTCTGCATATCCTGTGTGTACCAAAAGAGTTCTGGAAACATGGACTGGGGGACAAGGATGCTTTGAGTGGAACATAGTTACAACGACCACGTTGTTACATTGCAGGTCCATTACAACGCAAGTCGTTACAACAACTTGCTCTAGGGGGCGCGCTGGACTTAGGAATAGTATAATTTACTATTCCAACTCCAGTGTGTGCGACAGTAGGGAAGGTGTTGGAATAGTAAACTATACTATTCCTTAGTTTAGAGCGCCCCCTAGAGGAAGTCGTTGTAACTACTTGCGTTGTTATGGTACTGTGATGTAACAACACGGTAGTTATAACAATAGCGTTGTAATCGCATGCGTTGTAACGCATGCGATGTGATGGCTGTTTCCCCTTTGAGTGTTCACCTCTCGGTTCCCCTGAAAAAATTGCAATTGTTCCAGCTTTTCACAACTGTACACTCCAGAAAAGGAACTTCTGCTCATGACTATTTACTGTGTTAAACCTAAAATGTCATGTTAGAAGAACAAATATTGCTCTGCACAGAGTCAAAGTAAATGGTGTTTGGCATTATTAAATCGGTGGCTAACGTAGTTCTCCTTAAAGCAAAGGGGCCAATCAAGGAACCTGTAAAAGGGCAGGGAAATTACCCCCTTCTTCCTCCAAAAAATTAAATCTCTAGTTTCCCAGTTGGGATGACAAATGGAGAGTAACCAAAATAAACTGGTGTGTCTGTTCATTGAGCTGTCAGATCAATAAAAGGCATTTTTGCAGTTCCCAAGATATGCAGAAGGTGCTTTCAGCTTGGCAGTGAGTAGTCTCCAAATCTTTCAGAAAGCGGGTGCATATCAGACTTCTTGGTGCACATCAGACACCTTAGTGATTCAGACTCATAGTTTTATGGTATTCCAGATTTGAGACTAATTTTACAGTATCTGGGGCAATACATTACAGTAGATATGTAACTCACTAAACTAATCTCATCCACATGGCAGGATCCGGGGTGTGTGTGTAGACACCTTTATTACAAAAGATTAAAACGGCCGTTTCTGATCGCATCAAAATTCTTCAAAGTATGTTAAACGTTTCACTACAGAACTACAGAGCGAGTGTTTGCTCTTTTTTATATGAGTTAATTTTTTCTCTGGCTGCAGTCTTTCAATTAGAGGGCATATTCTGGTACCACTGTACTTCCAGTGTTCAGTGGAAAATAATGCTTTGGACACTTACAGCTTATGGAACTGAATTGAAAATTTAAGATGGTGACCAACCTTTTAGTTTGTTGGATGTCTGATAATCTGAGTAGAAGGGGATAATTTGGAAATCTGCATAGGAGATGTGGTTCAGAACTAAGAGTCAAGTGACTATACAGCCATTCAACTAATAAAATATATATCCTGGGGTGGCAGATGTTCTGGCCACAACGTAGGTGCTGTGATTTGGCATGCCTGACCCAAAGGATTTATGTAAGGTGTTGACTTTTAGTTCACCTATTGAGACGATTGATTTTCTGTAGGGACTGTTAATGCCTGCATGGAGAACATGTTTATATGGAGGACTCCGAGAGCAGTACCGGGGGGAGTGGAGAGACTGTGGATCTGTGCACACAATGGCATGGTGTTGGCAGGGAGCTTTTTCCTGGGTGAGGATTTGAGTGTGGCTGAGAAATGTATTGGACCCACGTGGGGAAGAGCGCCTAGACTGAATTGACCGACTGAATAAAAACTGAAACTCGCAAGATGGTGGCCAGTATTTACGGTCACATTGGCGCTCTGTTTGTTTGAGTGGTTTTAAGGTTAGGTACTACAGAGTCTGCTGCACTTGGCTCAAAGACTTTGAGCTAGATGACTGGTTTACTGCTTTGGAAGGACTTTCAGAGTGATCTGTCATTTAGTGTGATGATAACCTGTCTTTAGAGCAGTCATTTTACTGGTGATAATATACTAACTTCATACTTGCTCCAAAATGTTTGCAAGAATTTGCTTTTGGTAGAAGGACTAAATTTTGAAACTTGAAATGGGTACTTTTGATTAGTGTGGGTTTTGAGGCTTATTTCGTTGGGTGGTGGCAACCAACTGCATTCTTCCATTCAAGTGTCTGGTCAGTACTACTGGGCTCGTATTCATATTTGGGCGCACTTTACCTGTTTGCACCACAGGGCACCTTAAAACAGGTGCACCAGATGCAAATAAGGAAAGTGCGCGGTATTAAAGTGAATGCGTTGCCTTCAGGACAGCCGCATTCAACTGAAATATGGATCGGCTGCTTCCAAACCACTCCATGTTTCACAGTGCAGACAGCAACCTGCCTGCACTTTTGAGAGGGGAGAGAGAGAGTGAGAGACTGTACCCAGGGCTTTTAGTGGGCCGGGTCTCACTGGTGCTGAGCACCAGAAGTATTTTAAAGGGGGCCTCGAAACGGGTCTCTATGGGGCTCTGTTTAATGCCCTGGCACAGGCAATCCAGTTTTTTCTGGACTGCAGTGACAGCAGGCACATCAATGTGCTCGTGTTCACACTGCTCACTTCTCAGTAGTGGAGAAGTTACGGCATGACGTCATGCCAGGTGAGCGTTGTTGGGGAAGGGAAATCCTTTAAAGAGAGTCATTTTCTCACTGGATTTCCCTTTCTCTTTTTGAAACTCAGGAGCAGCAACATTGTCGTGGTGTCACCAGGGCTTTAAGTGGAAGCTTTTTCAATATTATACACAAGCCAAAGTTACTGCCTATTTATCTTATTCAACTAACAACCATTGACAAAGCCAATAGTCCTGACTTGTTGTAGGTATGATGTCACGTGTTGAAACATATATCTGGATGCAAAGACCGAAACAGCAAAATACAAGTCGGGCTGCACACTATGCTAAGCACAGATTTTTAACTTTTTGTGTTTTTAATTACAATGGGCACGCCCCTTTGAGAGACCCCCCCCCCTGTTTTTTTCATCCCACTTAAAGCCCTGACTGTACCTATTGCCGGGGAATGCCTGGGGGTTCCCTGGGACATCTTTTCTCCCCTTCAGATGGCTGCCTTTAGAAGGCACACTGGAAGTGCGCCACTTTTTTGTGGCGCACTTTCAGTGCGTCTCCTAAAGGCATGTTTGCCTACGCACCTGCATGCATAATTCGGCGCGGGCGCAGAGGCAAAGTGATTCCCAAATTTGCATGGGGCCACGCCCCAATGAATATTAGGGAGCACCCTCTTATGATAGCACTGGCGCAGTATGTGCACCAGCACTATCAGTATTACAGAAGGAAGGGGACGCACATGTGACTGCAGCCTCCTCTGTAATATCATTATGCTCTGGGGGTGCACAACGCAGGGACACACGTCTGTTGCTCCCCCGGGGCACAATGTATAATACAGCCCCAGTTGTCTGTATTTCTGATTACATTGTTTAGGAACTTGTTCCACCACTGCTCAGGAGAAACAAGGAGTACAGAAAAAATGGGGCCTTCTTGGAGTGCTATAGAAAAGCTGTGAAATCAAGTACAATGCAAACTGTGCCAAAAAATTCCTAGTGAGATGAAGTCTGCAAGAATTATTGTTATACTTTCCCATCTTTGGACTACACATCTGGAAACTTTGATAATGTTTGTCTTTTTCCATATAGAGCATGAAGCTGTTTAAACTACTTAAGAGCTAATGGCTTCAAAACGTCCCCTGTCCCATGCGAGCCCCTTTTTTAACATTTCGCTGGATCTTGCCTTGCTTTCATAGCTTCTTTCCTTTACTTGTAAGGCCCACACTTAGCAGAGTGGATGCAGAGCATGGACAAGGTTCAGACAACTTGATCTAGTATGGGTGAAGAGAAGGTGGGTGGCTAAATGGTAGTTAAGGTGGCTTTGGACGAGGAAATGATATGTGTCTTAATTTTTAACTGGATCTCGTTGTCTTTTATGTCAATACCATGCATTCCAGTGTCGGCATAATTATGGGATTTTATTTAGTTTATATCACTGCATTCTGTAAAGTATGGAGCTTTATTTGTGGTAGCTCGAGAATTAGGAGTTGTAATATGTACGTCTCGACTTTGCTGATCTCACTAGCATTTGACTTGTGAGATGGTATGTGTAGTAATGAGGTCCACACGGTGTAAGGTTCCAGAACATTTAATAAGTTAAATTCAACACAAGTGCTCCCAGCTTGACAGGATCGTATCTGATCAACATTCTACTGCTGCCTTCCAGTGACAGCACGGGCCATACCAAGTGGGAAGGAAGCGGGAGGGGGGAAACAGGAGGGAGTGGGTGGTACCAAGTGCCAAGTTACAACACATCATCCTCCCTAGGGAGACCAAGAGGGGAAAATGAATGGGACAGCGGAGGGGGGGAGGCGGAGTGGAGAGGAGGAAGGAATGGGGGAAAGGGGAGAGAGAAACAATAAGAGAGAGAAAGACAGTTGAGCATAAGGGGAAGAGATGACTGCAAATGCGCTAACAAGAAAAGCTGAAGGTCCTTCACAGAAGATCTAAACCCCGGTAAGAACCTGGAACATCTAGAGGGGTGAACCCAAAGCCTCTAGCAAAACTGGCAGATGACCCCTCTAAGCGAGATAAACAGTCTCTGAGAGGGCGGGGTGGGGAAATCCCAGGACGGGAGGGTGGTTGCCTGAAACTGTATCTACTCTTCACCCCCGTTTATACTAACCGTAAGGTGACTAGGAATCCCCTTAATCTCCCGGTTATATCATATGGGGAAGGGTAAAACATGGGCTGGACGCCCCAACCTCCCATCCACCCTGAACCCCTAAATTCTTAACAAGAGACTGTGAGACCTAATGCTCTTATAATACTAGTGTCTGAGCTCACGGAAATTATGTAGACACTGGTAAGACATCACTACCACATGGTCGTAGACCAAGAGGCCTACACTTCAGACTTCTAGTTATACTCCGCAAAATGTCACATGTGGTATAACTGTAAACCAGTGTTATTGGTTCTGTGATGACCAACCCAAAGTCAAACTTCTGGTAATCCTCAGTTCAAAATTACACAGGAAGTGTTACTGACAACGAGAGTTATTAGTTCTGTGATTGCCAACCAAATATCCTGGCCTTAATCCAACGTGGAAATCCGGACTGCCCAGGCGGATGCTACAGTGTAAAAGATTCCTAGAACATCTGCTTTTCCGCTATGCCAGTCAGCCACCGGTCAATTCCAAGCTTAGTTCGAGGAGTGAGCATAGCACCTGATCGTGTGCCTCTTTACCCTCTTCCACTGTCTTCTCTTATATTTCCCGGACACCTGGGAACTCTATTTCTAATGTGCTCCATTCTTCTCTCCCTCGTATCGTCACCTCCATCCAGGTGAGTGATACTAACTTTAAGATCTTTCCCTTTGGTAGTTTCCTGGACCAGACCGCACTGCGCCTGCGCCTGGTAACACCACAGACCTCATACACCTTTTCATCTTCGTTGTCTGGTCTAGGCCATCCTCCCACTTCGGATCTCTTTCCATACTCAGCACCTGATCCTCTGGAAATGGGTTCATTCAATGAAGCTTTTTGCCACTCTCTCCAATAATTGCGTCGAATAGGATTACACTTTTCCTCCTTTACTCCTTTAGTTGGAGTTACCTTACATTTACCTTTACTAATCAGCTCATTTTCTTTTTTCCTAACTTCTTCACTTTTTACCTTCACAGATTCCTTGCTCATATTCTTTCTCCTTTCTAGTCCTTTAAATGTACCACATTTTACTTTGAGATTGTCCATAACCACATTTTTTCTCCATTCCACTCTCCAAGCAGTTCCTTTCCATGCCACCTCACCCTTATATGGTGGTTTCCTTTCTTTTAACCACTCAAACCCGGCTAATTGTGTGCTGTTGATTCTCACCAGATTACTCCTGTGTTCATTGCTTTCTAGGTATATCATAAATCTTGATTTCTTTTGTTCCACTCCTCTCAGATCGAAGGGTTCAATCTCTGTGATGTAAAACGTTTTCCTTGTACTTCTTTTCTTGTATCTCCATTCCAACTCTTTGCTCCCTGTTATGTTATTGTCATCACCTATGTACGTTTTAAGGGATATGTTGGACTCTTTGAGTTCAAATCCAAAAGCTCCAGCTAATTTACTTTTCCACAAACTCGTGCTCACCGTGGAATAATGTGACACAGAATCAGCGACCGTATCAATATCACTTCCTCCAGAGTTGATAGTACCCACAGGGTTAACTTTACTCATGTTCATCCCCACTTGTCATCCTTTTCATCCCTGAAAACTTTGTACCTTTGTACATCACCAGACATAACTTGCAAATAGTGATCCATTGTATCTTCCATAACTACTTCACCTACATTCCTTCCAGCTTCCTCTTTGTCCATCTTTTCAATGTTGATGTAGGCTTCTTCCCCTCCTGCACCTAATCTATTCAACAATATTTCCACCTTATCATTGGGAAGTAATGGTTTTTCCTCATTCTCTACTTTTGCCTCCAAATTACGAAAATATACCTTCCATTCTTCCCTTGTATTTGTAGTAATACCATCCCTTTCAAAAATTGGCTCCGGTGGAGAAACGTTATACCTTTTGGTTATTTCCATGTTATTATGCTATAAGACCAGATAAGCAGAACACCAACAGTAAGTTTCTCTCGGTTCTATGCTACTAGCGATGCACGCAGTAGGTGAAAAGAGTAGGTAAGCTAAATTTCACCCAGCGCAATGGCGTGTTTGCTCCGGAGCCCAGTTGTCGTTCACCTTGCGGATTTCTCAATACTAGCTAAGGTACCTTATCCTGTACTAACGAGGTAACGCTGTTATCATCATTTGTCGATATATCCTCCTCCTGACACGGCGATTCCTTTACCTTGCTCAATTATTTTAAATTGCTCACTCTTATTTTTTTTTTCCCTTTACTTCAACTTTCATATAAATCTAGTGATCACTGCCACATCCTCTTCTCCACTTGCCCTTAAATTCAAAATTCGGCTTTATCCCACCTTACCGGAGTAGCTTCACGTGGTCTGGTGGTTAAATTGGCATCAAAATGGCAGTGCGTTATCACTTTTGCTAGAGTGTAAGCTCATTCAGTATGCGGGGAACCTCACTCACACGCCTCTAACCTTAACGTTTTCTTTTGTTGCCCACTGGAAATCTGAGGAGGAATCTCACTTCCAACGCCGTTCACAGGCTTAACACTGCGCTCAACTCAATATCCAAAGCGGTAATCAAGGATAGACTTTGCTCTCAGCTCCGCTGACATCTCCTCCTCGCATCGAACAAGGCTATCTCAAATATTCACACAGAAAGGGACGAAGGCTGAGAAGTCCTCTTTCTTTTCCACAATTACAGGGCGGGAACTTCCTGTTGAGGACTCTGTGGTTCCTCGGAGCAAGACCTGCTACGCCTTCTCCCTCACGAGTGTTCACTGCTTCCCACGCCCCGCACACCAGTCCTCACAAACCACGGAGGGGACAAAGCAAGGTGCTTACAGGGCGCCCACTCAGTGACAGGAACAAAAACAATGCCTCCATAAGTCGTTCACTGCATCACATTAACTTCTACAGCTTCGCTCTTAGCCCCAAGCTCCTTAACGGCAACCGTCAGGCTGAAGACTGCGCAGATTCCAGTATAAAGCGACCAGATCTCATTTCATCTCTTCGGTTTGGTCCCGGTGAGTCCTAGACCTTTTATTCACTGGCCACACTCCTCCTACAGCACAAACAAGGCTAGATTTATCCACTTCTAACAGCGGTGGCAGATATTTAAATTTGTTCCCTTTTTCCGCTTAAATTTCTCCACTCAGCTTAGAATACTCAAAGTCTCTTTGCCACCACACTCTCTCCTACGCGCTTGAAATTAAATCAGCCTTTGTAACCTTTAAGTTCTCCATAGGGTGACTTCCCCTCGCGCTCAGCCGTGCCTCACAAAAGATCAAAATGCAGTTTCAGGGAATAGATCGCTCCCTGCCCCGCTCACTTCTCCTCCTCCCATCCACAATGACTCACCAATTTGCCTTTGGTAGATTCTAGTAAGCTCCGGGTCGTCTTATTCCTTTCAGTCGACACTCTCTGATGCTGCTTTTCTGCTCCGGTGTGGTTCAATTCCTACGCATAGCACTGAGGAGAGTTACACTTCTTTCCTTCCGGCTTTTCACAACCGAGCGAAACCGCCACTAAATTGTGCTTCACTTCCCCGTAGCTCGGTTGATTTGTCATGCGCTGAACTGTTCTTACTGCATATTTTCTCACGCTTCAATGCTTAAAATGACCACACGGTGGCATTGCCCTCTCCAAATTGGTATCAGGTTTGCTCTATAGATTTGAGGAGAAGTTTATAAAATGTGACAGAACTTTTGGCTGCACTCAAAATGCGCTGATTCGCCTCACTATTGCTTGCGGAAACAGAGAACACTGGGTACTCTTGCCTCGCTCACTTTTAAACTCAGTCACCGAGGCTCAATTCATAAAGTTCAAACACGGCGTCGACGATTCCAAATTCGTTCCCCGCTCCACTCAGCTCTCCTCACAACGCTGAAACTGCTCACCTCACGAACTTTTGCCTGTTCCAGAGCTCATATTCTTGGGTCTTACTCCACTCCACATTTCTTTTTCACACGGACTGCCCAAGGTAAATCCTCAGTTTATTACTTCATATTTTCTTTTTCCTCGTCCAAGCTCATTCAATTCCAGGGGAGAGCACCTCACTGACCCTGGCTCAGCTCCGTTTCCCTCGTCGCCAAGAAATGGAGTAATGAGGTCCACACGGTGTAAGGTTCCAGAACATTTAATAAGTTAAATTCAACACAAGTGCTCCCAGCTTGACAGGATCGTATCTGATCAACATTCTACTGCTGCCTTCCAGTGACAGCACGGGCCATACCAAGTGGGAAGGAAGCGGGAGGGGGGAAACAGGAGGGAGTGGGTGGTACCAAGTGCCAAGTTACAACAGTATGGTTATGAAATTGGACCCTATTCCGAGTGGGGTCAGGTTGCTATAACACTGAGGTACTGTGTGCTGAGACTAGTATGCAGGGATGGCCGTTTAAAGGTGAGCAGAGTGGAATGAAGCAATCGATTCCCGGAGTAGTGAAGCAAGCACTTTAGTACTTATCTGACTGTATTTCAGTGATATTGATGCTTTTTTATCCAATGTGTGTTGGATTCTAGTTGGGTAGTGTGCAGATTTGTTGCCACTGTACTGTAGGGCGTTCATTGAGAGAGAATTCTTATATTCGTTTAGACTAGAATGACCTATCAGCGTGTTCACTCTACTGTATTAATGCACTTTAATATTTATTCATTTTAATACTTTTAAATCTATGTATACTGTTATCTCTGATAATCGATTGACATTTTGGATGTAATGTTAACCCATACCACAAAAAAATAAAAGTATAAAAAATAAATAAAGCACAAACTAGGTTGAAGGAGCGGGCCAACGCAAAGAAAAGAGTGGTCTACAAGCTCAACCTGCCGGCTTTGGTGTCCTTCCTTTTGGGAATTCAGTAGCAGCAGCAGCAGGTAATTATGGATGCACTTTGCCATTAAATACGAGGGGGCCCAAAAAAACAAAGTGAGAATCCGAAAACAAATTTAAAATTTTAAAAATTGATGTTTTTAAAAAAAAAATGTTTTTTTGCTGAAGTACAGCTTTCATGTTCTGGTGTTTTCTATGCACCCCATGTAGTACAATCAGGGGAGCTTAACAGCTATCATCTGCCACAGTGCTTGAACAAAATACGTGTCGTTCGCAAAGGCAGTCTATGCATGTGTGGCAAAGCAGCATTGTAGCCACAGAACGATCACATGTCGCATGAAAGCATATAACTGAGCCTACCACCGAAGTACATAGCACAAGAAATCTCTTGGATTAACTTTTGCAAACGTCCACAGAACAGGCGATCTAATCAATTTACAGAAAATCACTTAATTGTACAGTTGCACGCGTTTATACAGCCAGAGGTCTGTTATTATTGACACACTGGCAAACACATAGAACGTTATGGAGAGACAGCAGCAATGTTCATTACACATAACACATTACACAGCCAAAGGGCACGTTTCATGCTTATCACTCTAATCTAGGAAACAGACTGTGACAGCCAGGTGTAAGATTTGGGTTTCTTGGAGATGTGTAAATACGGGTTGTCCTGGTATATCATGAGGAAGTCCAGTGGAGTTATAGACTATATTTGCACTAAAGCAACACTACGCTTATATGCCTAGTTCAAGGACCTTGCTACGTTTGTCCAAAATCCTTATACATTCAATGAAATGCTTTGGTTGAAGGGACATTATGCTTCCAATAAATCTTTAGCAAGCATTGGCAAAGCCAATAGGTTGCACCTTTGGGATTGATTAGCTTTACCAGTGCTTTTAGCCATGCGGCACAGCATCCCAGGTGCTATGATGCATGGCCAAAGAATTTGAAAAATACCCTTTGACACAGCCATATGCATCATTTTTGTAGGCACCTGCACTGCACATGCACGCACCTACAAAATTAAATAGGAGCTTTTTGTTTTCCTTAAATACTGACCCAGGTTGGATTGGTAACTCAGAAGAAAAACATTTGTGAAAACTCTTTTTTTATTTAAAGTGGGTGGGTAGAAGCAACTCTGGGGGCAGGAGCTTTAGTGAAAGAAGCAACACTGGGAACGAGGGGCAGAAGCAGCACAGGGACAGGGTTGGGACAGAAGTAACACCGGGCGTGGGCAGGGGAAAAAACAAGGGGTTACAGTTTGAGGGATCAAACAAAAGACAGTAACGTGGAGCTTATGATTGGAAAGCACTCGAGGAAGTGAGGGAAAGACACATGGAAGAGAGAGAGAGAGGGACGTGGAGCATCGCAGATGAGGGAGAGAAGCACATAATGGAGTGCTTAAACAAAATTAAAAAAGTAGGACCTGAAAAAGTGAGCAGCGGAGGATCAAACACAAGAAGAGGAAAAAATCAGGATGAGGATGGTCAGATCTCTTTTGTATAAACAATTCTCTTTAAAACAAGAACAAGCAATCTCTGTTGCATTACGTTTGGTGAGATTATGGTAGAACACAACACGTTGCTGGGATTAAGGAGGGCTTTTGGGCAATTGTCTTTGGTTCAGTGTATCCATTTTTAGGTGGAGTATGGGCAGTGCATGCCCGGCCCTGCAAGGCATGCTGTATTGGAGTATGGCCTTGAAGCTCCGCCCATATTTTTCATTGGCTTGTATCATTGCCCTTCGTAAATGCGGGCTTCTGGTTCATTAACAGGCTTTTAGTCCCTCCTTAGTAGTGCCTTGTCTTCATTTGTAACTTCCCATGACAACTGGCCCTTTTATCTTCTGTTGTTACCCTACTGCAGGCAGGACATGTCTTTCCTGCAACATTCAGCGCGCCAATAGGCGCTTTCACTTTCCAAGCAGCCCGGGAGAATGTCGGCGGTTTCTTTGAAATGAAATAGATCTCGCATTCACAAGAGTTTGAGCTATTAACATTGTAAATGACAATGCCTTTTATTTATATGATAAATATCACAACTAATAAATAAAAGCATTGTCATTTACAATGCCAACAGCTTAAACTCTCGCAAATGCGATACCAATTGCATTGCAAATGCGTTTTGTTTGCTCTCAATAAGACTCGTTTATAAATGTATCTCAGGCAGATAGTGCAAGTTCTGACATTTTTTTAAGGTTCCAATGGAAATTCGAGTATCGTCTCCATAGTTTTAAAAAGAGACTGAGGTAGATCTAATAAGGTGCCTAAAACAGATGTTGAAGAAAAGTGAGATTGTGAGCAGGACTGGTAGTAGTAACTATTAAAAATGTTTTAAATACAACTTTCATGAACATTTATTAACGACTTGGCATATAAGAACAGAACTGCATACCGGCCTAGAATACGCTAGTCCTTGTAACGTAATATATTAAGTGCTTGTCACATTTTTATTCATGTTTAATCTATTTCTGGGTGTCTTTTCTGCTGAGAAATAAAATATTTTTATAAGGATACTAGACTCCCACCCACATTTTGTGGCATGCTTGACCATCAAGGTCATTACTGACTGTGGTTTCTGCTCTGCAGTGAGCTTCTGGTACTAAGATTGCTATACAGATACTTTATTTTGTGGTGAAGATTATTTTTCACTAACCGGATTAAATAGTCTAAAATTGTATAGAGGAGCATAATTTATGTGATTCATTTTTATGTCTTCTCATGAGAAAAAAACTCTAAAACGACATTTATGGGGATATTTTGATCCTTCTCTGGCTTTAAAAATGGTCAACATATTTCTGCCAATATGGTCGTGCCACAGGGAAGCAGAACTGTGTTAAATAATGTATTTCATTAGATAAAGAAAACAAAATTGTACCCTGAGTGTTGACAACGACAAATATGTGACCATTTGAAAAGAGCATGATGTATTCTGAACTGGTCACCTGTATTTACATTTTTGTTTTTTTTGCTCATATTTTCAGTGTAGCCTGAAAGGGGATTGAGAGAACTATAAATGGGAGTTGGTTACAGAGAGCGGATAAGAGGGTAATCAGCAGACATAATAGCAATAACATGGGGTGCTCCCCTGAGCCAGTGTTTTCAACTGTTGTGCTGGTCAAAAGCCTCTTAGAAGAGATTCAAGTTCAGGACTTTCCTACATTTTATAATATTTCTTCAGCGTGAAAGCGAGTTCCAGAGGGAGGAGCCTCACCCCCAAACCTTTTCTAACTCAGCAGGTTATGGAGATGTTGATTCGGACACACCTGTCTTGACACTTATAATGGATGCTTCTATCTGCAGATTCCTCACCTCTAGAGTAGCCATCCCTGTGCTAGACAGGTACGTAAAAACTTGTTCCATAGGTCTCCCCCGACATGGGTGAAATCCGTCTGTAAATTTCACGGACCGTCCTTAATTTGGACCTCACGTCCATTGTCTGTGTGAATCCCTTATACGGACCCCTTTTGTCCATACTTTGGGGCCTTACAGGGAGCAGAGCTGTTACCCTGCGGGAGTCCACAGCTCCCTAATGGGGTCGCCTCACACTTATCCTCTGAGCACAAGAGCAGCCCCACCCAGCCCATTGTCATTCTGTATGCGGCTCATGGTTGTCACATACAGGAGGACAGTTGGCCAGTCTGGGCTGTTACAGCATGTGGTGAGCCTCCTCCACTCTCGGTTTAGGGCAGGGCATTTTGTTAGAGTTAGATGGAAGAAATGTATAAAAAAAAAAATTCCACAAACGCCCATGCTGCTATGCGCTATTTCATGAAAAGAAGCTAGCGAAAGAAGTTAAAAAGCAGAGGTTATAGTTCTTACACAGTCTGATCATTTCAGAGCTGAAGCATTTTAAAAATTATGTACCACAAAACCATAGTTGCTGCTTTTTTATTTCTTTTATGCAACTAACATCTATTGACAAAGCCAATAGTTGTGGCTTGTTGTAGGTCTAATGTTACTGGATACAATGATAGAAGCAGCAAAATACTGGTTGGGCGGCACATTTAATTTTTTTTTATATATTGTGCAAACTAGACCCAGGACATCGGGTATCAGAGCGCTCTACATGAGCACCAGTTTTGTTACAGAAGGACACATTTATTTTTGTTAGGTACGGGGAGATTTAGTGATTTGCCCAGAATCACAGGATGTTGAGCGTTGTTGCCGAGACTCAAACCCGGTTCCTCAGCTTCGAGGTCGACCGCTCTAGCCGTAAGGCTCTAGCTGTAAGGCTACATCCTCTCCCGCTCACATTATGTTCAGCACATATTTTTAGCTTAGGTGTTTTAAGCCACACCCTTGTTTACATCAGACAAGCCCCTTGGAGAGACCCCCAGTTTGTTCATCCCACTTAAAGCCCTGAAAATAACACCATGTCACAGTCACCTTATATCCTGGCACTATGCATCTTGCATGACTCATGATTTCCAAGTTTTCAGATTGCCTACGTGCAGGGGCATAGTGAATCCTCCCCCAGCCCTTGCTTTAGGAACTACAGCAGGGTTAAGTTCTTGATGGGCCTCTTCTGTCTGCATCTCAGTAGACAAAGGTGGGTGAGTGAGTCAGTGAAGGATTTGGAAAACGGCTGGATGGATTAGTGAAAGGATGAATGGACGAGTGAAAGGGTGAATGAATGGATAATGAGACAAAGGATGGATGGATGCATGAGTGGAAGGAAGGATGAGGGTACTTGGATTAATGAACGGGTGAAAGGGAAGATGGATGGGTAAACGGGTGGATGGATCAGTGAAAGAATGGATAGATCAGTGAAAGAATGGATAGATGAGTGAAAGAGTGGATGATGGGCAAGTGAATGGGAGGATGCATGAGTGTAATGATGGATGGATTGATGAATTGATAAGTGAAAGAGTAAATGAATGGATGGATGAGTGAAAGGGTTGATGTAAGGAAGGATGGATGAGTGAGTGAAAGGGAGGGTAGATGAACAAAAGGTTAGATAGATGAGAGAAAGGGTGGATGAATCAGGAAAAGGATGGAGGAGTGTGATGGGGTCAATGGCTGGATTCATGAGTAGGTGAGTAAATGGATGAGTAGGTGGATGGGTGAAGAGTGGCTAGAAAGATGGGTGACTAAGTGAAAGGGGAATGGAGAGAGAACGGGAGGATGGACGGATAGATGGATGAGTTAAAGCATGGATGAATTTTCGGCTGAATGGATGTGCGAATTGGTACATGGATGAGTGAAAAGGAGAATGTAAAGATGGATGAGTGAAAGAATGCATACATGTGTGAAGGGGAGGGAGGAGAGCTGGAAGAAAGGATGGGTGGATGAGTGAAAAGTTGAATGGGCTGACAGATGAGTGACTGGGTGGATGGGTGAGTAAGTGAAAGGATGGGTGAATGAGTAAATGGTTGGATGGATGAGTGAATGGATGGATGGGTAGAAGAGTGGATGGATGAGTGAGTGAAAGGGAGTGTAGATGGTCAAAAGGATGGATAGGTGAGTGAAAGAGTGTTTGGATGAGAGAAAGGATGGATGGATGAGTGATGGAGGCAATGGATGGATTCATGAGTGGATGAGTAAATGAATGAGTGGGTGGCTGGGTGAAGAGTAGGTGGATGGAAGGATGGGTAGCTAAGTGAAAGGGGGAATGGAGAGAGGAAGGGAGGGTGAATGGATGAGTGAAAGCATGGATGAATGATTGGTAGAATACACAAGCAAATGTGTGCCTTGGTGAGTGAAAAGAAGAATGTAAAGATGGACAAGTGAAAGGATGCATACATGAGTGAAAGGGAAGATGGAGAGCTAGAAGAAAGGATGGATGGATGAGTGAAAGGTTGAATGGATGGACAAATGGGTGACTGGGTGGATAAATGAGTAAGTAAAAGGATGGCTGAATGGGTGAAAGGTTAAATGGTTGGATGAGTGAATGGATGGATTGGTTGGAGGGTGGATGGATGATGAGTGAAAGGATGGATTGTATGAAAGGGTGGAAGGGTGATGGATGGATAAGTGAAAGGGTGGATGAAGGGCTGGATGAGTGAAATGATGGAAGGATAGATGATGGATAGGTTTGCAAATGGTTGAACAGGTTTTGATATGGATGGGCACACAAATGGAAGGACAGAATGAATAGGGAAAGACTGAATGATGGAATAAATAATTAATAGATGACAGAATGTAAATTTGAAATGGTGGATATCAGAGGTTTGATGGAAGGATGAATGGCTAGATCCTTGGACAAGAGAGCTCTTCTGGGTAGGGTTGTGATGACTTACTTTGCTGTCTTGGTGCCATACGAGCTTTAGTTCAAAGTAGGAAGTATTTTAATTTTCTGGCTACTCCCTTGCCTATGAGTTATTATTCTGTATTTGCTGTGTGCTTATGTTTGGATCTATACATCATGCATATGACATTTTGAGAGACATCCAACTGCTACTTGAATGTTACACTAGTAATTGTAAATGCTTGCATGTTTTGTTTTAGGTTTAAGGTTTTAGGGAGTGCCTCATAGTGCCACGAGCTGTGCTTGAGATGTATGTTGTGTTGTAGCAATTGACAAGACCTCACAAAGGCTGGAATTTCAGACCCTTCGGGCCCCCACCCACAGAAGTGTCCTGATGGCTAGATTGCTGACTTTGGTGCTGGAAACCAAGGATCGAGCCTCGGGTCGCTTCCACATCCTGTAATTCTAGGCCAATCACTTAATCTCCCCGTGCCTGAATGTGTCCTTGTGTAACGTAACTGGTGCTTATGTAAAGCACTCCAATACCTTCGGGTCGAGTTTGCGCTATATAATTCTGCATTAAAAAAAAGTGTCCTTCTATTATACCACCATTAGGAAGACCACAGAAGCATTGGCCCTATCCCTGCAGAAATCAAAGATAACATTTCAACAGATGTCATTCAGACTACATCCCTTTCAGCAGGGCCTCTTTTTCCTTCTGATGAAGCCGTACTGTATCATGTACTTGCGACCTGGACCAAACCCTTGCATATTCCAGGTGTTAACAGGACGACAGCCAAAATATACTAGGTGATCCTCAGTTCATTTCAGAGCACCCTTTCGCTGAAACTCCTGTTATTCAAACAGCTTTCTGTTCAAATATTTGTGTGGAATGCTTACCTTCGGCCCTGGCCGACAGAGAACCAAAAACAATTGAAGCCTGGTCCAGGAAAGATTTTGCTGCTGGGAGTCTAGCTCTTTAGTTCCTCGGTGCCACTTGCCTCTGATTCAGGTATAATCACAGCCCATTGGACATTGGCAGTTTCTTCATTCCCAAACTGCTGACGACCTCCAGAAACACTTTATGGACCTTGTAAGTGATGGTCAGACAGCTTCAGGACAGGTTATCCAGTCTGGTCTTGATGGTGCGTACTCAGTAGCTAGTGCAATCGGGACATCAGTGGTGGTTCATATGCATGCATTGCCCTAGACATCTGGTTTTTCTTATGATTTCCAATCGACCCACATAGATTTCTCGTTTGAAGCTTCCAACCTCATCGGAGAAAAGGCATACTCTGCCATAGAGCACTTTAAGAACAGCTTGGCCACTGCCCAATCCTTTGGATTACAGCCCCAAAAGAGAGAGAGCCAGGGATTTTGTAGGTTTTGGAAGAAGACCTAATGGCTGCCATCATCAATCAGACATTATGAAGCAGCAGAAACAAAACCTTTTCATGCAGTAGTACAGGGACCACTGAAAAGGAAAAGATCAGACCCCCTCTCAGTCCATTAATTACTCCTCCTCCCTGCCCACCAGGGGGTAACTGCTCTAGTTTGCCCTTGTTGGGAAGTGGGAGGCTGATGACGTCTTTTCCACAGGCCTGGAAGACAATAACTTCGGACCAGTAGGTCCTCCAGATTGTGGAAAAGGGGTATTCCCTTCACTTACAACAGACCCCTCCCTGAATTCAACCGCCCCACTCAGAACTTTTGCTGGAACTCCTCCTGCAGCAAGAGGTGGCAGCGACCCTACAGAAAGAAGCTGTGAAGTTGGTCCCAAAGCAGGAAATTGTGTACGGATGCTACTCCTAGAACTCCCTCCCAAAGAAGGACAGCGGTCATTGTTCGATCTGGGACCGGTTTCTTGATCCTTTTTCTTTGGAAGGAGAAATTCAAGATACTGTCCCTAACTCAAGTTCTTCTGGTGTTGGAACTGAGAGACTGAATGGTGTCAGGATGCCGGCTCCACGGACTGGGCTTTTCCATGAATATGCACAATTATTTTTTGGAGCCCTCCCAGAGCTTCCTGTTCATGTTTACTGAGCTAACTATAACTTGTGCACCCACCATTCTCTGCTTATGAGTTCACAGATTTCATCACTCATGCCATGTTCAATTATAACACCTATAACATCACTGATAACATTTCAAATAACATTACTGATGATAACACTGGACAGAGTGTGGCACAATGTTCTAGTTAGCTCAGTAAACTTTTACTGGTGAATTTCTGTGTTTTTAAAAATTTTAAATGTCACGTTTCAACTGACATTTTCACCTAACTATTACAATACTTAAACTGTTGTTTGCCCTTTGAGTGTAATGAACAGTTATATTCAATAATTTTTTTAAAATTAAAATACTATTAAATTTATAAAAACTACTAAAAAATGCTTATAAAAAATGGGAACAAGTGGGATTTGTTTCTTATAAATAATTAAAAAACAATGTACTTAATCTATTTAATTTCATTCTAAAACATTTAATGTGATGAATTAATGTACTGTAACATTTTAGTTTTTAGTTTTAGGTTCATAATATTTTTTAAGCTAATTTACAGCCTTATTTTACATTTAAATAATTGTAATTTTTATTATAATTATTAAATCTGCTATTTTTCTCTATAGCAAAGGATGTCTTAATCCCAAATGGAGCCCGCTGCAAGTATGGCTCCATTTGGGATTGTAGATATTCACTGGTTGAAGCAAAGGTTTATTTCCACTGAGCACCTTTTTCACTTGCACTGCAAATCAGTCACTCTCACTTTTCCACTGATGAGTGGCCTGTGACACTCCAAACCATACCGGTCACCACTAGGTTTACAAGAGATGATTACATCTTACCTTCCATCTGAAACCAGTGGTGTACCTTTTGTATGGTTAACAGGAATCCCAAATGATGATGGGCGGTTCCGAGTGGTGACTGATGGGTATCCTGTTAGGGATCACAAGGTACCTATCTATGCTTTTCTCATTTTTATGTATGGGTTGATACTGACTCCTCTAGCTTAATGTCCAACATTTAGACTTTATGTTCAGACCCTTTGACACTTTTGTGTTTTATATGTCATTTAGGAAATGTGTCTCTGCTGGTCTTTAAACTCCCTTAGGCCCCCCTCACCTTAGTGTTTTTTCCATCATTGCCACAGGCCTTGGCATTGGGCAACAGTTTGATGGTGCCTTTGATTTATGTGGTTGTAATGGGGGCCCCCACTCTTTCTTTAAATTCACCATTCAGTGAGGGTAGCTTTATCTGGTGCAGAAAGGCTCCAATTGACCCAGGTGATGGGTGGATTGTAGAAGCATGAAGATCTGCATATTGATCTAAGAACACCCTGCCAATCTGATTGGTGACCATCACAGTGTGATTCTGCTTCTCACCAAAGGTTGCTTTAATGGCTCCCTGGTTCCGTTTCTTTTTGACAGACCATGCCAAAAAGCACCCTACATGTTCGCTCTATTCGTAGAGTTGCTGGAAGCAAGATTTCTGATTGAACAAATCCATGGAGTTGAAGAAGTCTTTGACTTGCAGACACCAAATTAGCTTTGGACTTAAGTTTGTGAAAAATGGAGCCCTCCCTACGATCTAGCTCTATATCCTGCTGCAGGGCAGCAAATTCCTCTTGTCTCAATTTGTTAACTTGAGCTGTATAGGAGATCGCTCCTCTCCGAATGATGGCCTTACAGGCCCCCTCAAACTGTAAAACTGGAGGCTGTGCCAACAATCCTCTAGATACATTCCTCTAATACCCACCCATGGCCGCAATCCAACCTTCCCTGCATTAATAAGGATTTTCCTGATGTCCACCATGTTCGCTATTTCAAAGGGCTGCTTAGCTTTAGATATAAAAATGGGACAGAGCAGTCAGACCTAAGTCACTTCTCCAAGACAGTTATTAGTCAACAAAATAGCCACCCCTTAGACCGCTATGTTTGTGAACACATAAAATGCATAAAATACAAATGTTGGTTGCTTAGCATACGCTTTCCTGAAGCAAGGTTATTTGAGCTTTGGCTTACATAGATCTAAACTTAACGAGTTCAACTTTAGTCCCTCGCCTGATTATAATAGCTTATTCAGTGTTATTGTCTTGGTGCCAGCTCCTGGCAATGAACTAAAGATCCCAGATTCCCAGCCCACCTGGCGCTGATTAGACTGTACAAAGCATGGCATGACCCCGAGGTCCTTAGACGTTTGCAGTGGTGCTGATATCAGTAATAATAGAGTTAGGTTACCACAGCAAGGCGAACAAAAATAATCTAAAGATGGTGACCAATTGTTAGGCCTTTATGAGCTTATTTTGAGCCTTAGCAGGGACCTGGCATTGCCCACCTATGGGTGATGCACAATAGGAAATAAATCTGAGAAATGGAAAATAGAGATCCTGATCCAAGCTCTAAATGGGAGTTAAAATGCACAGCATATGAATCCAGAAAAGCGTCAAGCTGCAAAACTATTGTTATTGGTACATAAACTTTCCTTATGAGATTGAAATGGCTCACATCACTCTGACAGCCTCAGAGTAGAGATAAAAACCAGTGACAATAAAGTGCCCATTGAACGTCTCTTGCCTTGGCAGGATTTTCTTTCAAATGTAACTGAATCCCACAATACGGAATATCTTTGGCCTACAGGAGGGAGTCAACTCAAATGGTCAGCCTTCCTTCAGAAATTCTTTTAAGGTGTCGTCAAGTTAAGCTTTTTAAAAACAAATAGCCGAGTTAGCCCACCAAACCAACAAATACCTTGTCAGCTTCTATTCAATGTTATTTACTGAAAACATGTAAAAGCTGATCGTATAACACCTTGTGGCTTTCCATTTAGTTCTAGAATATATCCATTAAGGCATTATAGGAGTTATCAGGGGGAGGATAAGATGCCACTATATCACTGATGTCTGAATTCTTAATACCCCAATGTGATTTATGAATTACTCCAGCCATCATTAGGATTTACTTAATATATCAATCAACACCTTGACCAGTTCTCAGAACTGATAGCCTTCTTGAATAGATAACACCCAGAGTCCAGAAGCTCCCCCAGATAAGGGTCTAATCTGCAAATGCCATCCTGTTCTGTGGTGTGTGTCTTCAAGAAACTTGGTCATTGTAAGAGTCATACTCTGTAGATTGCACTCCTTATGCTAGCGACACAGATATTCTTTACAGTGACCAGTTTCACTCTCATCACTATTCCCCTTTATTGTTAGAAGTAGTTCAATCGGGTGAAGGAAGTTTCACAGTTGTTTTGAAATGAATTATGGTCCCTGCTGTAAATCTGAGCTTAATATGTATCCCTATTCCAGAGAGGGCTCAAGACAAAAACATTGTTCACCTACCATTCATGCCCCTTGCCTACTTTATATGGAGGCCATTGGTGTGGTCTACTTTGGGTTCTTGTTCTGCTCCTTAAACACCCTTTCCTTTTTGAAATAAATGTAGTCATTCATCTCTCTTATTTATTACTTCTAGTATTAACACTCAATGCTGTTTTTAGTATTGTCCTCAAATCTGTACTCATATCTCCTAACGACGATAAAGCATTCAGTCAACATTTCCTGTGTAAATGTGAAGGGCTTCACATATCCTTGAAGAGTAAGAAATTAGATCACTGCTGCTCCAATATGCAGCACAGTGGTATATGGAGGGACACATTATGGAGAAAGCGTTACTAGCGAACCGCAATAACAGTTCCATTTTACCCAAATATCTGATGATGGGCACTCTGGGCACCCAGCTTGTTCCCATTTATAGTCCGGCAGGTGGCAGCGTTCTGGGAATGGGCAGTCACCTGGGCAAGGCGCCTTACACATCCTCACTCCCCCTGCAATGGTTGCAGGGGTTTTGTCAAATTCAGTCAGGTATGAGTATCTCCAAGTGGCACGAGGGTGGATGCTCGACGGCCAGGGATCTATTCGCTAATTGGACCTTTCTGAGGTATGAGGAAGTAAGGGAATGGTATCAAACACCTGAAGGACACTTCCTTCAATGCACCAAGATTGTGCAAATTGTCAGGGAAATGTAGTCCTCCTTTCCGGATGAGCCAGCTGAGTTGCACACATTGGCCCTTCTGCTTAACCCGGGGTCAACAAGAGGCCTGATCCCCCATATATATAAGGCCCTTAAGTAAGACTGCATTACTGAGACGTCACAGATAAAACTGGTGGTTTGCTGACCTGATAATCCTCCTCATGGAAAGGGAATGGAAAAGGGCGTTTGCACAGGTCCGTGAGATGGCTAGTAATGCTTGGTTTAAACTTACCCAGTTCCACTACTTGCATCAAACTTATTTGACCCCTCAGAGACTAGCTCGCTTCACTTCAACTCTCCCTTCCCACTGCCCCAGATGCAGCTGTGACCCTGCCACATTCTTGCATATGACTTGGACCAGTGTTGGGTTACAAACGTATTGGAATCAAGTTATTCAGACACTCCGTACTACCACAGCAGTTCGGATAGAACAGACGGTTAAACATTGCCTAATAGGGGTACTCCTGATACCAAAAAAGGGAACACACACCAGACACAAATTCGCCCTCCAAGGCCTCGTATTAGCAGAACATTCCATGGCAATATACTGGACTCAAACACTTCCCCCTCCAAATTTGGCACAAGGCTACCAGACCTGAGGGAGAGGAGGGTCGTGGAGGAAAATCGTCTAAAAACAGTACTCACAGGCGAACATGCCGAGCAAGACTTATAATGCTGGGGACACATGTTGAAAGGGTTATGAACGCCGGATTCAAAACTGGAATTGGAATAGACAAAGAAGACAACCAAACACCTGCCCAGACACACATGCGCAGGAGAGTCAGATACTGCTAAGTAGTGGGGCCCCCTCCCACACTGGTCAAATAACCCCTGAATGATGGGCGGTCGCCCCGATCCCGCGAATTTGTCATTAACAGATTGGTAATTCCAATACTTAGAATGAATTCCGTCACCCATCACTGCTGTGCAACGTTGTGGTTTTACTGGATGATTCTTAATATTGTAATTACTACATGTGGACAGTAGACATAAATAGTGAGTGGGTGAGCAAACCCTGATGCACCACACATATTGCAATGTAATCATTGTACATGTATGACATAGCAACAAGCTCAAACAATAATAAATAATATGCAACATTGAGGTATCAGAGCTCTAGCCCATAGTAGCTGTACCATTTCCCCCATATATGCTCATGCATCTTAGGGCAGCACCAAACCTCAAAAATTGGCTTCTCCTGGTGAGCGCACCAGTCCAGTCCTGCATGCCACCCCCTAATGGTCAGCGGCTTCCGTTATTTCCATGCACAAGCTATGTCCCACTTAGCAACCAGGCAAGCCATCCTCAGGAAGACACGCTCAGTTCTGGGGCCCCCCAACTCATCCAACAACCCAAGCAGGGAAATATGCAGCGTTAACTCCAAAGAGTGGCCTAAGACAGCCGAAAGGATATGGCCCACCTCCATCCAGAAGGGCCTCAGCACCAGGCAATTCCAAGCTACATGATAGAAGTGCTCTGCCGGGAGCACACACCGAGTGCATACAACTTGTGCATCGGGGTGCAAATGTATTAAGCGCTTTGGGGTGAAATGTGCCGCGTGCAAGTAATTCAACTGTATCATACGCAACCCCTTCAAAATTACTGGTTCCCTCTGCGCCATGTAAGCCTCCCTCCAGTTGTCTTCATCCAAGTCCCCCACCCAGGACGCCCACCTCTGTCGGGCCCTCCCATGGTAATCCTGGGAATGAATCATTAAAGACCTGTAAATCGCTACTGTAGCCCCTTTACCTAGCTTCCCCAGGAAGAACTTCACCTCCAACGGGCTGTACTCAGCAAAGAGTCTTCCGGTAAGTCATGGGCCGTGGCGCAATTGGAGATACCGAAATAATTGCAAATTAGTCCAGGAGTATTTGACCGTCAACTCGGAGATTATGAGATCTCAATAAGGTCCCTTGGCACAAACCACTCTAGGTTTGATCATGCCACGTTCCTCGCCATAAGGGGGGTCATCCGGTTAGACGGCGATTCCAACCTGTAAGGCGAAGGGTCACTCTCAGTCTTTCAGAAGATAAGGCCACAGGCCTTCGCCTTTATGTAGTTCGCTAATTTCTTTTTTTTTTAACTTATTTTTATTATACTACTGTATTGTTAATCACAGAAATTGTAACATTCTTCATTTACTCGTAATCTGCCCATGGGCTCTCAACATGGATTACACCTTGCACTGTGTGATGCTGTGTCTTGCCGCAAGATTTTTAATAAAGTTGGTTATAATCTTCTGGAAGATACTCACATAAGTCACAAGCAGCTTTACAGTGTGCTGTACCTAATGTCTGGTCAGTTCTAGGTGTAAGAGCCCATTTAAGGGGTACTGGGTGAGAATGAATGTCCTGCGGAACAAATTGAAAAACAATCTGCATTGATTGTACAGGTTCCACTACAAATTATCTGATTTTTGGCTGTCCCTCTTAGTTGTGTTTTGGATGATTATATTTTGTTTCTGGTCATTTATGGAGATTTCCTTTTGATCACATATCTACTCCTTGACAGACAAGTCTTCCTGAGGATCTGAAGCAGCCAAAATGTAAACTGTAATACGCGCATGCCAACTAAGCTCCTAGATCTCTGAAAAAAAGTGTTTCCCAGCACAAAGAATTCACCTTCTTATCCAACCCTCACCAGACTGACTGGATGTAAGGCTATATTGTAGTATGTCCTTACTTTAATAAATGGAATTATATTTCCATGATAAATTGATAGGGGGCTAGGATCATTCGTTGACACATATGTCCATGTAAATGACTGTGGCACAAGTCACTTCTTCTGTCCTTGAAAATGCAACACATTTAAAGCAATCTTAAGGATGGAATCCAACTCCACATTGATTTGGCATAATAAAGAATCCAATGCGTTCCTGGGTGGAGTGGAAAAAGACATTAAGCAACATTAGATCTCATCTCCAAGCACCTTTTTCTATCATTGAATGCAAAAACAATATCACATTAATAAAACGCCTTGTTGAATAAATGTCCAGGACACCTGTTGGGAAATGAGAAAAAACAAGAAACATGTCAACACTAATCATTTAACTAAGGAAGTTAGCCTATTATCTAAGAATTGGAAAGACAAAAAAATATATGAATGGCCTTGTAATTTCACCAAAGACAGAGGAGAACCTCAGAAGAGCCATTCGTGCCGTTTAGATTAAGGATTTTTCTCAGGCACCGCCTGCGTACCTGCATCTGCAAATGATTTCAAGCTTTGCCTAGCCTTCACTTGTTTATATCCTTTTAATCATTTGCTAAGGTGGTGGTTATTAGATGATCCTTCGAATAAACAGTTATTTTTGCCAAGTAGGCGTATTCCATTAATTCCACCGTAAAAAAATAAGAAATAAAAAAGCCCCATACTTTGAAAGAGAGATGTATTGATTGCAAATCTGTATATAAACCCTCCTCATCATTGGGAACTTGAAGGGTCTTACTGTTCAGCTCTCTGATGTAAGTTGACTCTAGTGTTCTTATTTCCTTTTATCTGTTACCATCCCTGTCATTTCTAGGAACTGAATCGATCAGCAAGTACTTAAGTTCTTTATCGTTACTATCGTGTTTTTCTGCAAAATGACGGGCAAGCGCAGACGTCTTGTCCTTATTTTTGTATAGCTCTAACCTGCTGCCGCACGATCTAGTGCACATGGAGAATTGTGCTTCCTACATATAACAGCCAGCCGAAGCACATTAATATATATACTGCATATTTCGTTTTGTAGTTATATGGTCCTTTGCCTATTATTATTTTTTTTTTTTTTAGGAAACTCCTGGAATTGGGTACAAAATTTTGTCTTATTAACTCTTTAGTGAGTGGCATGCCTTGCATTTGATCCATTTGTTGAATTTTATGCTTTTCCTCAGCCATTTTTCCTTACCAAGTACCCTTGGGCTGCTTTTTACCAGGTTATCGTGCATGAATCTAGCCCTTCTGAAGGTGACTCCTGGTCTGTTAGGTAGCATACAACCTATTATCGGATAATGTTTTCTAAGCTGCCAATTTATTCTATTATCATCCTAATCCCCCTTCTCTGCTATAGGTTGTGATTAATCTTGATTGCAGTTGACCAGCTTTCTTCTTTGACTTCTTTGTCTTCCCTCTTTCGAACAACAGTCTCCCTGTTTCAGGAATTAGCTTTGATAACAACTTCTTATATCTTCTGCTCCTGGTAATCCCTCTGCAGAAGAAATGTTTCAGTTATTTCCGTCTGTGCTTTCTTAAATTCCTCTAACCCTCTACAATTCGTATGTAGTCTCAGGGTTTCTCCTACTACTGGCATGCAGAATAATGTTCCTTGACAAAGGCTTTCTATAGAATTTAGTCTTGATCTTGTTGGCGTTGATGTGTACTACCAGGTCAAAAAATATGACCTCAGTGCAACTATTGGTACTAGTTAAGTGCAAGTTGAGATTATTATCATTGATTTTATCCACAAGCTTTCTAGCACTTTCTATTGACCCCTTTCATACCGCAAAGAGTTCACTTATATATCTGTCCTACGTTATCACAGTCTGCAGTGCACCTGCCATGCACTGCTAAGTGCCTCACATACTGCGTCACTTATGACATGTACTATGACATCAATGATGACATCTTTGCGACATCTGAAATGACATCATTGATGATAACACTGTGCATGGCGGGGACGTGTGTTATAGTTACTTGGGTACGAATTATAGTTACTTGTTTTAACTGACATTATCACCTAACTGTAACATCCCATTAACCTTAGTTTTTCACACACACACTCAGGCACACACACACACACACCTATATATAATTATAATGTACCTCGATAAAACCTAATGAGGAAAACTTTTTTTTCAAGGGTAATTGCAACTGCACCTTTAAAAAAAAGCAGGTTAAAGTCAATTTTGGGAAAAAGGCATTCAATTAATTACTTTCTATGAAATAGAATATTTCATAAATCTTCCAAGTTTCCAATAAAGAGTTTGGGGGAAATGGTCTCTCAGCAATAGTATTCAATGACATTGTACTTCTATGCAATCACATACAACCATTATTAATTTCCTCAGTGAGCTCCATGGGATTGTAGTCTATTTATAAGTACATCCATGTCTTTGCTCACCTTGCAGGCTACTACATAAGAGAAGCTTCTAAGACTCCTCCAGCTGCTGGTACTGTCTTCAGGTTGTGGGCAGGTTTTCCCAAATGTTCTTTGAATGCCCAGGATTAATACCTTTTTATCCCAAAAAAACTCAGACATGTTCCATCTAACTACCCCTGTTTCGTTAGATCTATCCCACACATGCATCTCACCTTCTCTTACCTCTGCTCAAACTGCCCTATGCGTTATTTGGCCATGGACTTAAATCTATATCTTTCAACTGGAAGTGAGCTGGGCCTCTGTCAGTACAGGAGTTGTGTGAGTGGGTCAACTTTATCAGAACATTATATTTCTCTGTAGCTTGCACAACTCTATCCTGGCTTTCTCCCAAGAAAACGGATAGGCTAGAATGAGGAATATTGATAGAGTACCATATTAACAGCACAAAGGTGAAGTATTCTGCTTCCTGTTCACCCACCGCCAACCGAATAGGCAGGGTGCTGAGACACTCTCCCTGCTTCTAAATCTGTATTATATAACTGTTTGGAACATCAAAGTGACCTAAGTCTTGGATGGAATATGATGCTTAGTAAATTCACCTTGTATACACAATAGTGGGCATTCACGAATGAAGGGAATCTGGAGGGGCTTAAATCAAGGGAGTATTTCCTATAAACAATACCTAACTCACAAAAGTACTCCTTGCTGATCAGTAGGCTAGTTGGGCTATCTTACTGAAGCAATAAAGGATGTGTGGATAATCCTATATTCTAATGATACTTTCAACCACTGATTCCTCGCCTTTAGGATGTTTCCCTGGTGCCTGACTGGATATCGAAGTTTTCAATGCACTGCTGCAGCTCCCCAGTAGATGGTGTTGTGTGGCTCTGCATCACCCTCATTCTGCCCCGGAGGGGATGGAGTGGAGCCACATACTAACACCACCCCTACGAGAGGACGTCCGTTCTTTTCTTTCTGCACATTCGCACACAGAGCTCAAGCTCTCCTTCCTTTTTGTCGACTGAGTTAAATATAATGAACAAAATTACACCAAAATGACAAAAATCCTATAAGGGGAAAAGTAGATATGATTTTTAAGTAGGAGTAGCTCCAAGAAGCACATCATGCTAATGATGATCAAAGGACGGGGCATCATTTTAGGCTGACTGTAATGGAGCACATGTTAGATACACCAACCAGATTCATCCTGGTCAAAGATTTTACTTACTTACTTAGTCCTTTAAGTCCCAATCTTCCTCAGGAGTACATTTCCCAAGCCCCCAGGAACTCAGCGGAGGCACTTAGATACTAACAGGTGTCAGCCAGAGGCAAACAACAGGGTCCAGTCCTGGTCCATTTGCACTGGTCAGATGGGGAGTTCAGGAAAGACCTCTTGTATCTTGTTGTCTCTGTAGCTTAAATAGGAGGACTATCTTATGACCCTGGAGCCCACTTCTTTGTCCTGGATACAAGAGGGAGCAGGTCGATTCCTTCAGGGATCCTCCCTGGTAATAGACAGCAGGTCGGGTCTTCTTTTGTTCTTTCTCAGATCAAGAAGTGTTCCGAAGTGGGTGTCTGGAGCTGCCACATTTATACCACTCGCTAGTGGGTGACAATAAGTCCTGGACTCATACTTACCAATGTGGTAAAAGTTCCTTGGGGCAAATCTTCTGACTTAGGGCATTTTCAAGATGGCGAAAGTCTTCTGTTGAGCCCTCCAGTAGTCCCTAGTCCAGACTTGTGTTATAGGTACCAAATGCTGCTCCTCCGGGTAGTAAGCCAGAACTTTGGTTCTTTGTGGTCTACAGAGGCCTTAACTCAGTTTTAGCTGCCAATGAATCCACAATAAACTCAGAGACAGAAGTCTGATAAGACAAAAGCAGGGTTCTTTAGCAACCGGATAGAGGATACACAAGAATTGTCCTGGAATCTTGTTCTCTTCCTTTCAAGTGTGACCTAAGTGTTACATGTAAAATCCAGAGACAAAAGTCTGGTAGGACAGACGCAGAAACCTTCAGCAACCTGACAGTGGATACACAAAAATAGTTATGGCATCCTTTCCTCTTTATTTCAAGTGTTATATATGACTCAGCGCCTGTCACACATGATTTGACGCTGTGCTATAAAAACCTGCATATTCTGCCGAGGTCAGAGGAGTCCTCTTTAGCCATTCTGGTCAACCTTTTTTTTGCTCCTTGGAGGCAATAAACACTTTTTCATACTTATTGAAAGGCAAATCACTGTCTGGGAGCTGCACATGGGTATCGACTATTGTTTGTGCACTGTGTCCAAGGGCTCAGAAAGAATCACTCAAGAAACTTACATCGGTGTGCAGGCTCTGCTCCTCCATTCTGGGGCATAATACTACCAATGCAGAACCACACGAAGTCACTTAGCGGTGTGCAGGAGCACTGCTGTAAAAACATCTGGATCTAGTGTAGGATGATTCAGATGCCATCGGTGGCCGCAACGAGTGCTGTTTTGGTGATGTGGTTCTTTCTGAATTCTGATTGAGTGTTGTCTAGAAGATGGTGAAGGTGGCGTATCTTGAGGTAGTTATTCACACCAGCACTCTGTATGACGGTGCAAGGGGCAGCCCCGTGATGAAGCATGCCACTCAAAAGTGGGTGAGAGTGTTTCGGCCTTTAAAATAGGATTATCCTTACATGTTATGTTATGTTATGTTAAGGGGGTGCTTATAAAGCGCACTGTCACCGTGAGTTTCCTGGCGCTGATTGGATGCTGAAAGGAACAGAGGGACTTTAGCTAGATTGTGGAAAAAGCCAGGTTTTTAATGATTTACGGAATTGGATGAGAGTGTTAGAGATCCTAACTGGGAGAGGAAGGGAGTTCCAAAATTTGGGGCCAAGGTAGGCGAATCTCCGACCACCAGATCTGCAGAGTTTTATGGAGGGGACAACCAAGAGGTGTAAGTGTGATGATCTGAGGTTACGTGAAGGACAGTAGGGCCGAATGAGGGATTTCAGGAAAGCGGGGCAGGAGCCAGAGAGAGACTTAATCCTTTATTCATTCAGTAGGTACCGACATACCTATCAAGCAAAGAGTATATTTGTGGTTTAGTTATACGCAGTAGTGTGCATGCTTTCTGTGCCCCCCCACCCAGAACGAAGATGTGGCTATCTGAAACTCTGGCTTCATCTGGGTCTCACAAATGAGTCAAAGGAGTTAACCAACTTGTTTATATTTCTTTTGATGCAAGAGTATTTGATCAACTTGCCAACATATCTTTCTTGTTAATCAGTGGTGTTACACCTTGCTCAGACCATACTGCCCCCCCCTAAAAGGGGTTATGGCCTAGCTACTGAGCACTCATTACATTTAAATGTTGCATTACACTCGTCTCCTTGTACTGCCTCAAAAACCACCTGACCCTTCCTTAGCACGCATTTATTGCTCTGCAAGGTATTCTGGACTGGATGTCACATGTCATGGTGCAATCAAGGAAAATGTCCCCTTTGACTGCTGCTGTGGTAATTAAATGCAGTAATTATTAAGGATCGGCCTCGGTGCCACTGAACCTGTTGCACAAGTCTTAGTTTACGCCCCCTGGTTCTGGGCTTAGTTTGTAACCTGTGGTGCCGTTGCTTACATAAAGAGTAATTTCTTTACATTTATATGTCACTGACTTGTAATGAAATCTAGGAAAATTGCTGTTTTATTTTATAGGGCCAGTCTTGCGAACATGTTTTTTGTACATGAAAAATGTTCATTAAATCACTGAACTAAGCTGCGGTCATCCCCCGTTGCAAACACGCCCACGTCAGTCCAGAAGCCACGTGCAAGACATATAAGTGGCTATGCAGCATTTTTCGAAAGTGCGCCTTATTTTTTTGCTGCTTCGAAAATTGGGCCTCACAGCAAACTCTAAGCCTGCACTAAACAACTCTGTGTATCTAACCTGTTAAGTTAACTTAAATGGGATAATCTCCCACTAGCTCTCCTCGCCACTACCTTTGAACTGCTGAGCTCACCAACTCTCCTTCCATATCCTCTTGTTTGTGGTGCTGTTCAGATCAACCCTTCTTCGTAAGTGTTTACTTTGTGTATTGTTTTTGGAACTTTTATTTTGCTTATAGTGAGTTGCCTGTGAGTTAATACATGTATACGTTTGTTTATGCCTCCGGTGAAATGCTTGCTATAGTTAGAATAATGTCAACTCACCAGATTTGTGAAGCTTAGATTAGTAACATAAACATGTTTGTGAAATCAACAAATGATAACAATGTGAAATGTCTGGTTTTCTGTGACTTTAGCTTTAGCAATATTTTTGCTATCTGTAAATGTAAATAGTGCTGGCAATGCGTTTTTCTATGACATAGATTTAACCAGACATAGGCCCTCATCACAAGTGGTCTCTTAATTCTGACGGGGCAGGTAATAGCATTTACCACCCCCATTGGAATTACGAGATGTGCGGAAACCCTACACAACTCTTAGCTTTCACCTGGAGATCTCTGGGTAAAATTCTGACCCAAAATGAGGAATTATGCTGGCATTGAACAAAGAATTATCAACTCTGTTAGTAATTTCTCATTTCTTAGTGAACCCTCTGGCTCCAACTCGTAATGAGCCAGATTTCCACCCACCCTGGACTTACTAGTACTTGGGTTACTGGCACACCTGGAATTAGTAACACAGTGGGTGGAGAAAATCAATCCCATTGTTTGGGCCACTCATAATAAGGGTTTTAATGTCCACATATTTATGTGAGTGTTGTGAAAGAAACTATGCTGGAGAATCACCTTTACAGTTAAAAAATAATTTCGATGTTGGCAGAGAGGGAACTTGATAGCAGCGCCAGCGGAGTTCCCTCCCTGCCAACACAGTGGTCTCCCCCCCCCCCCCCGCTTTAAATGTGGGAGGACAATAAGTTTGGCTACGACGGTGACTACTTCATCAGCACCATAGCCGAACTTCTCCAACAGCCCAATGGAGTAAGGGCCATCAGAGAATTGGTTATATGTCTGCCTAATTAGGATGGGCGGCCATACAGCTGTTTATTTACTGTCTGTTACCATCAGGCAAAACCTGGAGATAAGGGATAGCGAAAAACAAAAAATTACCCCTCATGATGTGTAATGAGTTACATAGCGACAAGGGCATTATCTCGCTTTGGGATTTTAAATATGAAAATAAATAATAAAGCAGTTTGGTAGAAGGCTCCTTCATGTTGATGGAGTCCTGCACTAAGTGTGAAAACCCTTGACAGGAACCGCTATCACGTTAGCTTCTGCGAATGCTTCAGGAATGACCACCAGCTTTGTGGTCATTTCTAAGTTCAGCTGGTGGCATCTCCATCAGGGCAATTAAGTAATTTACTCTTGTCTCCTTGTCAGAGAAAGATGCCTCCCACCAATATGTAAAGACTCTTAGTCTTACTTTTAGCTGTTTCATGTCTCAAATAAATGACACTTGTGTTCACTTCCAGATTACCAGAAACAGGATCCACTCCTTCAACGACTATGCTATTGCTCTGCTAGACCAAAGCAAGGGACTGGTACAGGAAAACCTTATTTTCCAAGGAAAAACTGGGAAGTCCATTTTGCAGCAGGTGTCCAACACAGAAGACTGCATTGTCCAACACAACAAGATCCTGGCATATAAACAAAGGTAAGTGGTTTGACAGAACTTACCAGTGATGCCAAACAATGTGTACCAATATTTTAGCAAACAAGGGAGAATGAACGTCTGTGCGACTTTGGTGCTTGTGCAAAGACACAAGGAGTCTTTTGTCAGTTGTTTTATTTGTAGTATAGTGTGCCTCATTAATATGTTGATTTGTAAGTTTGATGTTGTAAAAACCACCTTATGAGCATTTCACTTCCGTTACTAAGCTCTAGGTCTTAAGATGTTAGCACATAATTTGTTAAAGCAATCATGCCAATTTTAGAGGGAGGGCTACACTTGAAGAGTTGCTTGTTACTTTCTGCTGGATACTTCTGGCCGCAGATTCCTCACCTTGAGAACATTCCCCAGATGCCATACTGAATACAGAAGATTTCATAGCAGTGCTTCTTCCCTCTAAGTGGCATAGTGCAGCTCTGAATAGGCTTTGTTCCACCCAGGAAATGATAGAGTGGAGCCATATATACCCCTTGCATCCCAGCCTCAATTTCTTGATTTACTTTTTCAGTGCCCTCAGACATGGATCACAAATAACTGTTGATACCAGTGCACATCTCTCTAAGTTGGGACCGTTTTAGATGATAAAAAGGGGATCACTCAACAAAACATGTCAGTGAGAGGGCCATTTGGAGTCTGCGGTTAGTTAGAGTACATGAGTATGGACCTCCGCTTGCTTTTTCGGTGGTTTGACTGTTTTTTTAAAGTAAATTCAAATGGGCAAGACAACAATATGCCCACATAAAGCTACAGGTTTCAAACCATGCCATGACTGTCGAAAACAAATGTTCGTGACTGACCCTCGTGTGTTGTGATATTGATGTTTTATTTATTTGAGTTTTGTATAGCACAAACTAGACCCAAGGGCATCAGAGTGCTTTATAAGAATGACAAAGATTGATTACAAGAACTATAAACATAGGATACAGCTTCACAAGAATGACATGTCCATTGTTTATATCGTTTACAGTAGGCACAGCAAAGAGTCATACAATATAGGAAGAGAAAAGTCATACAATATAGGGCAGGAAGCATGATCAGTGAGTTTGTCAAACAAGATACTTGATTAGTTTAGGAATTTATTGAGGAGGGATAGATTTACATTTCTCTTGAAGTAAAGGTAGTCATGCAGTTCTTTAGGAAGGGCATTCCAAATTCTCGGGGCATAACCCGAGAAGGATCAAGCGACGGACTCGGTTTTCTTGATTCAGGAAGGGATGAAGATAAGGGTGTTGGAGCTTCGTAGTGGTCTTTATTGGCCAGTTTAGTGAGTTTGTTAGCGAGGTAGGCGGGGCTTCCCACAGTAGAGAGCTTTGTGTGCTTTGCAGGCTATTTTGATATACTTCTCACTTCGATTGGTAGCCAGTTGAGTTTCTTGATGGTGGGACTGATGTGGTTGAATCGTCTCTCTCCAGAGATCGGTTTGGCCGCTGTGTTGAGTGTGGAATTTATTGGTAGAAGGTTGGTTTTCGGGCATGCGCATGATCGTTGTTTTGCCGTAGTACAAGGGAATGGATTACAGTCTTTAAGTCCTCAGAGGGGATAGGTATTTTTTTTTGTTATGGGTTTTAGGGTGTAGAAGGCACTTTTTGCATCAGTGTTGATATGTTCTTTCATATTCGGGCTTTTGTCCTATGTAATCCCAAGTTTACTAGGTTTGCGATTTCAAATCATATAATGAATGTGACTCAGGTACCAAAATCAATCTAAGACTGTAAAGCAAAGGTGCATATAGCCGAACATCGAAAGAATTTACAGACCTCAAATAAGTCCAACTCCAAAGCAAGGGTGTGGGCCTGTTACCTCTAGAGGCCGATCAAACAACAGGTCTTCTTCGTGGTCAAAGTCATCCGGTATGTCAAAGACTGCGTCTAAGAGAAACATAAGCTGAAGTGGGACTGTACACCATACATCTTCTCTCTATGTAAAGAGAAGTTACAAGGTGCCACTCAATCTTACCCCATTTGAAGAGCCAATTACATCGTTGATTCTGATGCGTTCCAAGTTCCCAGAGCTATTGGAGACTCTGCAGCAAGTTGAGGATTTTAAGGAGGCCATGCTGCATATTTTTTGCACTGTCCCAGCTTTCTTTGGCACTCCTTTGGGCTGCATAAATCTGCAGGGGCCACCAGTAGGGTTGCCGCTGGCAGATTCATCCTCTGTGCTGTCTAAACCCCTAGAACTCGTCTCGGGGTTCCGCACTAACTCCTGTGCCAACTTCCATTCCAGCCCTAAGACATGCACTAGTTCCTCTTCTGTTGACGTCAGTCCCAACATTGCCAGTACCAGAATGGTGTCTGGTGATGACTCTATTGTCATACCATGAACCAAATCTGTATAGACCCTGACCAAGGTCGCACTCGGACTTGACTCCAGTGCACCCGGTTCCTGTACAGACTGCTTCAGACAATATACTCCCACTACCTTGGAGCTGTCCTCAAATGCTCCGTCTGGTTTTTGGTTCCCATTTTGACCAGAGTTTACTTCCAACCGAAGATGACAATGATCATGTTGTAGATGATTAACCACCACATTATGATGATGACAATTTATGGATGTGTAGGCAGCACTTACTGTGGATGGATCCCACCTGTTTGGGGAAAATACTGACTCTGCTATAGAACGATTTAAGTCAAGTTGGGTCACAGTGCATTCTTTAGGCCTGTGGACCCCTGCCAAGCAGTTTCACCATAAGTTTTGTCTTTCTCAGGTCCACACCATACGGTTGGCATACATGCAGTGCTAGAACGCTCACCCTCACAGTAGTCACCCCAGGGCCACGGATCAGGGGAGTGACATGCAGGTCACCTGTGGCACAGTCTTTCCAGTTCTCCTTTCTTGTGGGTTCAGCATCCAAGGTTCTTTATTTTGCCCTTAGAAGCACAAAGCTGCTGTGTGGGAAGCAAGATTCAACATTGGACAAAATGCAGCCTCTGGATGGACTGTGGACCAGTTCTACAAGAGCCAAGGCTGCCACTACTGAACTGGCACCCAAGTGCCTGTTCCTGACATCTGTCAGGCCTTGATGTGGGCATCAGTGCCACATTCACAAAGCAGTACTGCCTTCACAACTAGGTTAAAAAAGAAATACATTTTGTCCATTTGGTCTTTCAGTATGTTTTATTTGAGCCCATTCTACAGACCTTCCTTTGGTGTCTGGTCTAAAGGTGAGAATTCCAGGGTTAGAAGTAGCCATCCGAAGACCAAGTTACTCACTTTTGGTATCACTTTCTGGTGGATACTCTGTCTAACAGCAGATTACTCATGGTCCTCATATCTCCACATACTGTGGAGTGGTCTCTTTTGACCATATAAAAAGTTCCCAAATTAGAGATCTGCACACTGGTACCTCCAATTGTTTTGTGCTCCACATCCGAGGGCGCTGAATGAGGCAAGCAACAATATGGACGTTGACAGATAGGGGTGGCATCTCTATGTAGCATCGTTCTGTCACTTCTGGGGCGAAACAAAACCAAGGGAAAACGACACAGCGCAACCTGTTCTTCTGAGTTAGAAATGCAACTTCATTGAGGGAAAAAATATAGTTTAGCAACATTGTATTATTTTTTTAATAGTTAACATCTAGATAAAGCTTTGGGCCAAGCCACAACGGGATTCATTTGTTTGAATTATGTAAGAATCATTTCTGAAAACAGTATGATAAGAAATCAAAGCAGTGGATGTTGAAAGGAGTTTACAAGCAAGGCTGGGCTTCCATGGATTACAAGCACTGTGAATCGTAATCAATTAAAGAAGTGACTGTCCTAGTGGATTAGTGCATGAAGAAATGCTTATAAAAGGATTGTCTTTTATCAAGCATTGGTTCTCAAAAAGTAAACTCCATATTTTGTAGAAACATGTATTAATGCTTTCATACCTTCCAAGGGAGGTATGTTTCTGAGAGACATAGAAATGAAACACTTGCAGTGTTGTTATTGGTCTGAGCACCGTGGTTCACCTCTCAGACGCTGACTGGAAGCCTGGGCATGTTCTCCAGGCAGGCTGTAATGCAGGATGCGTGGAGAACATGCAAAGTGTGCATGAATGTTTGGCCGCCCAAGACGGCCGGCCAAACATTCATGCGCACTTAGTGTGCTCACCACTCCCCCTCCTCCTGTCCTGAGAGCAGTCATGCGTGCAAAGCTGCCGAACATCAGGACAAAATAAAATGATAATAACGCAAGTTATTATAATTTTATTTTTCCTTAACTTCACTGGTAAAAAGCAGTGGGGCGACACTCCTCCACCTTAGCAAAGGAGCCGCCACTGTGCCAGGCTGTGGCCAAAAGAAGAATTATGCTGATAACAGTGCTTTGTTTTCAGCTGGAAAAAAATGAGCGACAGTAAGCCACTCTGTAATGGGCAATCTCTGACAACTTATGTCAATTATATTCTGGCTGGGAGAAGGTGTGAAAAGGAAAGGGACTCCAAATATTCTTCAAAACCCTCACCCCCATTTCTAATAATCACACTGTGGATGCTTTTACACGTTAGAAAGGCCTGCTTCACCAGAATAGTATGTTTGGCAATCATGTATTTGATTGCATTTGTAAAACAGTAACAGAACTTAACTGCAATGTTTAAGTAAGTCTATACCTATTTAAACATTACCAGTTTAATAGAATGATTGTGAAAAAATGTAATGGGGTGCCCAGTGATTTTTTCCCCCACCAGGAGGGGGGTGGGGGTGGGGGGAAAGGGGGGTGCGCGGCTTTAAAACGTTTGAATACCACTGCCATAACATATAGGCAATGGGTATTTTTAGGGTTGAGGGTAGGTGTGGGATTTTGGGTTGCAAGGGATTTTTGAGGGTGTGTTTGGGTTTTTGGTGGCAAGGGTATTTTTACGGTTTAGGGTGGCTTTTTGGGTGGCATGGGTATTTTTAGGGTGGGTATTAGTTTCGGGGTTGCGGGTTACAAAGGTGAGATATACATATCATTATTTGTGTAATATATATATATTATATACACACACACACCCATACATATATATGTTTGGATGTGTGTGTGTATATATATATAAAAATATAGATGTGTGTAATATGTATATATATATTTTTCTTCAAGATTACGTTAAAAATTAACCCTCCTTGTCTTAGATACAGGGGATTTACTAAGGAAACTTGCTGACTTTACATGGCAACCTAGTTACTTGTTGATATCTCTAGATGTTACCTCTTTGTATACGAGCATTTACCACAGGGATGGTCTAAAAGCCGTGCAATACTATCTAAGCACAAGACCCTCATGTTTGAGCGAGCATAGTAAAATGATTTTATCTAAGATTAGTCTATGTCTTGAAAAAAAAAATTCTTGTTTGCTAACCCAACTGTTCCAGCAGGTCAAGGGAGTGGCTTTGGCCGCCTTGAGCAAATACTACTATCTCACAATAGCGGCACAAGAGCAGACACTGAAGGCGAGTTTTGAAAAATATCTTCACGGAACCTGGGAACCCTTGGTCACCCACCCTTACTGCGGCAAAGGACCTCCTTAACTTAACTACGGAGTTCTGGGACACTGAGCTAGTCAATTACCCTGAAATTAAAAATGCGATTAAAAAACAAGTTTGCATCCGCTCCCGGGCATTGGACTTGGAGACACTGGCAAAAAGAGACTTCCATGAGTCCCTATGCCTGCCACACACAGTACACAACCCAAAACTCCATCTCATGCGGCCGCGGGCCGCCCAGCCTTACACAAGATTTTAGCCTACAGACTACACCCCCTGCCCCTTAAAGAATTATACGCCACCGAACGGGCAGGATCGGCAACTCTGGAATGCAGGCTCTGTAACTACAAACGGGAGTCTCTGGCCCACCTTTTATTCTGCTGACCGGCCCTGCGCACAGCACGCAGCCTCTTATCTCAGGCCTATCATCAGACAACTGGGGATGTGCAAAGGAGGCGGTCCATCAACTATATACATTGAACTCAGTAAAACAGATGGCCTCATTTGGTAAATTCATTCAACAGACTCGGACTAAGCTGATGGCCACCTAGGGCAAAAACGATTAGAGTCTTAGCTGAGGCATGCTGGGCCACACTAATATGGACACTATCCCTTTCAGCTTACCAGCATCCAGGTCTTAATTATATAGACTTGCTTCAAAGAAGATGATTCATCTGTTTTTTTTAAACTTTTGTAAATTAATCTTAGGTCTTAGGTCTTAGGCCTGTTTCTCCCCCAGTTACGCTTGCTTGCACATGGGTTACTGGGAGGAACAGGTCCTCATGCCCAACTACCCGACCATTAAGGGTTCCAAAGTCATAAGATGGTTGAGATACATTGCTGACCTTTTAATAATCTGGGATGGTTTGGAATGTGAGGCGAAACAGTTCATAGAAAATTTGAATGAGAATAACTTAAATCTTGGGTTCACTAGCCAAATCAGTGCCACATCTATTTGTTTTTTGGATGTTGAGATTTTTATTTGTAAGGGCAAACTGGAGACAAAACTTTTTCGTAAGCCTACAGCTGGAAATGCTGTGTTGCATGCCGCTAGTCACCACCCTGCCCATCTCATACATAGCATACCGTATGGTGAAATGCTCCGTATTAGGAGAATATGCAGCACGGACATTGATTGTAGAGAGGCCCAAATAGCCTGCAAGGCTAGATTTTTGAGAAGAGGCTACAAATATGAGATTTTAGATAAAGCAATGAGTAGAGCCAATTCTCAAGAAAGGCTCCAGCTTTTGGCCAACAGTGCTAGCAGTAAAAGAAGCATAGTCAGTGCAGAACAAAGTGAGACCAGGCTCATTTTCATGTACAGTAATCAACATCAAACAATCCTTAGTATTGTGAAAAGAAATTGGGCACTTATTACCAGTGACCCAGTTTTAGGTAAGCAGGTCACGTGTTCTCCTAGTATCGCCTACAAAAAAGCCAGGTCCATGAACAGTTGTTTGGTGTCTAGCAGCCCAGAGGTTAGAACCACGGGCTCGTGGTTCAACAGTAGCAAAGGTTTCCTCAAATGTTCGTCATGCAAGGCATGCAGGAATGGAGTCAGCAAAACTGAATATATGACTCCTTTCAGCAGCAAACCTGTATGCATAAAGCACAAGTTGACGTGCAGGTCAGAGTATGCGGTTTATGTTTTGGAATGTCCCTGTGGTCTACAGTATGTGGGAAGTACCAGACCACAGGGGTACAAAAGAATACTCCAGCACTTAAGGGCCATTACCAACGGCGACACCGTGTACCCTGTCGCACGCCACTTCGAGGAACACCACTATAAGAATCCTTTACATCTCAGGTACTTTGTAATTGTCACAGTCCCTCCTCAGAGGAGAGGCGGGGATCGTGAGTCTATGCTACGTAAGTTAGAGACAAGGCATATTATTCTCCTAGGTACCAAGACACCTAACGGTTTGAATGCCAGTGAAGATTGTTTTACTTATTTGTGAGTCACAACAAAGAATCTCGCCTGTCACTTTGTACATATTATTCCGTTGCTTCATCTTTCTTTCATGACCATTACGGTCAATTTCTAATTTTAATTTAATTTTATATGTATTACACTTGTCACTTTTATATAGATTTTAGCACAGGGTTGCACTAATTTTCATGCCATTATTTAGTCAGATCCTTTAATTGGTCCTATTGTACCTAGGCTGATACCTTTTAGACGAGCACCATCATTAAAAGATGCTCTAGTAAGTAGCAGCCTGAAAAATATTGAAAGAGGGGATGGCTTGAACCAAAACCAGGGTTTAAAAGATGTACAAAGTGTAAAGCTTGTAGTATTGGTTTAACACCTTGGCTGCGGCTGGAATTCCGCGCCAGTGCACATTCCTACCGCGGGCGTGGTCATGACGGCTCCCAGCCATCTTCAGCACACGCCCACCGTGACTCATGACGGCTGGGAGCCGTCCTGAGCACCGAAAGGGTTAAACAGCTAGTTATATACCTCCCTGTTATACAATCAAGATTTTGTTATCAAAGTGTCACTTCATTGTAGAACAGAATTTGCTGTCTATGTCCTGGCATGTATATATGGGCGTAGATACATCGGCAGCACTACCCTGCCGGTGTATAAAAGAATTCTTCAGCATATGCAAGCAATTGCGAATAATGACCCTTCATACCCTGTGGCTCGGCTTTTGTGCGATCCACCATAACAAAGACCCCAGTAAGATCACTTATTTTGTAATTGATGCAATACCGCAAAATAGGCAAGGGGAAACAATTGATGGCACTAGAATTGAAAAACATTAACAAATTGGATTGTAAAGCCCTGAAAGATTTAAATATGGATGAAGAGTTATAGTCAAGTTTATGAACTAGGAATTGGTTCCAAACTGTTGGACCCATCATGAATGGACACATTTCACCGGTTTCAGCTGGTTTTAAATATGAGATGCAATTTTTAATATAAGATGCAATTTCAATGTCAGGATAATTAATCTGCAAATAAGAGATTAATGTATGTTGAAAAATTGATTCCCAAAATTGTTGTGATTTCCTAAAATCTGGATTTGAAGTATAGTGAATCACGTGAACTTGCTGGTATAAACACAAGTCAAATGATTTTCTTCATGAGTTGAGGAAATGCTTTAATTTTGCACCAAAATCATTATGATGAAATATGTTAGATATTTATATTAAAGCACTAAGCAAAAATTGAAAACTAAGATACTATGGCATAGTTGTCATATCAATTTTAGTAAAAAATGAAAACGTACATAAAAAATACAAAGTGTGATCCAGCATTAAAAAGAATTATGAATCATGCAACTAAATGATATGATGTTTTAAATTTTGCTTGAAATCGTGTATTGCATAAACCTTGTGCACAGCACCAGTAAGATGTAATAAATTTGATGTACATAATTGAGTACTAGACAGAAATAGATTGAGAAAAAGGATAATGTATTGTTAATGAATCAATTATATTTTTGAATTAAGCCATTTGGGCGGTATGCTAAGGGAATTCGATCAAGCATTAAGAATAACTAGGATCCCTCCAGGGCCAAAAAGCATTTTTCTAATTTTCACAGCAAAAATCGTGACGTATTCGTAGCCAAATTGCATAGAAAAAGCAAGCTTGCTTCGCTTTCAGTATCCAGGTGGGCAAGGTCCTGGGGGTATATTTAAATATTAATAAGTAGGAGGGGGCGCATGTTTCCACCCCTTCCTAAGGGTAGTTTGTGCCTCGGAGACCGTCAACTTCCCGGGGCTTGTCCTGCTGGAGCTTTAACAGCTCCCGCCTAGCAAGAGCAAATAGTAACTCTGCTCCCGCTTGATGGGAGCAGTTTTTTCTCTTTGATGAAAGAATTGTTCCCACACACAGGGAACAGCATATTTTGCTGCTCCCTGTGTGTGGGAGAAATGCCAGCTCCCGCTGGAGACAGGGAGCTGTCAGGGAGCACAGGGGCACTGAGGCTTCCCGCGCAGTCCAGAGCGCTGCCCACTGGGTTCCCTGGGTGGGCTTCACGGCACCCTGGATCATTTGGCCGGGACCCAGGGATGGGTCCTTGTGGCTAAAATGTGGCCCGGGGAGGGGTGCCGTGTTGCCGCCTTCCCCTTCTTTACAGCTCAAAGAATCCTAACTTCTTGGGCTTGAGGAAGGCAAAGCAAGTGTGTTTCCTCTTGTGAAAAACATCCCGAAATCCTTAATGGAGGTGAAGGCTTCGTTGATCTATTGGAGTGCAATCTGATCCGTAGTGACTGTGACAAGTGGTTTCTTTCTTGTCGCCTGGTATGAGCAGAGTCACTGTTTCTCCCTTTTATTTACTCTGAGTATCTAAATACCCCAAATCATCTGCAAGCTCTGCCCATTCACGCCTTTTCCCACGTTGATGGACAGCTTACCAAAAATGCCTCAAGCGCATTTCCCGCCGATGTTGGTGACGCATTCTTGATTCAGAGAAATATGAGAACATCTCCACCATACAAAGAAGCCCTTACCTCATATAGTTAAAAGGAAGTACCTCTGGTGGAGATTCACCACTTTGTAGTATCGTCGTCTTCTCTTGACAAGGATTCATGTGATCACTGATTTGTGGATGAAGACGCTGCAGGAACAATCACATTGCCTGGTGGTTCTTTATGCAGCTGTAGTGTAGAATATGCACTACAAATTTACGCAACGAGGTAGCACTTACTAATTAACCAGTAGAAAGTATTCCAGTTGGGTAGACATTTTCAGCAAAACTGTGGACTCTTTTTGGAAAAATGAGGCTCCATTCTGACCCTGATGCTCGTTTCATAGAAATTAAACCTCAATGGGAAGCTCTTATAAATAAAAACATAGCAGGTGCCCCAGTTGGAGCTCCACTTCACAGCACAAACAATTATAACTTCCTGTGCTTAGCAAAGGCAAAGCAAGTGTGTTTCCTCTCTTAATCTACGTTGAATAACGATCTGAAATTCTTAATGGAGGTGAATATATCGTTGATATATTGGATCGCGATCTGATCTGGGGTGATTGTGACAAGTAGTTTTTTTCTTTTTGTCTCCTGGTGAAAGTAGAGAATGTGCTTCTCCCTTTTAAAACCCAGAGTATGCAAAAGCCCAAAATCATCTGCAAGTTCTGCCTGTTTGGCCCTGCCCCATTTTCCTTAGTAGTATGCCAAGGTCTTCTCCCCTTTTCCCATGTTGATGGACAGCTTGCCAAATGGCCTGAGTGCATTTCCCTGATAATTTTGGTGATCCGTTCTTTTTTTTGTTCGTTTTTTGCAGAGTTTCATGTAGCGTGAACTTGACCCGAAGGTATCGGGTATCAGAGCGCTTTACACGAGCACCAGTTGCCTTACATGAGGACACATTAATTTCTGTTAGGCACGGGGAGATTAAGTGATTTGCCCAGAATCACAGGACGGTGCGCGTCCTAGCCGAGACTCCTCTCCTCTCTGTTCTTGATGCAGAGGAATGCGAGGACATATCCACCAAACAAAGAAGCATTACTTCATAAGATTTAAGATGAAGTACCGTTGTTTGGTGGAGATTCCCTTTTTTGTAGTCTTGTTGTCTTCTCTAGCAAGGATTCATCTTATCACAGATTTTTGGCTCAAGACCTCAAAGAACAATCACGTATCCGAAATTACATGCACACAAGGTCACTGGAGAAATTTCCTCATGGTCCATTATGCAACCATTGTGTAGCACTTACTAATTAGCCTATACAGAGTACTCCAGTTGGGTAGAGATTTTGTGCAGAACTGTGGACTCTTGTTGGATAAAGAGACAGGTGAGGTTCCACCCTGACCCAGTCATTCACACAGCTACTGACACACCCACACAGACACTCACACACCGACTCACCACTCTCATATGCACTCAGAGACCCATACAGTCACTTACACACCCACTGACCGACCTATGCAGCCACTCACACACCCACAAAACCACTCACAGACCAATGCGCCACTCACTCACAGACACACTCACAAAACCACAAAAACGCCCACTCACAGAACCATAGAGCCACTGCGACACCCATTCAACAGCCCATACAGCCACTCACACACCGACTCATCGACCCATACAGCCACTCACACACCCACTCACCAACCACTGAAGTCACTCACACAGCCACTCTCAAACTTTACAGATTGCAGTTAGGAAATACAATTTTAAAAAACAGAAATTTATTGAAAAACCAAATATTACAGGGACATTTTATTTAGGCTTAGATTTAACTTGTACAAAACCAGTGAAATCAGTTAACATCCAACACCAAGAAAAGTAGGTACCACTGTTAGGGTACGTCTTTTGACACAAGTGTGGAGCAAGAAATTCACCCAAATGTATTGTCCTGAAGGAGCGCCATTATCCTTATCGACCACTAGGGGCGCGAAACATGTTGACCAGAGTTTGACAATATTAAGGGTGCAAAAACCAGACTACTAGGGTACATTACTACCCCATTAGTAGCACTAACCTATGAGGTTTTTTAGTCTTACAGGGCAAACCATGTATTAAACATTTAGGTGATGTTCCCAATCAGTTTTAACTTGCATCAGAGCACACTTAATACCACCCCACTTAAATACTACTTGCACTCATCAAACAGCAAAAAGAACTAAAGATCTCAGCTAAAGTGACCCTTTGGGGGACCCATAGGGCATTGCAGAGCCAGCCCGACGAGGAGCAACTGCCCTATGATGAGGCATGACATCCTTCGTGATGTGTGAGGGCAATATGAAACAGTCTTGTTGACTGTCCCTCACCATCTATCCAACTTTCTGATAGTTTCCCCTTCCCCTATCCCTTTCTAGGAACAGTGACCCTTATTTTTGCATTTAGCAGCACCAGGCGAGACCTGTTGTTGTTGTTTTCCCACCCAAGTGGCACAGACCGGTGCACGAGCCGATTAGGGTCTTTGGACACGCTTATGCAGGCCGGCCGAAGGCACGCACACACGCACATACACACACAGACAGATGCACACACACACACACGTGCACACACACACACACACACACACGTGCGCAGACACACATACACACACCGCCGCCCCCCCACACGTGCACACAGACACACATACACACACACACACCACGCCGCCGCCGCACACGAGTGTGAAAGCTATGCTTTTACCTATAATAGATTACGCTGGAGCCAAAGTATTGAAAGATAACTACTTTTAATCTCGGAGCGCCGGGAAAACGCTCTGTACACATCGGGCTCGGCAGCTATCTAAAATGGCCGCCCTTCCGGTTCCGGTCCCCTCGGTCGGAGAAACACTAGACCGTCACCACATATCTCCCAACTTTAGTACCGCCACACATGGAAAGTTCAACATCTTAGTCTTACTTGATGCTCATCGTAAAGTCTTCAAATTTCTTGGGAGCTCTTACAATTCTGCCTGCTCTTGTTCTCACCGCTTCTTTCTCTCCTGCTCCACCGCCAGCTCTCGGTGTGGAAATGAGTCTCTGTCTCTCACCACCGCTTCCATGCTCTCGTTCACTTGTGCTCCTTTTCGTCTCTCCGCTTGTCTCGGGTTACTCTCTCCTCCTATCACATTATCTCCTCCTTCCCAGTTGTCGCCAATCTCACTTTCCTCTCCTTGTTCCCTTGCTTTACCTTCACTTCTACGCTCTTCCTCGTCTACTTCCTGGTTCGTCCCTTCTTCAGTTGCTGTCTCCCATTTCAGTATCTTGTTGCACTTGGCCTTCCTGTCTTGCGACCACACCTTTCCATCACTCAACAGAGCTGATTGGGCGTACGGTTCGATGACCTTGAGGGGCGGCGTGAACTTACTTTCTCCCTTCTTTTTCAACGTCGCTGTCTTCACCCTCACCCAGTCTCCTTTCTCCAAAGTCACTCCTTTCACATTGTGCCTCTTATTGTAGTGTTCTGTGTACACTTCCTGTGCTCTCTACAGGGTTCTCTTCACCACTGCAGGTGACCATTTGCTTTGCACCACTAAGTGTTTCCAAGCCATGTTGTCCTTGGTGAAAGGACTGTATCACTATCCTGTACTCCCGGGTGTTATGCGATATGCCCACAGCATTTTGGGTAATTCTTTCTCCCAATCCTGGCCGGCACTGATCGCTGCTTGAATGGTTCCCATGATAACCCTGTTAAACCGTTCAGCCAATCCATTACCTGCTGGGTGGTATATGGGAGTGTGTTTGATCTCTATCCCGTTCCGGGCCATGAACGCCTCCCACTTGGCAGACACGAATTGCGGTCCATTATCACAAGTTATCACCTTTGGTATTCCTTCCTTCACGAAAATCGCGTTCAGAAAGCTCAACACAGCATCTGTATCTACAGATTCTGCCACTTCTACTTCTGGCCATTTTGAGTACCTGTCCACCATGACAATGGCATACTTCTGTAACCCTTCAAGGTTGAGAATGGGTCCTATGATGTCTATGGATACCATTTCCCACGGGCTGCTGGGCATTGGAAATCGTCCCAACGGTGGTGTTAACAAGGTTTGTGATTTGTCTGCTCTAGCACATGATTCACACATCCTTGCGTACTTTTCCACTTAAGCGTCGATCGCAGGCCACCAGTATGCTTGCTTGGCCAACGCCTTGGTTTTCGTGATACCTTGATGCCATTCGTGCAGAATGGCCAATTGATGTTCAATCAACTTCTGGGGTGGAATGACCTTGTCCCCCCTCAGCAGGAACGTGGGGTTCTCTCCAATAGACAGCTCTTCTCTCACTTCCCAATATTTCCTCATCTGGCTGTCCAGGTGTCTTTTATCCGGCCATCCGTGTGTGACATATCGTTTAATCGATTCCAATGTTTCATCTTGGCTGTAGGCTTCCGCCCATTCCTGTTCACTGATGACCTGTTCCATCTCCTGCATGGTCGCTACCATGTATCCTTCCCATCCAGGAGGTTCCTGTTCCTCCGCGCTTTCCTTTGCTGCGGCCCAGCTTAGAAAATCTGCTACTCTGTTCCTGGGTCCCGGGATGTATTCCACTTCATACACATAGTCTAGCAGCCTCAGCGTCATCCTGGCTATGCGCGGTGTTGCATGGGCATGTCTGGTCGAGGTAAGAACTTTTACCAAAGGTTTGTGGTCCGTTCGTACTAAGAACTTGGCCCCCCATAGGAATTGGCGGAAACGTTCCATCGCCCATACCACGGCCAACATCTCTTTTTCAATTACACTGAACTTTTCTTCATTGGGCGCCAACGATCTTGACGCGAAAGAGATTGTAGACACTTCTCCATTGTCCAATTTCTGCATCAGCACCGCTCCGAGCCCTCTGTCGCTGGTGTCCGTGGTCAATATGGATGCTGCAGCTTAATCAAAGCCCTTGAGCGGTATGGCTTCGCTCATCTCCCTGTTGAGTGTCTCAAATTCCTCTTGCTCCTCTGTTTCCAATTTGAACCCATTCCTTTCCTTCAGTAGTTCTCAGGTGGTGAGTTTTCGTGGCAAAGTGCGGGATGAATTTGCTATAGAATTCAGCCATTCCAAGGAACGATCTGACATCTTCCTTTTCTGAAGGGGCTGGCGCTTCTCTTATTGCCGCCAGATTGGCTTTCGTGGGCTCTATCCCCTTTTCACTGATTTCGGGTCCCAAGTACGTTACCGATGGTACCTCAAATTTGCTTTTCCCCCACTCCGCTGTGAGTCCGTTATTCTTTAGTATCACCAGTACTGCATGTAGTTTGTTGTTGTGTTCATGTTTAGATCTCCCCATCGCCAGGATATCGTCCTGGAAATACTGCACTCCTTCCACCTTCCTGAACATCTTATGCATCAGCTTTTGGAATACAGCTGCCGCTGACGCTAGTCCAAATGGCATCCTCATGAATTTGTAACATCCGAATGGTTTTATGAATGAAGTGAGGTGACTGCATGCCGGGTGCAGCGCTACCTGGTGGTATGCTGAGGACAAGTCCACTGTGGAGAACCATTTTATGTCCTTGGTTTTCGTGAGCATCTCATTTATGCGTGGCAAAGGGAACTGGTCAACCAGTATGTTCTTGTTGAGTTCTCTGAGGTCTACACATAGCCTCACCTTACCGTTGGGCTTTTGAGCAACCACCAATGACGATAGCCATTCAGCACTTTCTATTGCCTTGATTACTCCCGCTTTCTCCAATCTTTCCAGTTCTTCTTGTACCGCCTCTCTGCTTCTGAACGGTATGTTTCGGGCCTTGTGGCTTACCGGTTTTGCTCCTTCTTTCACTTTTATCATGTGAGTGAATTTTGTCAATCTCCCTATTTCTCCGTTGAACACTTCAGGGAATTCTTTCTTCCATGCTTCTCCTTCGTTTATTTGCTCAGTATCCATAAGCAACACTTTCTCTATTCCTCCTGGATTGAGTTGTATGCCCAGTGCTCCTTGGTCTTTCCATCCCAGCACTGAGGGGCCCTTCTCCGACACATACAACTTGCAGTAGGCTTGTCTACCTCTGAATTCAAACATCAGGGGACGATACCCCTGCATCGGTATTCTTTGCCCTGTGCATGTAACCGGTCTCAAATCCATGGGGTGCAGTTCCTTTCTTATCGTCACCAGGAATTCCTCTTCCCATATCTTCCTTTGCACAATCGTGATGGGTGATCCCGAGTCCGCCACTATGTCGATTACCACCACTCCTGTGTTCATTTTCTTTTTTTTTATTTCTTTTTTTTAATAAAAACTTTATTGTGCAAAAACAGAGCTTTACAGATATGCGCCTACAACCACAGGGGCCGGCCGCTAGTATTTGTAGATTATGTACGTAGCGCAAAAGGCAGCGGCTGACCCCAATAGGTCTAGCAGAGGTGCAGGATACACTTTCGGCAACACAGGAGGTATGCAGGATACAAAATATTTTTACATTTTACAGAGGAACAAAGAAAGAACAAAAGACCCAAAAACTCAAGGCTAGAAACATTGTGGAAGATGTCGAGCTCGGATAGGGGAGTCCTACCATAGCGGGTAGGGAGTCAGGAGGACAATAGAAATAACTAGTGGGGGGAGGCAGTGGGGAAATCAGGACAATCGAACAAAAATACGGTAATCAAGGAACCTCAGAGGTCAGGGGGACAGAGAAGTATCAGGGGTGTCTTCGAAGGGGGGTGTACAGATGTTCCCTCGGTACGCGTTCCACTGACCCCAAATTTTACTCCACGACCTAGGCTTGCCCCTAGCCAAATATACTGTCTTCTCCCCGAACATGCACCAATCCATGTTCTCCTTCCATACCGACACGGTGGGAGGCCGCTGGGAACCCCAAAGCTGTGCAATGTCTCTTTTGGCAATCATGTTCCCAAGTGCTGCCCACTGGGTCTGGGCAACGTTGTAGTCATTCGGCTCCCACACATTCAACAAGCATCTTCGAGCCTCAGGCAACAAAGCGACCCCAGTGACACACTCCATCACAGCATGCACGCGGTGCCAATACGCAGCAACATCACGGCACTCCCAAAGGATGTGGAGGAAAGTGGCACTCATTCCACAACCGCGCCTACACAGCCCATCCAACGAAAAACCCATGGCAACCAAACGAGGACCCGTCACGTACACGCAGTGAAGGATTTTGAGCTGGACAAGGCGGAGACGGGCCGGAATGGCAACCTCTTTTGGGGAGGATAGTGCAGACTGCCAGTCCCCGTCGTCCAATTCCAACCCGTCTCCAGTCCAGGCCTCCCTGAGACGCACGAGGAGATCTGCCCAATTGTTGATCAACTTTTTATAGATCAAGGAAATAGTACTATCGGGCAGATGACCATCGAGTATTCGGTCTTCAAGTGGGGAAGATTCAGGGACCACGGCACCGGCCGTGAAGACCGACAATAAAGCATGACGCACCTGTGCATACCTTAAGAACTCACGCTCACTCAACTCATACTCACTCTGAAGCTCCGCAAACGATTTAACCGAACCTTTCACCCAAAGATCACCAACTCTACTAATTCCAATCGTGTCCCAGTTCTCAAAACCTTTTGTCGTCCAGAGGCATCCCAGTCGTTCCGAAGCAAACAAAGGGGTCGCTTGCGTCAGCCGATCATTCCATCCCGTAGCCACATTAGCATCCTTCCATACACGCACTGCAATTTTGGTAGGTCCCGTGAGATTCCTCCCCGCCGTCCGAGAGTAGAGCGCTCTGTTGAAGTCACCACCAGGCAACAGGTATTTATCCATCGCAAACGCTGGATTCGGACCGGGTGCATATGTAGAATGGTTAATGGCAGACAACTGGGAGGCCCAATAATACCTCCTGATGTCCGCCGGGAGTGCGATGCCCCCGTCATACCAGGGGAGGGTGAGTTTTGAGAGAGCGATGCGTGCTCGACCGCCCCAAACGAGTCTCCTCTGTAAACCCTCCACCTTCCGAAAGTAGCTTGCCGGAATAATATCAAAGGAGTTCTGAAGTGCGTAGAGAAATCGGGGTAGGGACATCATTTTAAACAGCGCCGCTCGGCCGATTGGGGCATCGGCAGTCTACGCCAACGGGCCACGTCAAGCATCAGGTGTCGGAGAGGAGGTAGGAGATTATGTTCGTAGCGGGCAGCCGAGTCCAACGATATGTAAACCCCCAAGTACTTGAAGCCAGAGCGAGAAATTTGAATAGGAAACCTAGTCGGCAAGGGAGGAAGACCACAGAGATGACATAAACACACGATTTAGACCAATTAATAATCAAACCGGAGTTTTTGCCAAAAGAAGTTAGGACGTCAAAGAGGACGTTGAGAGACTTGCGAGGGGAAGTGAGATACAGAAGAATGTCGTCGGCATACAACGAAACCCGGTCTTCAAAGTCAGGGGTCCACTGAATGCCCTTTATCGAGGGTTCCCATCGGAGCCAGGCCGCGAGCGGTTCCAGGGCAAGAGCATAGAGCAGGGGGGACAGTGGACACCCCTGTCTAGTACCTCTCCCAAGAGCGAAGGACTGGGAGACCCTACCATTGACAACCACCTGAGCCAGCGGATCCGCATATAAAAGCCTCACCCAACTGATGAATCCCGCACCGAAGCCAAACTTTTCAAGAGTGGCCCAAAGGTACGGCCACTCTATTGTGTCGAAAGCCATTGTGGCATCCAAGGAAGCCAAGATGGCCGGTTCAGACAGAAGCTCCGTCCTAGCGAGAACGCCATGAAGGCGACGCAAGTTCAGAGCAGTGTTCCGGTGCGGGATAAAACCGGATTGATCCGGATGGATCAGGTCACAAATAACAGTGAGGAGACAGTTAGAAAGAACCTTGGCGAGAATCTTAGGCTCAGCATTCAGTAAGGAGATAGGCCTGTATGAAGCACAGCGTTCACGAAGTTTACCCTCCTTAGGAATTACCACAATAGTGGCCAGGCGCTGGTCAATAGGGAGGGAGCCAAGATCACACCACTCCATAACATATCACGAAGATATGGTGCGACCATGACCGGGCGTAGCTTGTATAATTCAATGGGTAGGCCATTTGGCCCCATGGCTTTGCCGGAACAGAGGGAACGGATGGCGGTCTCAATCTCGTCGACCGACAATGATGCCTCCATACTCTCCCGATCCTCTGCAGAGAGGCAGGGCAGCGTGATGTCTCAACAAAAAGAGAGAGTCATCCTCGTCTCGGTCGGACACCGGGGAGTAGACCACACGGAAATAATCAGCAAAACATTCCACAATCTCACCAGGGTCAGTCACTTCCACACCATCAGGAGTCTGAATCACAGGGACAACACAATTCGCTCTCTCCTTCTTATCGAGCCAGGCAATCAGCTTACCCCCCTTATCACCAACATCATACAATCTACCTTGCTGTTCTCTGTACATCGTTTTAGCAGCCTCTGTCACAAGGGATTTATAATCAAACTGTTTCAAGCTAAGGGCGTGGAGCTTGTCCCGGGTGACACCCATGTCCAGGTCATCTTCTAAATCCAACATTTCAGCCTCAAGTCTCTCGACCTCCCCATTCCTAGCTTTCTTAGTCTCCGCTATTAAAGATAAGGCGTGTCCGCAAATACCAGCCTTAAAGGCTTCCCACAGGGACACCGAAGACGAGACTGACCCCTCATTCTCCAGGAAGTAGTGGTCAAGAGACTTCATGAGGCTGGCGCGGGTCTTAGGGTTATGCAAGTGCCAGGGATTGAGAGGGGCGATCCGTCCCGCGGCGTGCAGACCCATATCAAAAAGAAGCAGCAAAGGGGAGTGATCTGAAATACCCCGGGCCAAGTGGCTAACTTCCCCAATGTAGGAGGACTGGACAGCGGGCATAAGGAAGTAATCTAGCCGGGAGAGACTCCCATGAGCACCAGAGTGAAAGGTGTAGTGATGTAGCGTCGGGTGCATTAACCTCCAGCAATCCACCAGACCAAAGGTGTCTAGGAACCCACCGAGCCATGATTGAGACGCGGGAAGGTCCCTGGGGGGTGACGATCCAAATCGCCGGAAATTACCGAATTGAAGTCCCCGCCCATAAGGAGAAGACCATCAGGGAACCCCAACATCATCCGACCAACATCTGAGAAAGTAGAGGTCTGGAGGCCTGGGGGTACATAAACAGTAACCAAGGAGAGAGTCTTGCCCTCCCACCTACCAGTGAGGGCAGCGTAGCGCCCTCTATCATCAAGAGTAACCTTATCAATATCAAGAGTGAGGGAAGACCGGACCAGAATACCAACCCCTCTAGAACCATGGTGAACCCGGAATGTAAAACCAAACGGTAGCCCCATCTATTCGTGGCATGACACACATTGCCAACTAGGTGCGTCTCCTGCAGGAGCACCACATCAGGGGACAAACGTCGTAAATATTGCAATACAACACCCCGCTTCATACGATCACCCAAACCATTGACGTTCCAGGATATGAGTTTCAACCCACTACCCCCCATTCCCAGACATGTTGCATGGGGTTCCCCACAAAGAGAAGGACATCAGAAGCAAAGAAAGAACCAATACGCCGCCTTGAAAAAGAAAAACACAAACCCCCCTCAGCCCCCCCCCAACTAGAACCCGTTACAACTCCCCCCTCCCTGCACCCCTGCAGAAGACTAAAAAGCCACCCCAAAATGCAGTGTGCCTGTCGCCCTAACAACCCCATTCTACAAAAAGACCCCGGAGGAGGAAAGAGACCCGTTCCCACCTGCCACCCAAATGTGGACTACTACAGAGCAACATACACAGCAGAGATAGCACCAGGCTGAGCAAAGTCCAATGTTCAGAAATCAGAGACCGAAAAGTCACTTATGTGTAGGCTCATCACCCTCGGCACCGCCAGGGTGCTCCGTCCGGTCGCCTCGGCCCGGCAGGGAATCCAACCAGTCACTCACACTGTCCGGTCGATCGAAAAAGAAGGTTCGTCCCTCATATTCCACTCGAAGCCTGGTAGGGAAAAGCATGGCGTACTTAAGGCCCAGGTCCCGGAGACGTCGCTTAACCCCAAGAAATCCCATCCTTTGTCTCTGCACAAGTTGAGTGAAGTCCGGGAAAAAATGAATCGAGGAGTTTTCAAATTTCACCGGGCCATGTACTCTCGATGCCTGCAAAATCGCATCACGGTCCCTAAAATGGAAAAGTCTCGCAATGATAGATCTCGGAGGGGCGCCCGGCTTGGGCGGACCGCCCGGGACGCAATGTGCACGCTCGACCGCGAAGAATTTACTCAGGCCCGAAGGGGCAAGATGGATGAGGATCAAATCTTCGACCAGGAGGTCCACCGAGTGCGTCTCGGGGTTTTCTGGGACACCTATGACGCGGATGTTATTGCGTCTTACCCTATTTTCATATTCCTTCAGCCGATGGGACATTTGATCATTCACCGATTTCAGATTTCCAAGTTCAGTTTGGAGTTCCACCACATCGGCCGTGAAGCTGGAGGTCTTCAGATCCAGTGACTTGACTTTTTCATTTGTTTTAGACATGTCGGCCCTAATCAGGGTGACATCCACAGCAACCGTGTCGATTTTGTTAGCCAGGGCCTCGTATTGCTGGCCGATGGTTTCCCTCATGCCGGTGATGGCGCCCATAATGTCCTGCAGGGACAACTCAGCAGGAACAGAAGGGTCGTCTCGGACGTCCTCCGGGGTACGACTGGAGAGCCCAGGGGAGCCTTTGGCTTGAGTATACCGATCCATAACGTTTTTCTGGACCGGTCCACCACAAAGAGACGTTTTGGTCTTCCGCTTCTCGGCCTCACCCCTGCCCGACATACTGGAGACTGCTCCCCGGAGGGGCCCGCGCGACCTGGTGAAAATGGCCGCCGGCAGGGCGGGTGCCAACAAAACCACAGGAGCTGGCTCGTATGGCCAAAAAGAAGTCACAGTGTGGTTCAAAAGAAATGAGATGAGGAGGCAAGTCAGACACTAAGTGGGGGCTGGGTTGGTCCCCAGCCGGGCGAAACGGTCTCTCAATCAGACCATGCGGGGATCCGGGAACGAAACCGAAAGTAGAGATGCGACCTCCAGGGAGGTCCCACAGCCGTTGTTGTTCAACTCCGTCCCGGATCCGCAAGTAGCCAAGTCCCCGGCACAGCCTCCAGGTGGGCCTCAAAAGTTCAAAATGCCATAATTTTGGTTACCCAAGTCCGATTTCAATTCTGAGAAGAGCTATGGACTCAGTCGAGGTTCATTTTCGAAGTACCGTCCTAGAAATCAGGATGTCCTCAGGATAAAGTGCGAGGAGTGGCGAGGGTCCGGGGAGCTCTGTGCTCACGCGACCATCTTGGATGCTCGCTAAACTCCTCCCCCCATGTTCATTTTCAGCACCGGTTTGTTGGACCCTTTGCACTCCACATCCAGCACTTGGTCCGCTATGTAGAGGACTTCCTCCAGGTCCTCTTCGCCTCCTTGCCCTTCTTCTTCGTCGGCACTGATCTGATCGACATACCTGACTGCAGCACCTCTGGGCTTCCTCCTGCAGACTTTCTCGTAGTGGCCAAATATGCCGCAGTACGAGCATTTCGCCCTGAATGCTGGGCACACTTTGTCATTGCCCACATGTGAGGTACTGCCGCACCTGTAGCAACTCATTCTCTTCTCTCCACCCGCTTTCTGTTGCGCACCTGCGTTCGGTTGGTTCCTTTTCCAGTATTGGTTTCTGGGTGGACCACCTTGTTTCGGTCTGTCTCCTTTACTGTTCACCATCACTCTGCAACAGTTTGTTTGCTCCCTTGTTCCTTCCTTGCTGCTTCCGCACATCGCTTGGACAATTCTGCCTTCTTCACCAAGGCCCACACTTCTTTGAGGGGTGCGTCCCCATTCACCCATAATTTCTCTTGCACCGCTGTGTTCGATGTGTGCATAATGATTTGGTCTCTCACCAGTTCGTCATGTAGGTCTCCGAACTTGCATGTCAGTGCCAGTTTTTGTAGTGCTGCAACATATTCATCAATCGTCTCGCCCGTCTCCTGCTTCCTCTGGAAGAAATTGCATCTGTCTATGGCCACACATACGACCGGTCTGTAGTGCGCATCTATATCTTCTATTGCGTGCTGGAAGACATCTGTGGCCGTGGCCGGCCTAGTGACCTTGACTATGTTATCGTACACTCTTAGCCCTTCCAGTCCTAAATTATGCAGGAGAATCTTCCTCCTCCTTGGACTGGAGAATTCCGCATCTCCTTCCTCCTCTAATGCCGATAAGTAGTTGAGAAAGTACCTCTTCCAATCTTCCCATGGCATCGTGGGGTCTCCCCTCTTGGGCAGGAAAGGCACCATGCTGGTGAGTGAATTGGAGGGAGTAGCCATCCTGAAGTTGCCCCTTGGTGGAGCTAGGGCTTGCCCGTTGTTACTGGGTGGGCTACCTGGTGCTTGCCCTTCCTCTCTCTCACCCTCCTGGGTATGGCTGCTGTAATCGCTATCTGCCTCTTCTCGGGTGTCCGGTTTGCTTTCCTCCTGACTCCTCAGGTAGAGGGCAGGCTCTTCTTCGCGTAGGCCGCGCTCGCGGCTCGTGTCACTGCTGTTTGACTCCGTTCCCGCCTTGTGCGGCCGCCCTCGCTTACTCTCGTGACTTTGAGAGTGGGCGTAGCCTGGCCTTGTTTGCCTCTTCTCCTCCACAGCCTTAGACTTCTCACCTTTGGGCTCGGGTATTTGGGGCGCTCCGCGGCCTCTCGTCGCCCTTGGTGCCCCCGCAGCTCCGTTTGTGCCACAGGTGTGTGTAGGGTGCGTTCTGTCCTTGTTCTTCCTTTGCCCGATGGCCCTGCTCTCAGCGTTTCCTCTGCCGCGCTCCGAGATATGGTTGTACACATGGGTTGGCTTTGGTTTCTACAGCTCCTTCGTTTTCGCTTTCGTATGACGTGTGCTTTACCATGTGGGTCTTCACGCTTTTTGTGCATCCTGCCGACTACGCCATTGTGAAAGCTATGCTTTTACCTATAATAGATTATGCTGGAGCCAAAGTATTTAAAGATAACTACTTTTAATCTCGGAGCGCCGTGAAAATGCACTGTACACATCGGGCTCGGCCGCTATCTAAAGTGGGATAGGTCCGTGTACTGGCGGTGAGGGCTAGACCTTCTTCTAAATCGCAAAAACACACAGTGCCCGCACCACAATTACTTAGTCAGTGCTTTGATAGGGAAAGAAACCAATTTATTGTGACTTCCCTAAGACAATATTTACTTTGTGTCCATTATTTTATACTTTTTATCTTTTTCGAGAACTTATAACAGAAAGATGGACAATACATGCACGATATTTACAAGACTAAATGCACTTTGTACAAACTTCAAACAAAAACATTATGTACAGTTTAAAACATTTTTGCATCAAACATTTATACACAAACAACAAAATATATTACATTCAAACCATGAGGAAAACAAATTTTGAGGGGGAATATGAAACGACTAAATGACTTGAAAGCGTTTGAGTACTGGATCAGCCGGTCCTAGTATGTTACATATGACAATTTATTCCGCCCAAACAAAACTGCAGACGCGTTTCTAGACCAGGCGTGGCATCACTGGTCTTTCATCAGGGCTGTGGATTCTGAATTTCAAGTTTTCGTTAGAGGAAAATCGAGGATATGACTCTTCGAATGGTCCAGTTCACTATTTGTAGTGGCCCAAGTGGATGTCTTGGTATTGTTGGAGTGCCGAAGCACAGCGGATTCGCTCGTACAACGTAACCATCAAGTTTGTTTCCTCTTGATGAGAGAAAACAGATCCCATTAACGGCGTGCGGTGGCAAGGAAGTTGGACAGAGACTTTTGGCCCCCGGCTCCCCAGGTTTAACACTACGAGATCCGATAAGAAAACGAACTTGATGGTTACGTTGTACGAGCGCATCCGCCATGCTTCATCCGTTGAACAAAACAATCTAACGAGACACAAACATTCTCAAACCAATATCCAAGCCTGAATCTTTCTAGTGAAAACTGAAACCTCTTCTGATGAACCACAAAACAAATATCAAATGATGAATTGTTGGATAGAATAGCTGGTAATATTTAAGGACACTCCAGCCAACAATGCACTTGGCATCAGGGGTGTAATCCAGGCCCCTGCAGCACCTGTGGCGCAGAGGGGCCCAACCCTTCAGTGGCACCCATCAGTCTAAGGGCTACGAATATCTGTCAGACATGCAAGTCTAATGGGCCCCTTATCACCTTCTGCAGGGGAGTCCCACCATTTTACATTATGCCACGCCACTGCTTGGCATTGTACATTAGAAGTGTGTTACGCAAGAGAATCATTGTTTTTTTTCAAAAGCATTTGTCAGTTAAAGTTTACTTTTAAATATTTTAAAAGGACTTTGTTAGAAATATGTCAAAAATGTGTGGATGTAGTTGAGCTGATAAACACATAAAACGTTAGCCATTTTAGGAGCAACGATTAAAAGCTTGATGGTTATCTAAAGAGTGCTTCTTGTTTGTACTTTTGATGGCCCATCTCCCTGCTCCCGTTCCCGGCAAAGGTCATCGAGAAAATCGTAAACATGCAGACAACAACATCTTGGACCCGTCCCAGTCCGGATTCAGACGAAACCACAGCACCGAGACAGCCCTTATCGCCTCTGCAGACGACATCAGGCGCCAACAAGACAACTGAGAAACATCAGCCCTCATCCTCTTGAATATGTCAGCCGCCTTCGACACGGTCTGCCATCGCACTCTAAAGACACGCCTCCTAGAAGCCGGAATCCAAGAGAAGGCCCTTGACTGGACCACGTCCTTCCTCTCCGGCAGAACCCGGAGCGTCCCACCCTTCCGATCCAAAGACACCGACATCATCTGCGGCGTCCCCCAGGGCCCATCCCTAAGCCCGACGTTGTTCAACGTCTACATGGCCCCCCTCGCACAAGTGGCCCGCAATCACAACCTCAACATCATCTCCTACGCTGACGACACCCAGCTCATCCTCTCCCTCACCAAGGACCCACACACCACCAAAACCAACCTCCACGAGGGAATGAATGCAGTCCCCGACTGGATGAGGAGCAGCCGTCTGAAGTGGAACTCGGACAAGACGGAGGTCCTCATCCTCGGACCCACCCCCTCAGCCTGGGACGACTCCTGGTTGCCAACCACACTGGGAACAGCACCAACACCCACCGACCATGCACACAACCTAGGATTCATCCTCGACTCCTCCCTCTCCATGTCTAAGCAGGTCAACGCTGTCTCCTCCTCCTGCTACAACACCCTCTGCATGCTCCGCAGGATCTACAAGTGGATCCTGACCGAAAAAAGAAGAACGATGACACAGGCCCTTGTCAGTACAAGACTGGACTACAGCAACGCACTCTAAACAGGAATCCCAGCCAAACACCTACGACTACAACGCATCCAAAACGCCTCCGCCCGACTGATCGTCAACGTCCCCCGCCTCAGCCACATCACCCCCCACCTGAGAGACCTACACTGGCTCCCCGTCGACAAGAGGATCACCTTCAAGCTCCTCACCCACGCACACAAAGCCCTCCACAACGCCGGAACAGCAAAATCAGCTTCAACACCCCCACCCGCCAGCTCCGCTTCGCCAGCCTCGCCGCTGTCCCCCCGCATCCAACGAACGTCTCCGGCAGCAGATCCTTCTCCTACCTCGCCGCCAAGACCTGGAACACCCTCCCTACCCTCATACGGCAGACCCAAGACCTACTCGCCTTCAGAAGACTCCTCAAGACCTGGCTCTTCGAGCAGTAGCAGCCCCCCCCCCCCCTCCCATTAGCGCCTTGAGACCCTCACGGGTAAGTAGCGCGCTTTACAAGTACTCTGGTTGATTAATTGATAGATGGCTTGTGTATTGACAGGTTGGCAATAGTGACTTTAAATCGGCGAGGGAATCGGGCCGGACGTCGATGCTCAGTCACAATTTTATAGTCTACAGGATGGATGCGTTCCATAGGACACTTTGAACTGGATTGTATCCAACGAGATGAAGATTAGCTAGATAAACAAATCAAATGTTCTCTCTAGATTCATAAGTTCTTTTCTAGGAGGAAACTGACCGCATATTTCCTTGGTGCAATGTAAACTTTTGCTTAAAAGAAACTACCTTACCTCCATTCATTGTCTGCTTCGTAGGAGGGTTTGAGTAGGTTTATTATTCGTTTTATTATCACGCTTTTCTTTGTTCCTTCATTAAAACAACTGTTTGGGTTCTGATATTCACTTCCATGGCATCTTTCTGCAGCCTCCAAAGCTCACATCAAACAAAATTCCCATGAACGTCTGTGACACAAACATATTCTATTGACCGCTGTCAGTGGGTTAAATAACTTCTTAATGGCAGTTTTCTGATTGCTAGTGCTTTCAGAAACACATTATCATTAATTCAGCAGGTTCATAGTCTCTTAGGACACACACAGCATAATACACACCTACTCATTCATAGACTTCTTACTTCGCTACATCCAGGCGATTGGTTTTCTCGCTCCTCCTTAAAGTTGTATGTGATGTTCAGATAATAAAGATGTAGATAAGAGAGGAGCACTCAGGGTGTAATCAGTAGAGTTCCTATAAACTAATGCTAATCCAAGGGTGCAGCACTACTAAAATGTGTTGGCTGGCACAAGAAATTAAGAGAACAACTAAGTAGGGGAAACCTACTTGTAGTGCGCACTGTTCCTATTGGAAAACGCCTTTTTCCAACAATATGAGAAACAGTGTTCAAATTATTTGATACTCAATAGACAGTGACTAGTTTCTCGTTCTATTATTTAATTTGTATTCATAGAACTTTTGTGCAACATGTATACATTAATACATTATACTCATGTATGTTGATGTATGTCTGTTCATTCTGTAGAACAATAAACCTATGTTACATGAAAATAAAACTTTGTATACAGAATACATTTTCTTTACATATTTCTAGGCATTTCAAAAACATTGATTATGGGTGATACACAGAAAGGTGTAGGTTGATTATCTTGAAAATCGAAGCCCGATGCATTTCGGGACCCGGAGGTACCCTTCCTCAGGGGCGAAATCCTGTAGCATACAAAATGCTTAATGACGAAAATCTCGGAACCCAGAGAAACCTGCAATGTGCAGCTGTGTACATAAAGAGATACTACTAATGGGATAATATCCCGAGAATATCAAGAGCAGTGACTACGGGTGTGTTGACAACAGAATACGTTGAAAGAAGCTTTTCAGCGATGGTTACCTGGGAGGAAGGTTGTAAATATGGAAACACTCCGTAAGCGTAGCTAATGGGGTAGATACAGCTTCAGATAGTGGCGGAAACGGGAACCGCTTGGCTTCTCGACAGTGCTCTTGTTCGATTTCCTAGACTCCGACTGGAACGTTCGGGTTCCGAGATTTTCGTCATTAAGCATTTTGTATGCTACAGGATTTCGCCCCTGAGGAAGGGTACCTCCGGGTCCCGAAATGCATCGGGCTTCGATTTTCAACACCCTCCCGCTTTGCAGCTTAAACCCCCCACCTCCCTAATGACCCTTCCCAGCTTTACTCATCACTTAAAGCACTGCTCTCGCATTCTAGGATCCCTTCTATTCTTCTCCCTCGCTTGCTCTTCATCACAGTGTCTCCATAGCCAAGCAACAGAACATGGCATGCAAATAAAAAACAAAAGTGAAAAAAACACTGACAATTTCAACTCCAAGATCTCTAACTTTGACAAATGCGAGACCTTTTTCGTTGCAAATGCTTGTCTCCTCTGGGTTCTGAGTGACTTCTTAGAGCTCATTTTTTCTATTCAGTGTTACTCAGAATATCTTGGGGGAAAAATATCCCTGTCGTTCACTGCTACCCATCTATTTTTCTATATATGAGAAGGAGTGGGATCTTCTTGGTAAGCAACCCAAATAGAACATATTTTTGTGGATGATATTCTTTCCATTGTATACATTTTCATGACGCAATCTTGCATGAAAGTTCTCAAATTAGTTTTGGCTCTGGTTCATAAGGATTGTACAATTAACTAACATCTTTAGAGCAACAATATTTTTACAGTAAGTGCGAGACTGTTTCTCATGACTTACTTGCATACGGAATTACCTAGCTTCTATTGCCATCACCTGCAGCAAACACCCTAAAGAACATGGCATAGTGTAGCCAACACTGCTGTGGAATGTGTCATTAATTGCGATTACTTTTGTTCAATGTCCACCGCAAAGTGTGGAGTGGTCTCAATTATCTTATCATCGTGAAAAGAAAAATACTGTATAGGAGGATAGGCCATTGAAATGACGAGAACTCTATACAGCTTATTTAGAGGGACACACGCCAACAACGTGAAGATTCTTTTTTAAATGCGGTATCTTTGTTGCCCAGTTGTTGGTGTTGTAAAGAATGGGAATATAGTTCCATTGTGTCAATTTGGCCAGCTCTAGAACTGGTTTTTCAGGTGAGTTTGGACGAGCACTTATGGTCCAAAATAAATATGTCTTGTTCCTACATTTGGAGATGGATTGGTTACTTTAAAACCTGAATTTTCCATTAGTCTTTTTCGCATGAAAATGTATTTTTGGTTGTTATGGTTGTATCCAAAGAGGCAATCCCAATAACTAAACATGAAATTAAATTTTCACCTCATGGCAGAATTGCAGCACAGCTTTTGATGGCAAGTATGAGCTTCCTGTTTAAACAATTCACTGATCTCTTTCACATCTCTCCGCAAAGTTGACAAGTTGACACTATTCCGTTTCTTGGTCAACAGTACCTGTTGTCAAATATTGCTGCCCCAACATTTGCACCTAGGACACCCATTTTTCTTGAACTTTACCTTTTATCTCCCAGGGTTACTACCCAAGGAAATTGAGTTTATATGTTCCTGATAACTAACTGAGTTGTGTTTAATGCTTTCAGATCTGATGCAACGTGGAAACTCGAGAATCCTCCAGCGAGGCCCCACATTGAAGGATCAAGTAGGGTTGTCTCTGCCACACAAAACAGTCAACGGGTTACAACGATGACAACAAGGATAGCTGCGCGCGTTGAGGGGGGATGCCACAACAATGGGAGTATCTTCTGCACTATTCTTTGATTTGGGCACCAGTCCTTAACTCGTGCCAATGTTCCTCACAAAACTGGACAAATGCGACCTTACCTTCGCTGTAGGGCTGAGTGGCTATTGTGAGTCAGAAGAAGAGAGCATGTCATATGCTTGCAGTATACAGTGAACACAGTAAACAGATGATGGTACACTACAATAATCATGGACGCTTCGGAGGCACAAGTGATAGGACTGACAAAGGAATTGAGAACATTCTGCAAATTGTTCACCTGTTGAACAGAATACTAGTTAACTTCGCTTAACAGTCAGCAGGGTGTTTCGCAGCTAGTCATTCATCACAGCACAACCGGTTTTCTTGATCACTAACCAAATGCCACTGCCTGCTACTAAAACCTCGGAGTACGTAACCGATATCAAACTGTGCACTTTTGTTGAGAAATCCCAGGGAATCTGGGGGGCATTCTTGATTGGTGCTGCTTCTCGCCTCCAGGAAAGGTCCACTGCCAAAGACGAACTATGTACCCGTTGCTCTTTTTGGGCCATTGTTGCACAAGTCGAGGCACTTTCTTTTAGGACTATTACTTTTGTTGTACCAATGACTTCCTTTGGCCACATAGTTGAAACACGAACAAACTATGTAAAGTTCTTTCCAATCCATGATTTACCAATGTTTTGGGTGCGTTATTGGGGAGCTCCCTTTTTCTCGCTGCAAAGAAATACTTTGATCAATCCCAAACAGTTGGAACTCGTTCCGAATGTCAACCCTGCTTGGCAGTGAAGACTGAAGGAAAAGGTCCTAAATCTAAGTGGTGGGCTGAGATTTTGAATTCACTGTCATGCACCCACTCTATGACCAGACTCACCTCAATCAGCCAACCAGTGACCTTTGAATTCCAATTTGACTGTTCAAGACTGTTAGTGTCAGCCATGTTAAATTGGTATACGGCCATTTCAGTACTCCATTTTGTGGTATTTCAATACCAGCTTGAAAAGGCAGAACTCAACGTTGCAGCTAATTGGCAGCATGTTTGAAGGGAACCATTATTCAAGCAGTGTAGCATTACGGTAATTAGGTTTTTTACGATTTTAAGGACACATTTGTTGTCTTGAGGGTAAGAAGGACAACTATGACTTGCGTTAGAATTACAGTTTTGGATCCATTTCCAAGATGCATTTATTATCTTTCCAAATATACATGAACAAAATGTGCTGACTATTTTTAAGAGTAAATAATGGAGCGAGTGAAGGTGGCAAAAAGTGTTAACACCATATACATTTACGTGCGCCCTTTACATGTACAATCAGTGGCTAGTGTACTGTCCTATTTACAATGTTTTTAACACAATATCCTCCAATATAGCAATGTATAGAAGTACTGAATGGATTACTATAGCACTACTGCTCTCTGTCAAGAGTTATACCATTTGTTAAAGTTCTAGCCACAAGTTATAGGCTCGGGCGACAGGTGATGGCTCATAACCGGGGAGGCAAGTACAGCTCAAGGCAGAAGGTATGTTATGCTTTAGAATAATTCGATCCACTGAGAGTTGAATGTTTGTCATTAAACAGAATTGAACAGATAAATATTGTAGCAAAAGAACTTTCCGAGCTATCATTTGCCCTCTGGCCCACCATTGTCTTCATTGGAGGTGCGAACATTCGAATGCTCTATTGAGCGATATTGCCTTCATTTCGGACAATTATGGGCCCGAGCCTCAGGCAAAGACACAGAACAAGGGGTGTAATTAACAGCCTGTTTTCCTGTAGGAAAGTGCAATCAGGCTGTGGAGCCACACATACCCCTTTCAAAAAATAGGCATTGCAGTTGCAGCAGGAGCTGTCTCTTACCTGTTCTCCCATGGCCCTTTATCAGCCTCTTGGGGAGCAGCCACTGGTTTACAGACAGTCGTCTGAGCTCCTCCCTTTGCTTTCGCATAAAGGGAAGCCTAGTTTGCAACAAAACAAAAAAGAAAAAACGGAAACGCATGCTGTTTTCACTTTTTTTTAGCTGATTAGCTCAAAAAGTATAAAAATGTATGTTTATGCATTTTTTCTTTTTTTTTATGATAGGGCTTCCTTTTCATCTGAAGCAAGTGGGTGATCCCAGGCCGCCATTTGTAAACCAGTAGTTGCTCCTGTAGAGGCTGAAGGAGCGCTGTGGGAGAATGGAGTTTTTTTTCTACCTGTCTTTCAGGCAAGAGAAAACTCCTGCTCCTTCAAAGCCCCCCGGCCCATAGCACACCGGAGGGACATTAAGAGCCCACAGCACATACTGCTCCATTTGTGCTCTTGTATCAATAACTGTAATCAGCAAAGGTATTATTCTTGCAGGCTGCTTAGCTCCCAACTACTAACAATAGAGGACTAAGTCCAGTTAACTATAACTGCTGAATTGCTGTGGGTTTGTGTGGGTAAAACATCAGCCTAACTATAACGTCCCTGTAATCTTTTGGTTTTTTTCAGTAAATATTTATATAAAATAGGGGTATGATTTATTAAAAGCAAAGTTGCTGCGTTTTGTGACCGGGATAGAGATGAACAGCCCCATATCTACTAAGATATGGCGCTCTTCAGCTCTCTCCCTGTGCTGGTGCACTTGAGGCTGCCTAGCACCAACGCAGGTACCCTGGCACCATGGTGGAAGGGTACATGCATTGCGAGCAGGATTGTTTTTGTGCATGAGTGAATACCATCCTGCACAAAACAGTCCTTAGATGTTTTATGGGAAAAGGAATTAAAGCGGAGAAATGAAGATATTTCTCCTCGTTATGCCTCTGTCAAAAATACCATTTTGCTTCAAACCCAGGTTTACTAGTCTTTGTAATTATGGGTACACAACAAAATACATAGGTTGATGCATGGGAATGCCCATGCTCCACCCATGTAATGCCTACTTGACTCAAAGTAAATAAAGGCAGCGCTATGCGTTGCATTACTTTGTATTTACTAAACTGTGCAAAGCCACACAAGTCGACTTTGCGTGGCTTGTTAAATGCCAAAAGGAATTTTGCATCAGGGCTGCTCCACAAAATTGATGCAAAACCTAACACAAAATCATAATAAATTAGGACCTAGGTATCTGCCACAAAGTTCATGACAGCATTAATAATATAGAAGAGATGGTGCTGACTGTGGGTGAGATCTCTTTGCAGCCCTTACAGGCACACAAGGCACTTAAGGCTGTGTAGAAAAACGTAGGGGCATATTATCAAGAAAGCTCGATACATTATCGCCACTTTTATCGGCACGAAACTGCCGATAAAGCGGCGATAATGGGCTTGATAATATGCTCTATGGAATTACAATCGAAGCCCATGTTAGATGTGAAGACATCTAACATGGGCTTTGATTGGAATTCCAGAACCACAGGTCATAAGTGATAAATCAGTGGACATTGTGGACTGTACTGTACAGATTATTCATGTGGTGCCAGTTATTACTATATGACAAGTAAACAGACTGTCACTGGAGTGGTGTCGAAGTGGCGGGAGAGCATAATATGGAAAATTTAAATCCAGCGGGAGAGGTAATTTTTATTGTAACAGAGTAAATGTTGATGAGGCCCGAACAGAAGCACCAGGCAACTGCAGAGGTCACAACATCAACCCCCCTACCTCGCAATTGGTCATGATGCCTCCCAGCTTCCCTTATTTTAAGGGCCATGAAGTTCATTAGACACAGACAACAAATGTTCTGTCTTGTTGCAAACAACCCTTGCTCATTGGTAAAGAGGCTTGCACATTGCAAGTCAGTCCCACTCAATGTGAAGGTGTCACACTTACCAGGAATTCACTTACTGTGAGTGTGCCTTGCTCACTGGGAGGAGCCCCACTGCAGTATCTCTCCCTCTTTTTGAACAAGTCTATCTCCATCTCATTCAAAAGCGCCCTTCAAATTATTGGACTGCGTGCATCTAGATATTCTCCTGCTCTCAACTGTATTGAGGGCCAGATTTGTCAAGGTTTTACATCACCTGTGTGCCATGTAAGGGGGCTCAAGAGCAACACAAAACCTAATTGAGATTTATCAAGCCACCTAAGGCCACCTTTCATGGCTCTGCATAGCCTCATAAATCTGCAGTAAAGCAAGGTAGTGCAAATCGCTGCGTTGCATTACTCTGTCCCAGTGAGGCGTTCCGTGGATGGAACGTGGATATCCCCACACATCCACCCATGGATTTTGGCGCATTCCCAGATTTACCATTAGTCATAGACCTGAGACTGTGTCAAAATGCTACGCCTCCCCAGGTGAGGCGTAACAAGGATAAATATCTCTATTTCTTATGGTTTTTACTCTTTGTACGAGTGCTGCATTATGCAGAACAAATAGAAAGAGGATATTGCCTCTGAAGGTGTCCCTTCTTGCACAAAAACTACCCTGCCTGCAACTCAGGGACTCTTACAACATGACAAAAGGGTATCTGCATTGGCACTAGGCAGCACATTGTCCTCCAGCGCTAGAAAAGGACAGCAATGTGCTGTATAATATAGCCTTATAGCCCGCCGTAGAGGGCTATACCGGCTATTAAAGGCCTTCTCCAGTGTTAAAGGCCCCGAGCCGAAGGCGAGGGCCTTTAACAAGGGAGAGGGACTTTAATAGCCGATATAGCCCATCTACGAAGGGCTATAAGGCTATTAGAACATTCTGCCACTAGAGGGCAGAATGTTCTAACAAAAAAACAAAGCCTTAAGGGAGCGTGAGCGGATTGGAATCCTCTCAGTGTCCCCGAAGCCTTTGTTCACAGCCAGAGCTGTGAACAAAGAAACATGTTGGAGTTCTAAGCTTATACCAGCCATTATAAGCCCAGAGCGCCCAACATTCCAATGTTCTAATATTGAATATGGTCCATTTGTGCCCTTTCTCGCAGTGCAGCAAGGTGGCTTGTTGTGCTGCGTGAAAGATTGATAAATAGGCCACTAATGAGGACTCTTGAGCTGCCCTCTGTTCAGCCTTAGCCTACCCATGCCTCACATCCTTTCATCCTTTACTTTTACCCTGTCATCTTTGAATGATTACCTGCCCTTTTGGTGTTTTAGCCTGTCATAGTTGAATCTCACAAATCATGTACTGAGAATGTAAAACTGTTTCATTAACCATTCCTGTTTACCCTCAAATGCCCTGGAGATTCTTCGCCTGCATCTCTCAGTTGTGACTGCCCCACCTTAGCTCTTAGCTTGATGATACTGCCCATAGCTTGCCATTGAGTGTCAGCCTCCTCTCCTCTGACTGGCTCCCTTTCTCATCTTCACTACCTCCAGCTCTTACCATGTTCACACCATGTGAACACATAGAAGCCCATTCTGCAGTTTTGTAATTAAGTTATTCTTGATACAAAGGGACTACCCAGTATGTTGGGAAAGTACTGAGGACTCACTAAAGTGGGACACTTTTTTTTTTGCTTGAAACCATTTTTAACCTGTTCTAGTCTTATTGCTTTTAGTTTCTACGATGAGACGCTGATCATGAGCAATAATTCATCAACATTAGATGTACCAGTGCCTTATAATTCGCAACTTAAGGTCCAATTCACATCCATTTTTTTCACCTAAGTTTTCACCTAAGTTCCCCCTAGATGCACAAAAATAGCCATTTATCAGCGCAGACTCAACGCCCTGCCTCACAGAATCAAGATATGTGGAATTTTACCATTACAAAATGCATTTACTAACATAATACAGAAAGTCTGCTAAAATGGCGGATTTTCTTAATTTATTAAAGTGGAAGAAGTAGTGTTAATCTGGGCACTGGGCAGAAACTTAACATCCCCCAAATCGTAAGGGGGTGTATATTCATATATATCTTTCTGTAGTCTTCCACATGCATAGGCATATAATTTTACTCATAGTAATGGCAGGAGCAAGTGTCTTGCAGGGAAGGCATATACATTGAGAACAGCACCATATTTCATGGAGCTGTAGGAGAAGGGGGTTCTCCAGGAATTTTTTTTCCACACTAAGAAAAAGAAATACCACAAAATGAAAGAAAATGCATACTGTTGTCTGTGCCATTTACTGATCAGATTTTCAACAAAATTAAAATACTGTTGGTGTGAATATGATACAAGTAACATACTCCTGAAATGTTGTAGATTTTCAGGAGTATTGATGGGACTCATTGGAAATGGCTTAGATGTCAGAAATTTGCTCCAAACCTCTGATAAGCCTATCGAAAGTAATTCAAGAATCATGGTTTGACAAGGACACAGCAATCAATGACAAAGTGATATTAAAGATGGCATAAACTGTGACTTGAATATTGCAGACTTTGAATTACTCACCTTTATTAGCAGAAGCAGACAGTTAAAATAAATTAGTGCTGGACATCCTAAGAGAGAAAACCTGACATTTTTCAGAGTTCCTGTTTTGAATCTTTTTATTTATAAATGTGAAATCATGTGTGTACACAATACAGCTATGGTTTCTGTAAATAGCATATAATGCAACTCAAAATTTATTTACAGTTAACATTACCTTTTTATGTTGTATACATTGACTAATATAATGTTACGTTACAGATAGCGAAAACACTTACACTAAAATGTTATCACATAACTTATTAACAGATTCCTGATTTTGCTGTCCTAATGGTGGTCTTGTTCTTGTTGGCATATAGCGGGCTACTGTAACTGAGACGATGCTTGGTGCATTCTGAACCGTGCGGAAATTGTGGAAGAGCGGCCACTGGCCAGCAGTGCTTTCTTACATTTTTCTGTTTGTTGCCTTTATGCATATACTCCTTCAGCAGTGCTGGCATTTGATATATGAAGGACGTATTTTTTTCTAATATTTTTTAAGAAAGCATCTTAATGTAAAATAATCATTAAATGAAAATTGTGCATATTTATATTCCTTTAATAAAATGCTATATTTTGACATTGGATTGAGTTGTTTTTTATTTTAGATAAATTATGTTTGAACTCATGTCGATGTCTGAATGCTCGATTAAAACATTTATATTTACATGTGATCAAGCCTCCCTGGAGGCGAAACGCGTCATGGCGGCAGCGCTGGCTTCTAGAAAATAAATACCGTTCACCAGCACCTTTTGGGTCGGCTCTTTGGTGCTAAGCATTTGGACACCTGTTGTTCCGTGTAACAAGGCAAGGTAACAAGGTTCGCTATATATATATATATATATATATATATATATATATATATATATATATATATATATATATTTATATAATTTTTTAGGCAAACAACCCTCCAACGAAAAGCGAACTGGCTCACCAGACATTTTGATCACACTTCTTTTAATCCATTGAATACAGCATAACTATTTTTACATGTTTCAACAGGGATCAGTTTTTTTTCGCCAATCACATTCTTATTACTTGTGTAAAGCCCGTCAGACCATGGGGAGTAGATTTAAGGAAATACTGGGCATGTTATCAAGACAGGCAATAAAATTATCGCCGCTTTAGCGGTTGAAAACTGCTGCTAAAACGGCGATAATGAGCTTGATAATATGTCCTATGGTATTCCAATTGAATCTCAGGTTAGATGTCCTTCACGTCTAACATGGGCTTCAATTGGAATTCCATAGAGCATATTATCAAGCCCATTATCGCTGTTTTATTTATTTATTTTTTTAAATTTTTGAAAACCTTTATTTCACAAGAGCACACAGCTATTCAGCCTAACATCCCGGAGGCAAGGCAGCATAGTAGGCAGAGCATAATAGTGCAAATCAGGTACGGCAGGAAATTATAGGTTTATTTTATAATTTTATAACAATAAGAAGAAAAACGCCAAATGGCGCAGAAGAGTGGCAATGGGAGAAGAATACAGCAAGGAATGGAAGGCGCCGGGAGGAGAAAGAAACCAGCAGCTTAGAAGTACAGAAGAGTAAAGGATGGTAGGAAGGGGGGGGGGGGGGGAACAGGATCAATCAGGTATCGTACACAGTCGGTGTCATAGGTCACAGTGACAGGTGCTCATCCAATGAAACAGGCTCGGGCGGCAGACACACATCACCCCGGTAAGAGTTCCAAGCACCCCACACCCTGTTCCATTTGTTAGGTTTACCCCTGGCAATATAGACAGTCTTCTCCCGGAACATACACCAATCCATGTTGGCCTTCCACTGTATCACCAGGGGCCCCGTATTGGCCCCCCACCTCTGAGCGATGTCTCTCTTGGCCACCATATTGCCTAGGGTCACCCACTGAGTTTGGGCTGTGTTGTGATCTGTTGGCTCCCAAATGTTGAGGAGGCACCTACGAGCTTCCGCCGCAATCCCCACTCCAGACACTTCGCTCATGATCCTGTGAATCCTCCTCCAGTAGGACGCTATGGCCGGACATTCCCACAAGATGTGTAAGAAGGTAGCGAGGGCACCACATCCTCGACGACAGAGGCCATCGGGCGAGTAACCCATGTGTATAAGGCGGGGGCCAGTAACGTATACCCTGTGCAGGATTTTAAATTGGACCAGACGAAGCCGAGATGAGATGGCAACCTCCTTAGGGGAGGACACTGCACTCTGCCAGTCCTCCTCGTCGATTTCCAGGCCATCAGCCACCCACTGGTCTCGCAGCCCAAGGAGAAGGTCAGTGCGAACATTAATTAGTTTTTTGTAGGACAGTGAGATTGCGCTATCGGGCATATGGCCGTCCAGCACTCTGTCCTCAAGCGGTGAGCTTTCCGGGATATCCTCCCCAGGGGTCATAGCAGAAAGCAAGGCATGCCTCAGCTGGGCATATCGGAAGAACCCCGAGGCACCCAGTTGGTACTCAGTCTGTAGCTGGGGGAAGGTCTTGATGGCCCCCTTGGAAATCACATCCTCCACCCTAGTGATGCCAATGAGGTCCCATTTGTCAAAGCCCTTGGTGTGCCACAGTCTGCCCAACATATCGGATTCATACAGAGGAGTAAAGCCGGTCAGTCTGCCCTGCCATCCCTGCACCTTGGTGATCGTACGCCAAATAGAGACTGCCGTCCTCGTGGGACCGGACATACGCCGATCCAGAGATCTGGAGTAAAGGGCTCGGTAATAATTACCACCACTCATAAGCCACCTGTCCATAGCGTAGCCGGGGCTATTCACCGGCCCGTAAAACACGTGATTGAGGGCTGCAAGCTGGGAGGCCCAATAGTACCTACGAACATCCGGTAGTGCTATGCCCCCGTCGTACCACGGGAGCGTGAGCTTCGTGATCGCCACCCGAGGGCGGCCATCCCAAAGTAGGGCCCGCTGAAGACTCTCAACTTCGCGGAAGTATCGGGCCGGTACCGGGTCTTGAGTGTTTTGTAGGGCATACAGGAATCTGGGCAAGGACATCATTTTAAACAGGGCCGCTCGGCCAAGCAGGGAGAGCGGGAGCTTACGCCAGCCCTCCACGTCGCGTCGAAGGCGCTGCAGTGGGGGGAGCAAATTCTGGTCGTATCGAACCTTCGGGTTCCCAGAGATGTAGATCCCTAGGTACTTGAAGCCCTGTGTGGCCACCTGAATGTTGCAGCCTCTGGGGAGGCGCGGCGTGTCCCCTTTCAATACGTATAGGGAGGACTTGGCCCAATTGATAATCAGGCCAGAGTATCTCCCAAAGTGTCTGAGCACTTCACAGGCAACAATGAGAGACTTGTACGGGGACGTCAGATACAGGAGGATGTCGTCCGCGTACAGGGAGATACGGTCCTCGAAGTGAGGTGCCCAGGTGATACCATGGAGGTCAGGGTGGAAGCGCAGTGTGGCCGCCAAGGGCTCGAGAGCCAGGGCAAAAAGGAGAGGCGACAGGGGGCAGCCCTGCCTGGTACCCCTGTGAAGGACAAAAGACGTCGACAGGCGACCATTCACGGATACATTAGCCATTGGGCTGGCATAAAGAAGTTTCACCCAGCTAAGGAAGACCGGGCCAAAACCGAACTTAGCTAACACTGCCCAGAGGTAATTCCACTCGATGGAGTCAAACGCCATGGAGGCATCGAGGGATGCCAGCACAGCTGGCTCCGTAAGGGTGTGTGCCCTAGCCAGGGCGCCGTGAAGCCGTCTCAAATTGAGGGCAGTGTTGCGGTGCGGAATAAAGCCCGACTGATCCGGGTGCACCAAGTCGCCAATAACCCCAACCAGTCGGTTGGCAAGCAATTTGGCGAGGACCTTGGGTTCGGTGTTCAGGAGGGAGATAGGCCGATAAGAGCGACACACATCCCTTGGTTTACCGTCTTTGTGGATGACCACTATAGTGGCCACCCTCTGGTCCAGGGGGAGAACGCCGGCGTCTCGCGCCTCCAGGAACATAGTACGGAGACGCGGGGAGACCACGTCAGGCCGTATCTTGTAGAGCTCAGCCGGGATTCCGTTGGGACCCGGCGCCTTGCCAGATCTCAAGGAGCGAATCGCAAGGGCAATCTCGTCAGAAGATAAGTCCCTATCCAGATCATCGCGATCCGCCTCAGAGAGACAGGGAAGATCCACGGTCGAAAGAAGTTCTGCCGAGTCGGCCTCTGAGCAGTCAGAAGTGGAGGTGTAAACACCCCTGAAATAGTCGGCAAAAGACTCGGCAATGGCGGAGGGGTCAGTGACAGGGGTTCCATCTGCCCCCAGGATCTCGGGCACAACCCGACTGGCCAACTCCCTCCTGTCCAACCAGGCCAACAACTTGCCAGCCTTGTCTCCCACGTCATAGATACGGCCCTGCTGTTCCCTGGCCAGGGTCTGGGCGGCATTCGTAGCGAGATCCCGGTACTCCAATTGCTTTAGGGAAAGCGCATGGAGGAGGTCTGGGTTAGGTTCGGGATCCAGTTGGGCTTCGAGGTTTAAGATCTCTTCCTCGATAGAAAGGAGATCGGCATCTCTATTCCGACGGGCCTCCGCTATTAACGCAAATGCCGCGCCTCTCAGGACGGTCTTGAACGCCTCCCACAGGGTCGCGGCCGACCCAACCGAACCCTCATTCTCGGAGAAGTAAAGGTCTATAGCCTTGGCCAGTAGGGCACGGGTCTTTGGGTTACGAAAGTACCAAGGATTGACCGTTGCCGGTCGCACCGACAGGGCGATATCGAAGTCAAAGGAGACCAGGAGCGGCGAGTGATCAGAAACCCCTCGCGCCAGAAAACGAGCCTCAGACACGGCCGTAGCGTGAGCTGCCAAGGTAAGGATGTAGTCTATACGGGACAAGCTGCCATGTGCGCTGGACAGGAAGGAGTACTGACGAAGCGTGGGGTGTAAGAGTCTCCAACTATCTACAAGGCCCATTGAATCTATAAACGAGGGCAACCACAGTTGAGAGTGGCGAAGGTCTCTAGACGGTTGCCGGTCCAGAGTGCCAGAGCAGACCGAATTGAAGTCACCCCCAACAATGAGTAAGCCGTCAGGCAGAGCTAAGATGGCGCCACCAAGGTCCTGGAACGTGCTGGTCTGTAGGCCAGGCGGGACATAAACTGAAAGTAAGATGAGGGCCCTCCCCTCCCACCGCCCAGCCACCGCTGCGTAGCGTCCCCTATCATCTATCGTAGTGAGGTCAATCTCCAGCGGAAGGGAAGCCCGGACAAGATAGCCCGCCCCCCGAGAGCCTGAAGTGAACCCTGAGTGTGCCACCATCTTGTACCCTTTGCGATTGAGCGCCTTACATGAGTTCCCAATCAAATGTGTTTCCTGTAGAAAAATCACATCAGCATTTGAAGCACAATTCCCCGTTTGATTCGGTCACCCAACCCATTGACATTCCAACTGACAACTTTTAATTTCCTACCCCCCATCATCGTGGCACCCTCCCCTACCCGGCCCGAGAGACCCTTGCAGAATCAAAAGTGCAACAATATACATCACCCATTGCCGAAAGAAAGAAAACAAAATCACACTAAGAGACATTCGAACTTGTCCCAAAACACCCCCCACCCTGCACCCCTGCAGCAGACTAAAGAGCCCCCCAACCAGCAGTGTGCCTGTCGCCCCATTAACTAATCTACAAAAAGCCCAAGAGAAGTAAGGATTCCCCGCGGACACCTCCCGCCGCCCCCCATGAAACGACAGGAGCTCCAATTGCTATTACACTGAAAAAGGGACGAATGTCACATATAGCAGGACCACCAACCGCCAGTGTCTTCGTAGTAGAGCCAGTTCTCACAAATCAGCGCCACCAGCAGCGCCCCCTTCGCTGTTCTCCCGGTCGTCACTACGCTGTGGTAGGGTGTCGAGCCATTCGCTTACGTTGTCCGGAAAGTCAAAGAACAATGCACGGCCTTCGTGCTCGACCCGCAGCTTGGCCGGGAACATCATCGAATACTTGAGTCCCATGTCCCTCAGTCGCCATTTCACTCCGCCGTAGCTCTGGCGTTGTCTCTGTACCGCCCTGGTAAAGTCAGGGTAGAAGTGCACCTCAGAGTTCTGGTACTGTAACGGTCCGTGCCTCCTGGACGCCTGTAAAATTGCGTCCCGATCCCTGAAGTTGAGGAACCTAGCAATGATGGGTCGAGGTGCCGCGCCCGACTTTGGCGGGCCACCTGGTACCCGATGTGCTCGCTCCACCGAGAAGAATTTGCTCAACCCGGGGGGAGTAAGATGGTTCTGTATCAGGTCCTCAACGAACAGGTCTGCCGATGCCTCTTCCGACCCTTCCGGAACGCCAATGATGCGGACATTCTGTCGCCTGGCACGACCTTCATAGTCGTCCAGTCTCCTGGAGAATTGGTCAGAGGCGAGCCGTAGGGTCCGGACCTCGGTTTGCAGGTCCGAGACGTCGGTGGTAAGGCTCGAGGTTTTTAAGTCCAGCGATTTCACCCGATCGTTGGTTTTACCCAGGTCGGCTCTGATGAGGGTGAGATCCACCGCCAATGTGTCCACTTTGTGGGTCAAGACCTCGTGCTGTTTCTGTATTTCGGCTCGGATACCCGAGATGGCCCCCATAATGTCACTGAGGGTGGGCTCGGACCCGTCTGGCGAGCCCGATGAGGAGACGTCCTTAGCAGAGGCCCCCGGTGCAGGCGAAAAGCGTAGTTAAGCATATCTATCAATCCTGTTCTGCTGCACTTGGGACTTGCCACGAACCCCTTTGTTCGATATCTTATCCGGGTCGCCCTTGCCCGCCATGTTGGGTCCGATGAGACCGTGGGGCCACCACACACAGCTCTGAGCCTAAGGTGCGCCGAGCCGAGGTTGTAGAACAGATGTGGAACACAGTCCAGTGGTAGGAGACGCAGCAGTATCGGAAATTCCGCCAGTGGGGATCACCACCCAGCACTACGCATCCCACTCATGCGGAGTGACGGAGACCGAGGAGACAATGGCGCTTCCATGGCAAGGGACATCACACGACGTAGCTCAGCGTAGGAACCTCCGATTCGAAAGCGGGAGGCAGGCTCCGCATCAGTGACCCGTCAGCAGTCGGAATCCACCTACGTGGAACAGGATTTCGAGCAGGATTATTGCGGAGGGTCGGAGGGTCTGCGGAGCTCCGAGCTTACGCGGCCATCTTGCTTGCCCGCGAAGCTCCTCCTCCATTATCGCTGTTTTAGCGTCAGTTTTCTGCCACTAAAGCAGCAATAATTTTAGCGCCTGTCTTGATAAAATGCCCCATTGTGTTTAAAATACCAAGTCTGATCTATTGAACCTAGTTCAAGTAGGTTTCCGCAATAATCTGTTCCCAATTCCATTGAATCAAATTCATTCATGCACATTCCCTCGTATTATTACCATCGAAAGAAAAGTGGGTATTGCAAGTGAATCCATTATCCCATGTAGCACATTGACATCATGAACGTGTGTTTTTTAGGAATTTAAGACACATCTGGTGGCCAAAGAAAATCTTTTACGCCCCTGGGCTGAGTTTCGAAGTAATCTCTTGGAGCCTCGGTGTGGAGGAGCCTGTGTGGTACTCACCATTCGTAAAGTCCTGCAGAAGCCTTCAAATGATTATGTGGTGCTGAAAAGACAGCTGGCATTTCTGCTCTCCACACTCCGAGCCCTGCATGTGATCTCGTTCTTGGCTAGTAAAATATTAAACATGAGAAAATCATACAATAGAGCCATGTTCATGGCTTACTGTTGCGGCTTAAACCTATTTCAGACTGACTCTTACAATATCTTCTTAGATGTGTGTGCACATTTATATGTAGTGTTTTCTGCAGGTACGATAGCATACATACCAATAAAAAAATACATTTATGTTTGGGATTTAATTGTATAGGATAAGATGTTGAAACATTCTGCTTATGGGATCAAATCAACCCACTGTAAAGTACCTATGGATTCATATTTCATTTCAGAAGGAAGTTTGATATCAATTCTAGCTCTGTTTTCAAAGCTAGACTCTGTCCCTCCTCAACCAGCTCTATCTTCAACCTTTGGACGCGATCATCAAAAAAACAAAAGACGATAAAGCACACACTGATTTTCATCCCTGCTGGTCTTCGCGGAAATGATTAATTCCATGGCACGTCTAAATTTTGGGAATTCATGTCAGACTAGTAGAACAGGCTCTCAGTATGATAGAACTAAATTCAAGCACTTGATTGGTATGAGGAAAGCAAGTCAGCTGCAAAAGGAAAGGTCCTTTTATCTCCAGCATTGGATGTAATAGGAGAGGACACTTAACGCATAATGAATCCCCAAGCACCCACTTGGCTTCAGAATTTATGATTCATTGTGCCCGAAGGAAGCTCGATTTCATTGCCTGTCATGTTTTAAATGATGTGACAGTCAAAGCATTTTTACTCAGGGTAAATATATAACCTTCACAGATGTAAAATGCACTGACATTTCTTGCCTCTCTTATGTACAAGCTTTGTGCGTTAAGTTTATGCCTGATGTGCTTTAGAAGTTTACTTTTAGGAAAAGTGACAGATTAAATTTGGGGAGCCTCTGTGCAGAAGCTAGTGCCATAAAGCAGCGAGAAGAATACACTTGAACAACTTCCACACACAAAAGTTTGTTGCTTAATTTTTCTCCACATTGCACTAAACCCCTTATAATGAATGCAAGGTTGGTTTTACGAGATGTGAACTTCGCAAACACCCCTAGGAGTCAACACAAAATCATACCTACCGAAGTCAAGTTAGGTAGTGTGAACTAGTATTTCATGGAAAACTAATGGCAACAGAAAAAATTAAAAATAGGCACAAGCAATGGCTAAACGTTGCGATGGGAGACATTGCATGATTTTTTAATGCCTGATGCATGCAACTGTGAAAAGTACACCTATTGAACAAGCTACTTACCTTCGGTAACAATGTGTCTGTAAGAGACATATATTAGTTATAGATTCCTTACCTTAGAATTACCCCGAAGTGTCAGACTGGATCTGGAGAATTTTTTCTCTGCAGGACCCCTGCGCGTCAGTAGGTGGCGTCGGTCGCCCCTGCGCTCTGACGTCAGTTCTTTTACATGACATTCCACGCCGGAAGCACAGAGCCATGCAAGACACTGACCACTGGTGCAAAAAAAGGATCACTGAAACAATATTGATGGCAAAAATATAGAACTACAAAAATATCGAGTTCAAAATATAGAATGCCAAAATATCGACTTCCTATCTCCAAACAGGTAAGTGCAAAAATATCAAATCAAAAATATTGTTGTAAAAAATATAGATAGTCAAAATATCTAATTTTTTAAATAGTTAAAAGTAATTTAAAATTAATGAAATAATAAATATAACTAACTTAAACATACTTAAAATACTTAAATAACATTAAAATTAATAAATAATTAATATAAATAAAAATAATTTAATACATATATATATATATATATATATAAACATAGTATTAATAAAAAATATACAATATATTTACCATAGGATAGCGAGAGGGTTAAATTTACTATTACCACTCCAGTGAGTGCAACAGTAGAAAAAACATTGGATAGCGTAGCAGTAAAAATTACTATTCCCACTACAGTGAGTGCAACAGTAGGGAAAGCGTTGGATAGCTGGAGGGTAAAAATTACTATTCCCACTCCAGTGAATGCAACAGTAGGGAAAGCGTTGGATAGCGGGAGGGTAAAAATTACTATTCCCACTCCAGAAAGTGCGACAGTAGGGAAAGCGTTGGATAGAGGGAGGGTAAAAATTACTATTCACACTCCAATGAATGCAACAGTAGAGAAAGCGTTGGATAGTGTAGGGGTAAAAATTACTATTCCCACTCCAGTGAGTGCAACAGTAGGGAAAGCGTTGGATAGCAGGAGGGTAAAAATTACTATTCCCACTCCAGAGAGTACAACAGTAAGGAAAGCGTTGAATAGCGTAGGGGTAAAAATTACTATTCCCACTCCAGAGAGTGCAACAGTAGGGATAGCGTAGGGGTAAAAATTTATATTCCCCCTCCAGAGAGTGCAACAGTAAGGAAAGCGTTGGATAGCGGGAGGGTAAAAATTACAATTCCCACTCCAGAAAGTGCAACAGTAGGGAAAGCGTTGGATAGCGTAGGGGTAAAAATTACTATTCCCACTCCAGTGAGTGCAACAGTAGGGAAAGCGTTGGATAGCGTAGGAGTAAAAATTACTATTCCCACTCCAATGAGTGCAACAGTAGCGAAAGCGTTGGATAGCGGAAGGGTAAAAATTACTATTCCAACTCCAGAGAGTGCAACAGCAGGGAAAGCGTTGGATAGCGTAGGGGTAAAAATTACTATTCCCAATCCAGAGAGTGCAACAGTAGGGAAAGCGTTGGATAGCGTAGAGATAAAAATTACTATTCCCACTCCAGAGAGTGCAACAGTAGCGAAAGCGTAGGATAGCGTAGGCATAACTTTTACTACTCCCACTCCAGTGAGTGCAACAGTAGGGAAAGCATTGGATAGCAGGAGGGTAAAAACTACTATTCCCACTCCAGTGAGTGCAACAGTAGGGAAAGTAAATACTTCATATATAAATAAAAATAAAATAAATATTATTACCAATTACAAATTAATTAAAATAATTAACACTTTTATATATTATATTAATTAATCAATTACAAATACAAATTAATTATTAAAAATAATTACCTACTAATACCAATTATTTACCAATTAACAATAAATTAATTAACTAAAAAATAATTAAAAATTAGATTAAAAAAAGAATTTAAAAATTGAATTACTTACTATTAAATTACTTCCCACCCTATTCCCCCTATAAACCCACAACCCGCTACAGAAAACAAATTACTAAAATTAACATTTATCAATTAATCAATTAATTACAATTAATTACCAATATTTTAATTAATTACCAATTAATTAACAATTCAAAATAAATACCAATAAATAAATTAACATATTTAATTATAATTTAATTACTTCCCACCCTATTCCCCTATAAACCCACAACCCGCTACAGAAAATAAATTACTAAAATTAACATAATTATCAAGTAATCAATTAATTAAAATTAATTACCAATTAATTCAAATAAAACACCAATAAATAAATTAACATATTTAATTAATTATAAATAAATTACTTCCCACCCTATTCCCCTATAAACCCACAACCCGCTTCAGAATTATATTACGCAAAAATTAAATACCATAAAATTAATTAATATAAATAATAAAATAAATATACACTTTTCAAACATATACTAACATAAAAAACACTTTAAAAATTGATATTAACTTACTTACCTCAAATTCGATATTTTTGTAGTCTATATTCTGTCCATTCTATATTTTTGTAGTCTATATTCTGTCCATTCTATATATATTTGTTGTCTATATTCTGTCCATTCTATATTTTTGTTGTCTATATTCTGTCATTCTATATTTTTGTTGTCTATATTCTGTCCATTCGATATTACGTCCATTCTATATTTTTGATTCGATATTAATGTTATCCTATTCGATATTTTTGTAGTCTATATTCTGTCCAGTCGATATTGTGTCCATTCTATATGTTTTAATCGATATTAATGCAAATCGATATTAAAAACTCGATATTTTGAGTGTATACCGCAAAAAAACTAGGGCCCTGAAAAGGGAGTCCCTTACTCTAGAAGTCAGTTCGCAGAACAAAGAGGATGGGTTTCGTATTTAGGAACTCCCGCCAACAAGGCGGCAGTCCCACCGCACGAATTACGATGCGACTGGCACCAAGGCATACGCATTGCCTATGCTTTGCAATGTGGCAGGGGCTGCTAGCTGCAGCACCCGCAGCAATGCAAAAAAGGGACAATTTACACATCCTTGCACTACTTGGCATGTACCATGCAGTGCCTGCCACATGGTGAAGGGATATGTAGGGCCTGTGTATGGGGGCCAGGGGTAGGAAGACCCGCTATGGGCCTCCAAAGTCCCTTTCTTCCTGCCTGTTCATGGTGGGTTAACCAACATGAACAGGCAGGCTGAAAGGGACATCGTAATCCCAATGGCGGTGCCTGATAGGCACCGCCACCATTGTAGGGACTACGAGCCCCTCTGCCACACGAGCGAAGGAGCCACACATCCGCCCACCATCATTATATTGCGGGCGGTAAAGTAGGTTACGATGGCTGGTAGACCGGTCTCCCTGCCATTGTAATCGTGCCCTTAGTTATTACTAGCACTCATCAAACGGCAAAAAAGCTAAAGATCTCTGCTAAAGTGACAAGTTGGAGGACCCATAGGGCATTGCACCGCCGGCCCGCTACCGCCCTATGATGTACCATGACATCCCTCTGGATGTGTAAGCATAATATAAAACAGTCTGGTTGACCGTTCTTCTTGACCTGTCCAGCCGTGATAGAACTATTCTTCCCCTTTTCAATTTAGGAACAGTGACCCCTAGTTTTGGTATTTATCTCAACCCCAGGAGCATGGGCACTGGACCTCTTTCAAGCTCCTAGTCCCCCCTCTTATTTGTTATGAGAGGCTGGCAGAATGTACATCATATTGTACTCGTATCATAGGAGAACTGTAACAGATAAAATGGCAAATTCATTTTTGTTTATTGAAACGAATGCGCTGGAAATATGTAGGGAGACTCAAATAATTATCTGAATTTCCTGGTTTTCGACAACATATACACCACTCAATAAAATTTCCCATAATAGCTGGAAATCCTGAAGTGAACTCCCTCAGCACTAAAGTATGTTCACAGGACCATGATCTCCAAATTGATTTATTTACTAAAGCTGCAGATCAAAATACACTGTTATCAGTTGAAAGTTTAATCCCACTTGCATTAATAAGAAATCTCTCCTATAGTCAACTTTTAAGAGTATGAAGAAATGTTTCAGACAAACATTTGTTTAAACAACAAGAAAATATGCAAAATAATAATAATAGCCATTTCAACAGTGCACGGCTACCTCAGAAGAGGTGTCCCGTGAGAGGTTCACGCCGGCCCTTATGACTGTATAAAGAGCCAGGGTTTTAACGCTTTCCTGAATTCAGGTTCAGTTTCAATCAGGCGGAGGTGGGCCAGCAAAGCGTTCCACAGTTTCGCTGTTTTTACCGCGAAGGATCTGCCATTTTGCCAGGCTTTGAAAAAGCATGGAACCCGAAGGAATCACAAGTGGTTGGATCTCAGGGCCCGTAACTAATGATACAACTGCAGCCTTTGCCTGAGGTAGCCAGGGCCTAAGTCGCTGGTCACTTTAAAAACCAAGATCAAAGACTTGAACTCTATCCTCCTGGTAACAGGAAGCCAACGACGAGGGGGATATGATATCGGAGGGGTTCCTGCTGAATCTGTCTAGCCGCAGCATTCTGAAGGATCGGTAGCCTGTGGGCTAGGTATGCAGGTAATCCCAGATAAAGGCCATGGGCGTAGTCCAGCTGTGAGGTCACCAGAGCATGGACCCTAATCTTCCGGCATTCCTCTGGCAGAAAGCGCATGGATTTCCTATGGCTCTTAATTTTTCAAAAGCACAAGGAAGAAACGGGACGCACCTTCGTGTTAACCCCTTAAGCGCTGCCGTCGGCCAACGCTACCTCCCCAGTGCTGCGAACGACCGTTGGCTGACGGGCCAGAGCTCGTTATTCGAACGTTCAGCACTGGGTGCTGAACGTTCGAAGCAGCTAAGGTGTTAAAAGAGAGGCCTTTGTACAGTCTGATTCCCAGGTTTCTAGCTAAATCCACTGGAATTGGTGGTGGATTCAGCTCTGTAGGCCAAAGGTTGGGAGGGGGTGATACCTGACTGAAGAACAAGACTTCTCAGCATTTAGTTTTAGGCAATTCTCATCCATCCATCCTAAGATGGTTTTTATGCATTCCTTGAATTTATGAAAGGCCACCACAAAATGTTCTTTAAAAGAGAACACCTGCTGCGTGTCATCAGCATAGGAAAGCACGTTCACGCCCCATGATTCAACAAGAGTCGTTAGTGGTGCAAGGTAGATATAGCAGCAGGCTCAGCGCAGAACCCTGAGGCACCCCACATACTAAAGGTTTCTGTGAAGAGATAAAAGGACACAGAAACCTTGCAAGGTTGCCTAGAAAGGATCAGCATAATAATCTGGAATCAAGCATTGTAGCCCAAAGATTAAGAGAATACAGAAAAAATTAAATACATTATTTATTACTCTTCACAAACCAGGGAGATTAGAAATCGTTGAGAAGAATTGGAGACTCTTGGAAACAATCCTGAAATACATGCAACAGCGAAGAGCAAGCCTTTATTAATTTGCACAAGAAAATCCAATTTACAAGACCACTTCATTGGGGCCCATGAAAGGTCGGAGCCTTGCATAAAATGCCTCAATAAAACTCCATGTTTAAATTGTGTTAATTATAATGGCATAATTAAAGGACCTTACATACCACACCCAATGACCGGTGAACACATTCCCCAAAACCTTGTGACACAGAATCTATATTTAATTTGATAACATGACCATGCTCCTAAATGTATATAGGATACACTAAAAACAAGTACTGTTAAACATAAATCAACTATTAACTAAAATCTAAAATCCAATTCAGCTAAACACTGGCTGCAACAAAGAAATCAAATATGCCAGAGTAGATACCAAATAGGCGAATAAATACAAGAGTCCATAAATTGGAGAGAGGCAGAGGAGCGAAAGAATCCGTTTACAACGTGAAATTCATTAGATGGCACAACTAAACTCATTAAAACATAATTCCTTAAATAGCACCCAAGAATTGTTGGGAATTTTATGATAACCAATATAATACGAACATGAGATCAAAGAAAAAAATGCAGAAACTAATAAACACTCTCTCAAAAAACTTACCTCAATTGAACCACATCCCTATATCTGGAGTCCGAAAATTGACTTCTTAAATTCAGCAATCAACAAAACATTCATTGATGGCAGTCAAAATTAGAAGAAAAACAAGCATTGGAAATGCATTAGGGCTCGCATTAGGAAAGTTTGAGCTATTGGTCTTATAAATGAATTTTTTTTATTTATGTGTTATTTTTTAAATTAGCTAAATTAATAGCTTTGTCATTTACAATGCCAATAGTTATAACTTTCGCAAATGTAACACCTATAGCATTTGTAATGCAACATGTTTTGTATTTACGTGACTTAGATGTATTGATATTACAAATAAGGAAATAAAGAAAGAAAAATGGACCAACAAAAGAAGAAACGGGTATGAAGAGAAAATGCAAAACAGGAAAAGGACAGAAGAACGAAAACAAAACTTTTAAAAAAGCTTGAAACAAAGGGCAAGAAAATAAGAGACAAGAGTATGATGAATTGGAGAGCTAGAGGGGTCGGGGTGAGCACAGAACGAAGGTAGGAATGATTAACCGTCAGCACCAACAGTGGACATGCGATTGTGAAAATTGTGCTCTGAAAACAGGACGGACACAGCCGTGGGCCACAGTGCAGAAACACAGTTAAAGCTTAACATGAGAGAAGTACAGACACACTTTGCACCGGTGAAACTAGACACGAGATTGGGAGTGGGGCTGGGCCGGGCGGTGCTGCTCTGCACATCATGGAAAACAACAGTTTATCTTGGCGGGGGAGGAAGAGGCAGACTGCGGGAAGAGGGCAGGGAGGGAGACGGCTGTTCGTAAAAGATGGAGACAGAAAGAGGAGACCGTGAGAAGAAAAGGTGGGCAGAAACAGGAGAATGATGTGAGCGTGGGGACTGGTGATAGATAACAGGGCGATAGGAGGGAGAGGGTGCGAGGGAAGGGACTGCGGGTCACGGGAGCTTTCTGTGCCGGGGAGGAAGAGGAGATAAAGGAAGAGGGAGGAGATAAGACAGAGAGCAGCAGGGGGAGGGAATGGGATGGAGAGATGTGGGAGGAAAGAAAAAGAAGGAAAGCCGGTGGAGGGAGGGGTAGAGAGGGAAGCAAAGAAATGTGGCTGGCGAGAGGGGGAGGGGAAAAGAGATAAGAAGAAGGAGCTAAAGTGTGTATTAAAGTAGAGACAGAGTCCGAATACTGTAGAAAAAAAGCTCTTGGCATTGCTGTGGGGAGGGGGGAGGAGAAATGCGAGAAAGCTGCCATGTTAAAAAAAGCTAAAAAAAACAACAAGCATCAGAGAGCATAAAAGGAGACACGGCCTGGCGGCCGTGAAACTGAAAGTACGGCCGGCCGGCCGGCCGTGAATAATTAGGGGATGAGAAATGCGCTGGGGGGAGAAATGCAGAGCGCATGCTGAGAAGCTTGTGGGTGGGAGGCTGGGCTGCCTTTGATGTGGTAATGCCAGGCAGGCAGGCGGCTGGTGGCATTGTGCACGCGCTTTTTAGGGCTTGCGCTTGCGCAATGACCTAAAAAGCGCACGTCACTGCATGGAATCGCCAGTGGTTAAACTCTGGATAAGCCACTATAGAGCTTCGCCAGCTATGCGCAAGCGCATCAGCAGGCGAGCCCTAAAAACAGTCTAAAATGAGAAACAAATAAGATAGAGAGATTCTCTTCAGATACATTCAAATGAACAAACTGCCCTATATGACTACAACATCCAAAACAATTGGAGGAATCCAATGTAATTCTGGATCAAAATTGGAAGAGAATAACATGCTGCAATCTTAAAGGCAGTAAAGCGGTATCAGAAAAGTGTAGATAGTGCAGGTATGGGGGAGGGGGGGGTTGCAGGCAGTATTTGAAGTTATGCCCGACCATGAATTCTAGAGAAGCAGGATGGGTTGGGAGTGAGTGAAGGATTCCCTGGGGATGTGGGACTACAGGGGAGAGGGGCAGAGGTAGATCAAGAGGCCAGGGCGGGACCCTGGCCCGGGGCCTATCCCCAAGGGTAAAGAGGGGCCCAGCGTCGGCGTTAGTGGTGGCAATGGAGGGAAGATGAATGTTAGAAGGAGGTGGAGCTAAAAGATGGAGCACCCCCCTTCGTAACAGACAGGGGGAGCAGCAGGGGCTGGTTAGAAGCAGACCCCCAACAGATGTATTTCCGCAGGGATGCAGACACGGTACTGGCAAGATCAACTGACACCAAGCTGACAGGCAGGCAGCAGGCTACGGAGTGGGCACTGACCTTAACTCCAGGAAAGGATGTAGGGGCCACTGGGATGGGCCACTTTATGGAGTCAATTGGTTTGGATGCTTGGAGCAAACGGGAGGAGGAGAATACGTGGCTACAGGAGGGTCAGTATGTCAAGGACACTAGGGTAGGTACAGAGGAGAGGAGGTTGGACACAAGGAAGGTGAAGGTACACATATGAAGAAAGCTGCACAGGGGCAGCGGGGACGTCAGTAGGGGAGAACCACAGGGTGAGAAGACCAAGGACATGGGAACTGACGCCTGGGAAAAGACAGGAGGTGAGGGGAAGAAAGGTAAGATAACAGTATATAAGGGCCAGAAAAGTAAGGAGCTGAAAATATAGAAATTGCCATACATAGGGGTAACTTAACCGTGGGAAACACCCTATGTTGTCCACAAAAGAAAAGATTTGGAATCAAGAGTATATAGAAATGTTTAAGCTATTACATAGAGAACTGAGGGCCAAGGAGGAAGAATAGTAACTGTCCAAACGACCTATGGGCAGAAAATCTCAAGTTGGTGGGAGGACATCCACAGGTGGTGCAGGAAAAAATGAAGAAGGAAGTGTGGTAAGGGAGGATGGTGAGTCCTTTTAATAACTGCCCATTGGATGACCTGATTGTGTCCCCAATTAGAGGTGCTTCCCAAAAAAGGAGTAGGGATAGTTTCAGCTGATACAACATTTGTCGTGGCCAGAAGGACACTCAGTAAACAACTTTATAGCTGAAGATTTGGACTCAGAGTCTTACTCTTCAGAATACGTGGCAATGTCACTGATTGAGCGGGCGGGGGTAGGAGCAGAGATAGGAAAGGGTGACATAAAATCATCCTTCAAGCGGGTACCAATGCACCCTGAGGACTTTCAATTGTTGGGTATTCAGTTCGAAGGGCAGTGGTATGTTGACAAAGCCTTGCCGATCAGATGTTCAAATTCATGTGCTCTGTTTGAGCATTTTACTTAATTCCTACAAAGGATGTTTACTTGCTACACGGGGCACAAGTGGATTACCCATTATCTGGACGATTTCTTTTTTTTAGCCATGCAGGCTCTATTGACGGCAAGTGGTTGCTGGTAAGTTTTCAAAAGCTCATGGAGGACACAGGGAATTAGGGCCCAAAAAAACTGTGGGCCCACAGATAACACTCACCTTGGGGATAGAGCTGGACTCTAGGGTAATGCAGGCATGCTTGCCACCGAACAAAAAGGTGAATATGTAGTTGTTATTGAACACGATGCAGAAGCAACCCAAGATTAAGGTCAGGGATGTGCAGGTGCTTCTAGGCCATCTGAATTTTTCATGTAGAGTGGTATGAGTGGGCAGGACCTTTTGTCGAAGGCTGGGAATATCGTTATCTGGCCTTTTTATGGTGCATCACCATGTGCAGTTGTCAGTAGATGTGAGCGAGGATTTACATATGTGATGCTTCTTTTTGGACTCGTTCAACGGTCTTCCATTGTGCGCACCACAAGATATTGAGTGGGATGCCCAAAGCAGAGCCCTGCTGGGCCAAAGAAAGACCCTCAGAAAGAGAGGAAAAGAAGGGATCCACAGCCTTTGCTGCGCACCATGCCACAAACTTATTCTATCAACAGCCATATACCATCTTAGTGGAGGGACGTCTGGCTGCCAAGATGACATTACAGACTTCAGGAGGAAGGTCAAAACCTGTCAACTGCCGCCGCTCAATCGCCACACAAGGAGGAGGAGGCTGGACAGGTTCGGGTGGAGGACTGCCCCCTTCTGCTCCGACAGAAGATCCTTCCGAAAGGGCAGTCTGATCGGAGGATTGATGGCCATGCTAAGGAGCTCGGGGTACCAGACTCTTCGTGCCCAGTCAGGGGCCACAAGGATGACTTGGGCCCGGTCGAGCTAGATCTTCTTCAGCACTAGGTCAGAGGTTGTACAGGCAGAAAGGTGCAAAGGAGGCCGCAGCTCCACTTGCAACAAAAAGTGTTACCGAGCAAGGCCGCCTTGGAAACTCCAATGCGCAGAACTGCTTTCATTGCTCGTTCTCTTCGGTGGAGAACAGATCTAACCAAGGCTCTCCTCACTGCTGAAAGAAACCTTGTATCACCTCTGAAGACACTGTTTCTGATCCACCAGGCACCGATGGCTGAGTTCGTCCTCCCTGGCATTCAGAGAACCCACCAGGTGTTGAGCCACCATGTTTATGCCCTGATGTTCCAGCCATGTCCAACAAAGAACCTCTTGACAAAAGGTCCACGACCCCACCCACCTTGTTTGTTGCAGTACCACATTACGGTGGTGTTGTCCGTGAACACCTGCACTGCCTTCCCCTTGAGGGAGGGAATAAATGCTTTCAGTGCCAAGCAAAATGTCCGGAGCTCCATCAGGTTGATATGGAGCCTGGACTCCGCCGGAGACCAGACTCCTCTGATCTCTGCCTCCCGCAGGTGGCCACCCCATCCCAGGAGTGATGCATCATTCAACACCATAAGGGTTGGGAAGGGAGAGGGATCTGCCTCTGAACCAATCCTGGTTCGTTAACCACCAGTGCAGTTGTTACGCAGTCTCCTCTGAGAACTGGATGTAGTCAGAAAGATTCCCCTGATGCTAAACCCACTGGAACTTCAGGTCCCACTGCAGAGCCCGCATATGCCATCTGGCTTGATCTACCTGCAGCCTCAGAGTAATTCTTACTGAAATCCAGGATAGAGGCTGAAACATCGGTATCATAGCCCGCATATCACGGACTCGCTGCTTTGGAGGATAAGCCCGAAACTGCACTCTGTCCAGAATAGCTGAGAACAGAACAGCTGGGATGAAAAGGAGCGACTGAGAGGGAGTCAGGTGTGACTTCGGCACGTTGATAGTTAACCCCAGCGAATGCAGGAGGTCTGCAGTAGTCTGGAGGTGGGAGACGACCGCCTGGGGGGAGCCCGCCTTCAAAAGCCAGTCATTACCGGGGTAGACTGGAAGCCCCGATCTGTGCAGATGAGCTGCGACCACCACCATCACATTTGTGAACACCTGAGGGGCACTGGTAAGGCCGGAGGTGTGCATGGTGGACTCAAAATGTTTGTGGTCTACTGTGCAACCAGTAGGTGACGACTGTAGGCTGGCAGGACGGGGATGTGAAAATAAGCGTACTGCATGTCCAACGCTACCATCCAGTCTCCAGGGTCAAGGGCAGACATGATGGATTTAACCCAGATTTGTGACTGGGGGTGAGTGTTTGAAAAGTTTCAACACTCCGTCCATCATCTTCTTGTGTTTGCTTTGTTCACCCTAAGTTGGCAGGGTATGCCCAGAAGTAGGTCCCTTGCTCACTTTGACACTGGATTCAAGCTAGCCTGGCTGATGAGGGCCATTAGCCCGAAAACGGTCCCAAGATGCTTGTTTCGGGTCCAGGGAAGACATGGCTTGGCAGTTCAGGTTGGACTGTTCCCATGAGGCACAGGGTCAAGACTGATTTTCATATAGCTGTGTCTGAACTGGGGTGGCAAAGTGAGCTAAAGAATGATGATGGATTCAACCCAGATATGTGACTGGGGGTGAGTGTTTGAAAAGTGTCAACACTCCGTCCATCATCTCCTTGTGTTTGTCAAGGGCAGGCAGGACCTGAGCCAAGGTTAACATTTTGAACTTCTGGGGGAAGCAGTTGAAGGCCCTGAGGTCTAAGTTAGGACGCAGGCCTTTGTCCTTCTTGGGCACCAGAAAGTAGCGGGAATAGCAACCACAAACTACTTCTGGTGCAGGTACCTTCTCAATAGCTCCCTTGACCAAGATAGCTGAAACTTCCAGGCGGAGAAGGGCCAAATGATCCTCCAACATGCGATTGAGAGACAATGCATGCAGGGAGGGGTAGTCTCGAAGGGGAGGGAGTAGCCCCTTCGGACTGTTTGCAAGACCCACCTGTCTGACGTGATGAGTTGCCAGTGCGAGGGTGATGGGGAATCCTGCCCCCCCCCCCACTGGCCGCTGAGGACCGTGAAAAGTCAGACTAGGAGGGTTTGGAGGCTGCTGCGGGAGAAAGGGTGGAATGGCCCTCCCGCTGGTTCCCAGACATGCGTCGCTGGGTCAAACGGCCATGCAAAGGCTGGGCAGCTTGCGTGGGCCAGTGACTGGGTCGGACGTGGTAGGGTGCCCCTTCCGTAGCCATAAAAGGGAGGAAAGGCAGACTGTGGGGATGGGAGAATGCAGCAAGGCCTAAGGATCTGGCCGTAACCCAAGAATCCTTAAAATGCTCTAGCACAGAGTCTGCCTTGTCACTAAAAAGGCGACGGCCATGTCCAGCCTGGACCTCCCCGGAAAAACAGACGTTCTCAGCCAGGCGTAGCGCCGAAGGGCTACTGATGTGGCAATCGTTCTGCCCAGAGAGTCGGCTTTGTCCAGTCCACAGCGGAATGTGAATTTTGCTGCATCTCTCCCATCCGCCACTGCCTGGGAGAGAATTGTCCCGGCCTCCTCCGGAAACAGAAGCAGCACCCACCCAACCTTATCCCACACTGTATGGGTACAGCGGGCCAAGAGACATGCGGTATTCACGGACCGTAGCTCTAAGCTGGAGGAAGAGAACATACACTTCCCAAGGTGATCCAGCTTGTTGGATTCCCTATCTGGGGGTGGGAAGGGAATGCGCTCTTTCGGATGAAGAGGCTTGGACCACCAAGCTCTCGGGGGAGGGTGTTGGGAGAGAAAAATGGGATCGCACGGAGCTGGACAGTGGCAACGGGCAATCGTAAGTTCAACAGAAGCCCCTGTGCTGGGCCTGGACCAGGTGCCCAGAAGGACATCTATTAGGGCTTCATTAATGGGCAAGAGGGGTTCAGAGGAAGTTGCTGCCAGTTGAAGCACCTCTGTCAGGATGTTGGTCCTGACTGCCACTGTAGGGAGCTCCAGGCCCAAGGCCTCGGCTGCCCTACGCACCACCACTGCATAGGAAGCTCCCTCCTCTGTAGCCACGGTAAGGGGAGAAAGCATGCCACGGTCTGGGGAGGTATCCAGACCACTGGCATCACCCAATTCCTCTCTTCAGTCTGGCTCTTCCAGCTGGTCTGCTAAAGGGTACAGGGACCCCTACCAATCCTCATCACCACCCACAGGACAATAGGGAACACCTGGGATGAACAAGGGAACAAAAGTACCCACCGGCGTTGGATTCGCCAAAGACTGACGTCGATCCGGGTCCATCTTGGGGATGACTATGGGGACGGCGTCGACCGGTGCCAACGCCAATGCCAGAAACGTGGACCAGCAGAGTCAGGCTGCCCAAAGATGAAGTGGAGGGCTTCGTAAAATGCACGAAGCTGGGCAGACTCCCTGAAACGGGGGAGGAGCGGAGTCACATCAGAATCAGGCACCGGACACGGAGCCTTAGAGTGACGACGCTCCAGTTCCCTGGTGGTGTCGTCCGACAGGGGTGAAGGGAAAGAGCAACTGTGCTTCTTTGCCTTCTTCTTGTTCTTCAACTTATCCGATGAGTAGGAAGACTTTGACGAGGTTTGACGGCTCTGCGACCGGTCTCGAGACCTTCCCCTCAGCCGAGTTCGGGAGTGACGCGGAGTCGACTGCCTGGCCTCCAAAAGCTTTCGGGACCACTCCCGCAAAGTCTTCAGAGTCAAGACCCAACAGTCGGAGCACGACTTCTGGATATGGTCGCGCTCCAGGCACCAGAGGCACACCAGGTGCAGATCCGTGACGGACATCAGCTTGTGAAGTGAGTCACAAGGCTTGAATCCGGTCCGACGATGGGACTATCCCCAGCGCACCTGGAGTCAAAGACTCGAAAAAAGACATCAACACAAGTCGAAAAGATTTGGTTAAAAAGTGACTAAGGGGCAAGCTCTCTCCGGATCTGCACTAGACTTGCGCGGAAAAAGTAAGAACTGATGTCAGCGCGCAGGGGCAGTGTCTAATTAGGCACCGCAACGCCATCCCAGTGACCACGACGACAGACACGAAGTCGACCGATGCCACCTACCAATGTGCAGGGGTATTGCTGAAGAAAAATTATCCAGATCCAGTCCGTGCGCCTGGGGGTAATTCTAAGGTAAGGAATCTATCATAAATAGTCTCTTTCAGATGGTAGAGGCACTATGACTGAATAAAAAGGGTGGTAGAGAGGTTGTGGCTCTTAGAGAGGAGCAGATAGCTTCAGTCGAGATCGGAAGTGTGCCTTCTTGGCGTTGACAGCACTATAGGTTGGCCGTAGCCATCTGTATTCGATGGCATAGGCGGATCTCGTTCTAGGGGGGTTGAGGCACCCGGAGGGGAAGGGTGGGTCGTACCAGTACTGACGCTGGTCTGAAGCCCTGAGCCGGAACAGAGGACCCTACTGGTACCAGGGGCAGACTGCCTCTGAAAGCCCAGTTGAGAGGCCTCTTGGCTCTTTGGGGTCCACTGGTGTGACAGAGAGAGCCGGTAGCGTGCCAAAAAGCTGCAGCACTGCTGAACAAAATTCTTCAATTTATGTGGCTGATGGCCCCAGAAATTCCAGTTGCCTCTGGACATGGTGGGAATAGACTCCGAAGTAGAACAACTTTGGGAGCACGACTGAAAGCACGATGACGCCCTTGCACCTTGTCAGGAGAGCAAGAGTGGCAGGACAAAGCCCAGCCCCGTTTGGACTTCTTCGCTTCTACTTGGATTTACCTGAAGACTTAGACCGTGAAAACGACCTGTCATGGGAGAGACCTTGGGAGAAGGACCGGGACCCTTCTTTTAGGTGATGTTGGGTGCCTTGCAGTGCTTTGGCATGAAGAGCCTTACTTCTTGGTCTGCAATGGCCCTGAGTGCATAAAGGCGCACTGACTGGAGGCGTTGGAATCATGGTCCGACCCAAGGCATCACTGGTAAGCCAAATGTGGGTCATTCACAGACATGTGTATGCAATGTTCCCCCACAGGGTTTAAACCCTGTAGTTTTGGGAGGTGATGTATTTCCCTTGCACTTTGTTTTTAGCAGAAATGTGTTTTGTAGACGAGTATCAATAAAACGAGGGGTAGCTGCGGATCCTAATCTGTGGAATGCTGGGTGGTAGGACATTTGTGCCAGCCCGTTGAGCCCACACAAAATTGTGGGAAAAGTGATTTTTTTCAGCAAAATGTTAGGTTTGCAGGGGATTCTGGGTGGAAAACGTTGGGGGATCCATGCAAGCCATACCTGACTGGACTCCCCAGGGTGTCTAGTTATCAGAAATGTGTAGGTTAGGTAGATATCCCTAGATGGCTGCAAGCCCAGGGCCAAAAAACCAGATGCCCCCCGCAAAACCAGGTTGTTTTATGATAAGTAATTTTGGAAGTCTTCACAGTACGATTTGGGTCACTTCCTGTTGGGGCCACTATGCCTACCCACACAAGTGAGGTACCGTTTTCATCTGGATACCTGGGGAAACACTGGGTGATAGGAAATTGGTGTCACCCCGGTTCTACAACTTTCCCACACAGAAACAGATTTTTCAGCCAATTTTGATATTTGGAGGGGATTCTGGGTAGGAAAACGGGGTCCACACAAGCCGTATCTCCCTGTACTGCCCTGAGTGTCTAGTTTTCAGAAATGTTTGGGTTTGGTAGGTTTCCCAAAATGACCGCCGAGCCTGAGGCCAAAAACTTAGGTGGCCCCCTTTGCAAAACCAGGTTGTTTCGAAATGGGACATTTTTGTGTCTCCACAATACTTTTTGGGTCCTTTCCTGTCGCGGGTCCCTAGGCCACCCACACGAGTGAGGTATCAATTTTATCATGAGACCTGGGGGAACACTGGGTGTTAGGAAATGTGTGTCAGCCAAGTGATCCCACAATTTTCTCACACGGAAAGTTGAGAAACCAGCATTTGCAATGCAATAGGTCTCGCATTTACGCAAGTTTAAGCTATTGGCATTGTAAATGACAATGCCTTTTATTTATGTTTTAAAAACAAAAAAAATAGTCATTATTATTTGCAATGTCAATAGCTCAAACTCACGTAAATGCAAGACCTATTGCATTGCAAATGCTTGTTCTATAGAAATCTTTCAGTGTACAGTTATACAAACACAAAAACTGGTCGAGTACACCCAATAATTTGGATATTCATCCTCTGCTCGGGGGCTGCCCCCATTTTCACTGGGTTCACGTGACACGCAGGAGAAAATAATGGCCAGTGAGACACGCCAAACATGCGTAGTTAGTTACACTACAGAGGTTTACGGGGCAGACTATTTTTCACATCTTTAAAATTCATTTAGGCTGCTAGGGCATTACCAGCGCTTTTCAAGTTTTGCTGACAACTTTTAAAAGGCGGCCTCAGGACAGTCCCATCAGCCAGCACTCTTCTGCCCAATGAGCTTGCAGCCCCAGAACCGCTCACTGAGTCCTCGGGCCCTTGAGGGCAGAAGACATTACCAGAGCTTACCGCTGCTCGGTGAACCCTCGTGGGTGGAGGGACGAGAACCAGCACGTGTGCATGCCACACGGAGAACTCAAGACATGTCTCCAATGGACCAGGAAACACCTGCAAATTTAATCACGTTTACGGAAGCGAAGAGTTTTTTCAATGTTTGCAATATAAAAGTAAGGAAACTGCTTCTTTTTGTCATCTCTCTTTAACCTGTAGAAAGACTGACCCTGTTATTAAAATTTTTAGAAATCTGATTTTTAACCGCCCTAGTATGCCTTTAGATTTAAAATACTGACCTTTATTCATAATTCTAGAGGAAGTTGAATGTCGTGCGTAACTCGCTCTTGTACCTAAAACGGCCGAATATTTAAGGGGTCGTGCACTCGCTGATCTGTTGAACACAGAAAATCCCTCTTCGTTGGATTTTTTTCTTAACAAGGGATCTGCCCCTCCAAGGCTGGAATCCTTGGAGCAGGTGGTATTGTCACGAAACACTAACATTTCCTTGCCAGGATGTACACTGGAAAAGCAGTTTATACTCAGAAGCCACAAATTTGCGATGCAAACATCCAACTTCCTAAAAAAATAAACAATACACGAGGCGAGCGTGTTTTTGGCCGAACTAGAGACTGAAAGCGGATGGGGTGGAGGGAAAAATATTCACATTTGCCTTCTTCCATTCCACCCCAACCACTGCAGAAGAAAATTTAGTCAAGGAAATGCACCATTTTCAAAGCAATTAGGACTAAATGCCGTTATTAGGCAGGAGGTCTTGGGGCAGAGAGGATGGTGAAGAGGGACTAAGGAAGGGGTGGAGGTGGTGAGAAAGGGGACGAGGGAAAACCTGTTCCCCCCTGCAAAAATAAAATCACAATTTGAGTTATTCTAAGTTGTTAGTGTACATTTTATTTACAGTGGCGGTAATGTAATTGCACGCGTTGGTATTGTAAACTACAATAAAACATATTGCACTTTTTATCCTGAAGACAATCTGCACTACCTAATGGTTTGCCAATTTTCTTTCTCCTTTCCTATGACTATCTAAGTCAGGTCTCACAGCTCAGATAATTAACTCAGTGTCAGTTTGATCACCACTCAGTTTCTAATTCCAGTTTATCCAAAGCAGGACCAAACAGTTGGACCAGGGAATTACAGATAGACCCTAATCTACCCCTAGCTTTCTCCCAGAAAAGTGTTTCGACAATGCTTTTAGTAGATCTATGGAGCCTTTTACTAGAGGATAGCTACCGACACAAAACAAAAACAGATTGCTCTTGAAGATACAACTGTAGGCGAATGTCGGCCTGGGCATCGAACAAGGAAGGCTACCGAAAACATAGGACATTGCTCCAAATGATAGTTTACCAGGAAAGGCAGCACGGAGTCAGAAAAGGCTACCATCCATTTAGCTCTGATCAGAGAGAGCAGGCACCCCAGCACGGCTGCCAGTTAACCACAAAGGTATCTTAATGTAACATTTATATTCCTAGATTTGTATATGCTTTGTTATTTTTATTTTTTATGGTAAATAAATGTACCTTCTTGTTATTTTATTGCCATTTGTTGAATGTGACTTTATGAATGTATTAAGCACATAATTCTAGTTGTCATGATTTAGGCCGTGCCCCTAATTGTTTTGCCCACGCCTCTTTCACACGTTTTCCACACCCCTTTTAGAGACCCTCCAGTTTTTTCATCCCACTTAAAGCCCTGACTCTCACATTGAAGGTATAGCAGCTATTCTGAGAAGTGCTGGTACTATCTAACTGAAAGCGTGGTCTGCTTGCTGCATGCTGAGAAGTGTTTGCCTTGCCACCTTAAAAGTGCAGCCTATACTCAAAGAATTGCTTGCTCTGCCTCATATCAATAACGTAAAAGAAAAGTGAAATGGCCTAATAAATGTGTTTTTAAAATTTGGAGGTGGTCCAGCTGGACTGTTTGTAAGAAAAACAGAAACGTTTCACTTGAGACTTCAGGAAGAACTGTTGTTTTAACTCCTGATGTGAAGGGGCTCACAGCAGGACAGGGGGTTAAATGGGTGCACTAAGGGTTACCTCCATAACCTTCACCCCCCCACAAGACACAATCGAAGAGCCTAGATAAGTTTGTGCTATTTCCAAAATAATCGACCTGATAACAGTTACACCCACCCCCCCCAACTGCGAAAATCATCTAAAAGCGAAAGTCAACTAACTGTCCTTGACCTTGAAGTTGCAACATTACTACACTGGTCTCTCAATTGCCGTGCTGCACTACATATTTTCCGGAAGCCAACATAAATATTGAATAAAACAGAAAAACAGTTCAGCCTGGAATAAATGATGTAGTAACTTTCCCTCAAACTAGAAGTCTCCAACGGCCTGCCCCTTCTCGGCGCTACACCATGTCCCAGAGCCCTCCCGGATGACGAAATTTGTACCTTGGAGATAGAGACCGAAGGACGGCGCTCTCCAGTCCGGAGTCTATACTGTGTGGGATTAGTCTGCGAAGTACAGGTTGGATTATAATCCCGTCCCACCAGGTCTCGGTCAGCAGGAGATCCTACCCCCCCCCTCTCCGGCTCACCGTTTATGTGCGGCTTGCCCCGTGACGTGCGCTGCCTCCCTCAGGAGAGCATGGCCGGACGATGAAAAGAAACTCTTTGGGACAGCAGGTTACGCGCCGGAAACTGGGGTCTTGTAAAGATGCCAGCAAACAGAGAAAAGGAACAACAGGAAAGTGAACGCGTGCCATGCCCGCGTTGTGCTCCTCCAGCCGTACACGTGCCCATCGTCTGTCCAGGCGCGTGCACATCTCCTGTCCTCTTCGGAGGCAAAACCCACTGCACTGTGTTGCTAGGGGAGACCTAAAAAGTGATATATTTCAGCTACATTTGAGATTTGCAGGGGATTTTGGGTAGGAACATATTGGGGGGTCCACACATGCCATACCTCCCTGGACTCACCTGGGTGGTAGTTTTCAGAAATGTGTGGGGTTGGTAGGTTTCCCAGGCATTGTGAGTTAAAAAAAAACTTGTGATCCATGAAAGGCACACCACCCAGTACTCCCCATTTTTTTAGGTTTACTAAAATATCTAAAGTTGGTAAAGTTTCCCTATAGACAAAATATACCTTAGCATAGAAAGACAGATAAGACAAATATGACTGACTAGCCATCTGTTCCTCAAGTACACACACATACTGGTTGGATTTGGCACGAGGGTGAGTGAAAGGTTCAAAATGTGTATCTTTTTAACAAGAGATTTCACAAAAAGGAAATGCACTGTTAATAATTAAAAGGCTAAATACCTGAACCAATGACTCAGCTTGTGAGCTGTAAAGCCACAGCAAGGCACCAACTTCTTTACAGGCCATTCACACACCTTTCATACTTGACACACATGTTCACACCACCAGCTGGGGCACAAGCACATTACAATACTCACATCAGCAGACAATGTAGAGACAATGTACACCCTGGCAGAGAAAGACAAAAGACAAATATTACTGTAAAATAACTATTCCTTAAGTACATACACATACTGGTTGGATTTGGCTCAAGGATGAGTGACGGTTCAGAGCGTACAATATTATTATTATTAACAAGAGATTTCACAAAAGGAAGTGCACTGTTGATAATTAAAAGGTTAAAAACCTGAACCAATGACTCACAGCTCATGAGCTTTAAAGCCACGGCAAGGTATCAATCTCTTTACAGGCCATTCACACACCTTTCACACATGACACACAAGACCATTCACACCGCCAGCCACGGGCACAGCACATTGCAATATTCACATCTACAGACAGCGCCATTCAAGGGCCAATCACTTTCATACGCCCACGTGACTGACACAGCATTCTCACCGGCTGGTGGTTAACATAGTGTGTGCAGTGGCGTTTGCAGAGTGTGTAATGACCAGCAGCAAATCACTACTCACACACCATCAGCCAAACGCCAGCCCCCCACACCACCAGTCAAGCGCCAGCCCACCCACACTGCCAGCCAAGCGCCAGCCCACACACACCACCAGCCAAGTGCCAGTCCATGCACACCGCCAGCCAAGTGCCAGCCCACACACACCGCCAGCCAAGCACCAGTCCACGCATACTACCAACCAAGCCCCAGCCCACGCACACCACCAGCGCCTTGCCAGTCCATGCACACCGCGAGCCAAGTACCAGCCCACACATACTGCCAGCCAAGCGCCAGTCCACGCACACTGCGAGCCAAGCGCCAAGCGCCAGTCGACACACACTGCCAAGCAAGCACTAGTCCATGCACACCATCATCAATTTTTTTTTGTAACAAGAAAGAAAACAAAAAGTCATTGGAACTACATACAAAACTATAACTACAAACACAACAGCGGTAACTAAAGACATCATTCTAATGCCAACCGTGAAACTGAACAACTATAAAACCATACAGACCAGGCAGTACACTATTAGACTCACAGTTGCTCCCAAAAACTCTTTTGAGTGTGATACAATCCAAAACATGTGGGCACACACAGCCCAGGATTAGAAGGACAATCAGCACAGTGCATAACACTCTCCTTCTGCATACCTCTTTGCAAACAGACTCTACATCTCCTACAGGGATTGTTTTTTTGGGTGTGGCAGGAATTAAATCAGGAAAGTGGCACTCTTTCAATCTACCCACATCCTCCACCACTCCAACTCTAGGAACACTTACCTGTTCCACTACAACAAGGCTGTCAGTTTTGCAGACTCCTGAAACTAACTAAAAGTCTTCTTTGATGCAGGAGAACACTCCTTGAACACAACAAAAGCATTAAAAGTTGCTAAATTGAAGAGATGGATGGCCAACTTCTTATACCAAATGTAAGCCTTACGAACAGCAGTGTAAGGTTCCAATCTCTGATATACTCGATTGACACCAACCATGTGCTTATTGTAGTCTACAATCCACACAGGTTTGCGCACTTCAGCAACCTGACCCCAGTCACAGGTGAAGTACTGTCATCATGGATGGCAGTCAGCATGTACACATCTCCCCTGTCCACAAATGTCACAGCTAGCAGTTCCTCCCTACACAAGGCACTGCACTGCACTCTCCCCCCTGAAGCTTTTTGCAAACAAGCTCTTTTGGGTAACCTTTACGGTTAGAGCAGATTATGCTACAAGCAAGGGTGTCCTTAAAGAGTGTAGAAGTTATCAAGGTACCAATGGTGACCTTTGTTAAACAGTCCTCTAGAAAGTTCCCACACAATTTTCTCTGAAACTCCTAAAGTGTATGGACAACCAGTGGGGTCAATAGTGGAATCTCTACCAGTGTATACCCCAAAATTATAGACATATTCTGTCCTACTCTCAGACAACATATATATCTTAATTCCATAAAGTGCCCTCTTGCTAGTAATGTACTGCCTAAAAACCAAACAGCCTTTTAACAGGACCAAAGGCTCATCCACAGCTATTTCTTTCCCTGGAGTTTAGATCTCTGAAAATCGATCTACAAAGTGTTCAAGAATAGGCTGAATCTTAAAAAGATGGTCACAGTCAGGGTGATCTCGTGGCAACCCCAAAGCATTATCAAAAAAATGCAGCATCCAAAGCAAAAGTAAATAGCGGTCACGACTCATAATTTCAGGAAATATGGCAGTTGCAATCAATGGACTGGTAGACCAATATGAAGCCAGAGACGGCTTCCTTATCAAGCCCATCAAAAAAGTTAACCCAAAAACTTCTTCATCTCATCCAGATTTGTGGGAGTCCACCGAGTAGCTCTAGAGTGGGGCCTACGTCTGGCACAGTTGTCCCTCAAAAACTGTTCCGCATACAAATTAGTCTGCTCAACAATCTCAGCCAAAAATACATCATCCATAAACAAATGAAAAAACTGTATAGGCAAAAAAATCACAATCCACTCTACACCCTGCATCACCACTAAAGGTAGGCAACACCGGCTGCACCATGTTTGGATCAACCCAGAGTCCAGCACTTCCAGTAGGAAGCCTTGCAGCCCCAGGCTGAAATCCAGATGCCCTTTGCTGCACTATCAACACATAAATGTCCTCCTCTAAATCAGGCACTTCATCCTCACTGAGAGTAGCTTTAGCCACACAGAGTAGCTTTATCATCAGATGATTCCTCATGGACCGAAAACTCGCCTCCAGAATCTTGCACTCCCTCCTCTCCCTCAGACGCACTGTCATCTCATAATCAGGGTCAGAGGAAGATTCAAAAAGCATATCAACCACCTTCTGAGTACTAATTCTGCGTCTAGCCATAATCCTTACTAATAAAGGTAACTTGTCAATAACAACAAACACTTTGTAAAATAAGTAATAAACAAAATGTGGCTTTATCACAAAGAACTATATACTCCAAAACTATACTACTCACTTGCCAGAAACAGCTAGACTCACCACCACCTCCTCTGCACAGACACCAACAATATCCCACTAATAAAGAAAGCGAAAAGAAGATTACACATAAGACAACGCAGAACACATCACAAAGAATTTAATGCTCAAAAAATTAACTAAATATGCTGCTATTATGACACTACTTACAAAAAAATTCAATCATATATGACAATAATAATCATTTGGAGTAAACACAACAAAACAAATTTCTCACCAAATAAATGCAACTACGCAAAACTGCAGATCAACCACTGCCGAAACCGCAAACAAGAATCAAAAGCCTTGCACTACAATAAAAAGGAGAAATAAAACATTACAATCACATATGCAAATAATGCACTAGTCCACACACAATCCACCAGATAAGAGGTCACTCCCAAACACCAACATTAAAAAACCCTGGTGTCTAGTGGCTTCTGTCCCAGGACAGATGGGCCTGAAAACATATGACCGATCTGCAGAAATGGCAACAATAATCACCCCATAAAGGGGAGCGACCCTTGCCCAAGTGGGCGTTCCCCAACAACACTAAAACAATCCCCGGTGTCTAATGGCTTCTGCCCCCCTTGGGGCAGATAGGCCTAAAATAATAAGGCTGATCTACCCCCAAGGGGGGCAGAAACGGCCAATATAAATGCTCCCCAGCAACCACTGCCTAAGGGGCAGCTCCCCACATACATGTTTAAAAAAAAATCCTTGGTGGCCTAGTAGGCACACAATAAAATTATTTATTTGGCCCGATCTGTCCTCCCAGATCTGTGGTCAAACTCTCTGAGAGAGGGGGGTCCAGAATCGAGTAACTTATATCTACGAAGTCTTGCAAGTATGGCGGGTAAAGAGCAATAGAATATCGCTAAGCCGCTGTTCTGTGTTTGCTCAGAGAGGTTATGGAAGGACTTTCACCATTAGAAAAATCTTAGCTTCCTTCATGAATCCTGACAAAGTTAGGATTCTTCTAAAGTTTGGCAGCAGCGAGTTCCAGATTCTAGGTGTGGCCCCAGAGAAAGCTCTATTGTAAGTTTTCTTCTTCCGGAAGAAAGGTGGTTTCAGCATCAAATCCGGGAGTGCCTGCCTCCTCAAGATACCACAATTCTATGAGCTAGATACGAAGGTGAATTAGCGTGTAATGCTTTGTTTGTGATACAGGTCAATTTGAGTTAGATTCTGGCTTTGTAAGGAAGTCAATTCAGTGCCTTTAGGTGCTGTGAGAAATGGTCGAATTTTTTTGGACCTGTTGAGTCTTGCAGCTGCATTGAGACAGGCCTTTAGGGGAGCTGTTGAAATCTTGGGCAGACCAGAGGATTAAACATCCGTATTCGATCCTAGAGATGACTAATGCCTGTACTGGCATTTTAAGGTTGGACGTATCTAGTAATGGTTTTAGGTTTCTAAGGTAGCTGAAGTGAAACCTGGTGTTTTTGGCCAGCGTGTTAATGTGGGCTCGCATGTTCAGGTTCTTGTCCAGGTGAATCCTAGTAATTTGGCTGAGTCCACTATGATCGGGGAGCAGGTCAGCGCGGAGATCAACTTGACCCATTCTTGTCTGTCAGTGGAACTTCTAGGAGGGGATATTAGTAAGAATTCAATTTTTTGCAAATCAAGTTTGAGCTGGTTGCTTGCTAACCATTAAACCATCAGCTTTAGAGCCTCATTCATTGTCTTGATCTCCTCTAGTGATGACATTTTGATGTAGATCTGTGTGTCATCTGCATATCAAAAGAGATGTTGGCGATACACAGTATTTTAGTTAATAGTTCCAGATAGAGATTAAAAAGAGTTGGGGAGAGAGTTGAGCCTTGCGGAACTCCGATCGTAATTGGGGAAGGGAAGATAGATTTCGATGAACTAAGAATCTATGAGAGAGGTTCGGTGAGAAAGATTTAAACCATTCGAGAACGGTTCCCCCTAATCCCATCCTGTTTTCAAGACGATCTAGTGATTTCTCATGGATGACTGTGTCGCACGTGGACGATGTGTCCCGAAGAATTAAGAGACACGTTTTGTCTTGATCTAGAGCTTCTAGGGCATCATCCACTCTATGGAGAATAGTAGTTTGAGTACTGTAATCTGGCCTGAAACCAGATTGGCATTTGTCTAGCTGATTGAATTTAGCGATGTTTTGGCCAAGTTATTATTGTACACATTTTTCTAGCACTTTCGCTAATAGTGGAATATTGGATATTGGTCTGTAATTGTACGGCTCAGCAGGGTTCACTGATAGGTGTGTGTGGATTCATTGATTTGTGCTGCCGATGGATGAGACCAGTCAATAGCGGCGGATTTCAGCTCATTTCCCAAAGAGTTGATTTTGACTGTGAAGAAGGATGAGAACTCATTACAATTTGTTTAGGATTTTGTTGCTTCTTTAGAGGATATGACCAGTTTGTTCGATTGTTGTTTTACCATTTCAAAGAGCTCACAAGTTCTATCTTTAGCATTTTCCAGCTTCAATCTAAAGAATTCTTTTTTTGATTAGAGAACGCATTTGTTGTTCACGTTTCTGGTCTTTCTAAGAAGTTTTAGCAGGGGGGGTGAAGGGTGTGGCTCCATTTCTGGTCTGTTAGTCAAAGATATCTCCTTTCCTTGTTTAGGGAACCATTAAACCAAGGATTGTTTTGTTCATTAACTACATTGTTAACAGGACTAGTTAGTCAATTATATAAGGCATTGTTGAGTTGTAGTGCTCCGTAAGCTCACTGACATTTGATAGCTTGGCGGGAGGGGGCAGATCTTTCTCATACTGTGCAGCCATTGTCTTAGTCTAAGCTTTTTGTGTCCCTAAGCCATAATTTCGGTTTCACTGAATGCGCTGGCCTTTTCTTAAGTATGCCTGGTATTAGGAGGGTAATAACGTGGTTGTCTGACCAGTTGCAAGGAGCAATTGAGGTTAACCTGACCGCCAATTGAGGTAAACCTGACCGCTTTTTCCTTTGAGATAATCCAATCCAGTGTAAAGCCTTTTGTGTGAGTTGGCAGGGTGCAAGCTTAGGAAGTGTTTGGTCTGCTAGAAAATCTTTAAAGCTGTTGACCTGATTGTCCTTAAGGTCGTTCCAATGAAGAATAAAGTCCCCTAGGAATATATCGTTGGAGTGGGGGGGAAGACATTTGCAGTAATGATTCCCATCAGGTGGCTGATGAATAGGTCATTTTTTTACCCGGGGGGTGGTAGAAGGTGTGCAGTTTGCACAATTGGTTAGAATCGTTCCTTATGGAAAGTGCAAGATATTCGCAGGAGTCAAGGGGATCAGAGTGAAGTTGCCGTAGTTTGCCCTACTCTATTTGCATAATGAAAATTTGGGCATAGTGTTTTTGTATATTTTAATCGAACATTTAAAGAGAAACATTTCAAGTAAAAGGTTATATCGGTCCTAAAACTCTTAGAATTATATTAAAGGATTATGGCCTGAAGTCAGTTGAAGGAATGAACATGAGGGATATCTATATTTGCACAGGAGTGTTCAGTCTTGACCAACAACATTCTGATCTTTACAGATTGTATTTAATTGTCATTATTATCATGCACAATTGACTTGCACAAAGATATTAAATTCTACATCAATGTAAAAAGATAAAATATAAGTTTATCGTTTGAGTTGGGAACTAGTTTCAGTGTGAATACAACTCTCATATCTTCCCTGAATTACCTGACCTGACTTACAAACTAACATCTAGAATTCGTCTAAATTAAATAAAAGGTTAAAAAAAATGGCCAGGCTGTGCACCTCTACTAACATCATCTTAGTAGAAGCGTTTTCACAAAAACTCCAATCACATTTTCCTTCTTCATACAAAGGTCAAGAAACAAGCTGGCAAAAAACCATAACGATGTATAAAAATCTAAAATGCATTGCTGAGTATCGAATCGTTATCTTTATTCGGTCAAGGAGACATCAGACCATAAAAGCACAATACAACGAATATAAAAAATAAGAATACCTTAGAAACATGGTTCAAACACATACAGATTATCTCATAATTATAAAACGATAGACCTTTCCATATGCCCATTTAACAGCCAATTAAAAAATAAATTGTATAACTTATATCTTTAAAAATATTTATGGTGTACTATCATGGAGCAGCAGGAAGGTAAGAGCCTCAGTAATACTGGATCCACCATACCTGCCTGTCATGCTCACCTGAAGCAATCACCAATACGTAAACATTTCATGTAGATCATCATAAAGTTCATAAAACAGACTTTCTAGCGTGGCGTGAATTACACTCCACAGAAAGGATAGCATTCTTAGGCAGATATCAATTGTCGAAAGGGACTGCAAAAATAGATAAGCTGGACGACATTGATGAAAATCTTGATGCTTTACGTAACTTAATATATAATGCCTCCTCCATTGGTTATAAAATTTGCAGAAGAGAACAATATGCATTGTTGTTTGTGCCAAAACATTATCGCATGGACACTTGGATAAAGTGGAGGACCAATCGTTCACATCTGGAAACGTACCCATGCGGTGAAAAATGTCCATCCTAAAAATTGTTAAAACATATCTATGCTTTTGGTGTGGGACCTGGATAAGATATAATTGAGTATTATAACTATTTTGAATTAGCTGGTTTCTTTGAACAGAACCTTTCAATAGTTCTTCCGACAGCCTGTTACTCTCCAGGTGTACTAAACAGTCAGTTTTTAGGTCTTTCCTGTTTAGTTTCGCTAAGCTTTCAGGATTATTAAAATATTCTGGGTGCCCCTAATCAATGCAAAAACTCTCTACATATTTTAGCCAGGTAATTTGTGCGTATTGAGTAGAGTTCAGGCAGTCTCTAATGACAAGTTGATTAAAACCAGTATACTCGGATGTCCACAATTTATGCCACAAGAGTATGGGCTCGGTCTTAATTAAATCTGTAACGGTAGTCCCAGCTCGTCATGACAGACAAACGTTGATGTAGACTTAGGAGTAGCATGCAGGTATCTTAAAAATTCATTTTCCACTAACTGGATTGGCTTGCAGTTCACGTGTCCCCAGATGCCTGCCCCATAAATAGCTTTGCTGACACACCGGGCCTCATAGATGATCAGCATTTCCTTAGGGGATGTGTGCCCACTCTTAGAGTAAATTTATGTAGTGCCATGCAGGCACTTCTAAAAAGTAGCTTGTTTTAACAGCTTGATTCCAGGAGCCGCGTTTGTCAAATAACACACCGAGATATGAGAAGGTGTCGGTGGATTTAATAATGGAGTCCTTCATTCTCATAGCTCGTGTGTTACAAGGTTTTATTCCCACACTTAATTACAAACGTTTTTGCCTGGTTTACATCGAGGTCAAGATCCTGCATGTATTTAACAAAGTACCAGCTGCAGTGAGTTTGCGGTGCGTGCCATCAGTACCGCATCGTCAGCATAGAGAAGGACGGGGACAGGGCGGTGTCCTACCTGTGCCAGGTCCCTTGGATAAAGGGCCAGAGCATTACCCACATTGTTGATATAAAGTGAGAACAGAAAAGGTGCAAGGACAAAAGCGCTGCCTCACACCTCTACCTATGCTGAACAACTTAGTATATTCGCCAAGGAGGCCATGTCTAATCCTGACTTTGGCGCCTGCATAAAGATACCTAAGGAAGGAAATTATCTGGGAGTCCATTCCCATCTCGCCCATTATTGTCCAAAGTTTAGAGTGATTAACACAATCAAAGGCGGATGAAAGGTTGACAAATCCCAAATACAAATTGCAACCTTTAATTTTTGTATACTTCCCTAAGAGGATGGACAAGTTAAGACTCTGTTCAATCGTCCCCACCATGGTACGAAACCCATATTGTAAATCGGTGAGCACACCTTTACTATCGGCCTAATCTGTTTAAAATTATTCTGCCAGCTATTTTGACTAAGGAGTCAAGCAGCAAGATTGGTCTATATCAGGCGGGATTATGTTGGTCCTCTTTTTTTGTAGATTGGGACTAATATAGACTCCCCCCAAGTCAGAAGTAATGCGGATGAACAGAAGGCTTTTAAAACAATAGTTATGATGGGCCCCCACACTGGTGTGTTAACTTTATACAGATCCACTGGGATGGCATCAGGATCAGGTGCTTTTCCACCTTTTATTGCCTCAATTACCTCTTCTAAGGTAAAAAGGGCAATGTTTGGTGGTGATAAGTATCCCTATTACCGTCATTAATAGTAAGTAAATCAAGGACGGGCTGTGTGGCGTACATGGCAGAAAAACTTTTGCATCCTATGCCTTCTCTCTTAACCTTGTTTCTTTTGTTTTTTAAAGCCTGTCTATAAGTGGTTCTGCAATGCTTAACCTCGTTTATATCCCTTGGATTTCTACGGAGTGCCTGTTTAGGTTTTTTATTCGCCTTTGTTCACTGTGTATCGAACCACCCCTTTTTAATCTTCTTTGTTTTTGTTGACAACTGCAAATTCTCTTTCACCCTCTTGCCTATCTCAAGAAAAGAGTTAATGATATCTACAGACTTGGCACTTTCATCCAGACAGGTCTCAAAGTCTTTCCTCACTTTTCTTATTAATATACAGAGGAAGTCCTCTGGGATAATCCTGTCCCAGCGCAGGGACAACCCATTAGTTGTGGCAAGATCTAGGTCTCCACTTGAATGCGTCACAGGGACTTTATTTTCTTTGATAAGGACAGACTTTGATATTTAGACCGATTGGGGACAATTGTCGCTTAATAGAATTGTGTGTGTTTTAAAATGGAAGACTTCAGGAAACAAGTTATTCAAACCTAAAACATAATCAATAGTAGTCAAATTGCCAAGACCATTAAAAGTACATTTACAAGGTGCATATGGTACTGACAGTTCATTACAAAAGAATAGATTTATTCATTTATCTTATCGCCATAGCTATTATGTGCAAAGTGTGTTTTGCACGATCCATCTAAATTATTCATGCCACATATTTTCTCGTCCTGTAAGCGGCACAGTCGTATATTAAAATCCCCACCCCATACAATTGATAGCTTTTTCCCCTAATGTTAATCCAGTTTTTTCCAGGCGCTCATATATGTTATTCAGATGTAACACCATATCTCCATTATGGCAATTGTCGTACAATTCAATCAATCAATCAATCAGTGACACTTATAAAGCGCGCTACATACCCGTGGGGTCTCAAGGTGCTGGGGGGGGGGGGGAGCCGCTACTGCTCGAACAGCCAGGTCTTCAGCTTCTTCCTGAAGGAGAGGTGGTCTTGGGTCAGGCGCAGGTCGGTCGGGAGGGAGTTCCAGGTCTTGGCGGCCAGGTGGGAGAAGGACCTTCCTCCTGTAGTCGCTCTTCGGATGCGGGGGACGGCGGCGAGGGCGTGGTTGGCTGATCGGAGGTGGCGTTTGGGAGCGTAGAAGTTGACTCGGCTGTTGAGGTAGCTCGGGCCTTGGTCGTGTAGGGCTTTGTGTGCGTGGGTGAGGAGGCGGAAGGTGATTCTTTTGTTGACGGGGAGCCAGTGAAGGTCTCGCAGATGTCCGGAGATGTGGCTGGTTCGTGGGATGTCGAGGATGAGTCTGGCTGAGGCGTTCTGGATCCGCTGGAGTCTCTTCTGGAGCTTGGCGGTGGTCCCGGCGTAGAGGGCGTTGCCGTAGTCCAGTCGGCTGGTGACGAGGGCCTGGGTGACGGTCTTCCTGGTCTCGGTGGGGATCCACCAGAAGATCTTCCGTAGCATGCGTAGGATGTTGAAGCATGCCGAGGAGACGTTGTTGACTTGCCTGGTCATGGAGAGGGAGGAGTCCAGGATGAAGCCCAGGTTGCGTGCATGGTCTGTCGGTTTGGGTGCGGTGCCCAGGGCGGGAGGCCACCAGGAGTCGTCCCAGGCGGAGGGAGAGGAGCCCAGGATGAGGACCTCCGTCTTGTCCGAGTTCAGTTTCAGGCGGCTGGTCGTCATCCACTCGGCTACCTCTTTCATCCCTTCGTGCAGGTTGGCTCTGGCGGCGGCGGGGTCGTTGGTCAGGGAGAGGATCAGCTGGGTGTCGTCGGCGTAGGAGATTATGCTGAGGTTGTGTTCGCGTACGATGGCCGCGAGGGGGCTCATGTAGACGTTGAAGAGGGTGGGGCTCAGAGATGATCCTTGGGGGACGCCGCAGATGACTTCGGTGGCCTCTGACTTGTACGGTGGTAGGCGGACTCTCTGTGTTCTCCCGTCGAGGAAGGAGGTGATCCACTCCAGCGCCTTGTCCTGGATTCCGACGTTGCTGAGGCGCCGTACTAGGGTGCGGTGGCAGACCGTGTCGAATGCCGCGGAGAGGTCTAGGAGGATGAGGGCCGCTGTTTCTCCATTGTCCATCAGGGCTCGGATGTCGTCGGTGGCGGCGATGAGGGCGGTCTCGGTGCTGTGGTTGGCTCGGAAGCCGGACTGTGAGGGGTCGAGGGATCCGTTCGTCTCGAGGAAAGCGGCCATCTGCTTGTTGACGGTCTTCTCGATGACTTTGGCTGGAAACGGGAGGAGCGAGATGGGGCGGTAATTCTTGAGGTCGGTGGGGTCCGCTGTTGGTTTCTTGAGTAGGGCGCTGAGTTCGGCGTGTTTCCAGCTCTCGGGGAAGATGGTGGTGTCGAGGGATGTGTTGATGATGTCTCGCAGGTGGGGTGCGATGACAGCGTCGGCTTTGTTGAAGACGTGGTGAGGGCAGGGGTCGGTCGGTGATCCGAATTCACCACCACCAGCCTGGCTGACCCTGTCCCTTCACACATAATCACATTGCTGAGTATAAAATAATCAAGGCTGGAGTTATCATTTGTTTTGTGATTATCCTCTTTTATTTATGAATTGAACTAACAGGCAAAAATATTATTTTTGCTATAACAATTCAAAATACAGCAACACTGGAAGTTAGACATCTGGGAAAATAAGTACATATATCTGATAATCACACCTGATATATTTTAATCTTTATCATAAATCCTTGCAACAACAATGATGTATATTCCATAAATACAATAAAAATACAGGTCAGCAGCGCCACGTCCATCTTGCAATAAGGGCAAGACTGGGAACCACCAAGCTAACGGTCTGTGTGAGTTTTCATCCGAAGAACGCAATGGCAAGATAAACATCCTGGATCTATCCCCTGAAGACGTAGCCTTTCGTGGACATTACTGAAGAAGACCCAGTTTCCACTGTATGGAGGTGTTCAGTTTCGGGGCCATCAGCAACTCTGTGTCTCCTGAAAAAAACCAGAAATTTTCAGGTTTCAAACAAGGATTTCAAAACAAAAATGGTATCATATAAAGTATTTGCTAACTTTCTTAAAATCCATTTTAATCCATCTATCTCATATTTCCGTGTACATTCCAAAGCAAATGGGTTTTAATCAAATGAAGCATGTGCTGGACTAGAACAAACAGTTCATTGGCAGGATAATCCTTGGTGTAATCTTGATTTTGAGGAATACACAATAGAGTGCTTCTGGGATTAAAAAAAAAGATTTTTGGAACTGATAACCTCTCAATACCTCTATGATAGAAATCAAGAAGGGAGAGGAAGGCATGGAAAAATATGAGTGGATACAGGTAGTACATCTATTTAGGTATGGTCTAATCTAACACCTCGTCAGGCAAATTTCAAATCAGAGCATCAAGCCAACTGCAATAAACTGACGTGTCATATCCTGTTAATTCTCTATTAGCATCTAGTAACAATGGTGTTGCTGTGTACTGAAAACATGCTGCTAACCTGATCTACTCCTAATTCCGCAGGATACCACACTTATGTGCTTATCACTTGATTATACGCTCGAGCAGATTCTTTGCCATGACCTACAGATCTTTGCTAGAGTTTCTAGAGCAGTTAGAAAACATGAGTATCCTCTTTTAGTGCAGTTTTGTAAAGCACTAGCTAAACCCAAATGGTTGCAGAGCATTCAACAAGATAAATCAGGTCATCCTATTTAGGAACAAGCCAGATTTCAAAGAATGCCTTTAATCTCTAGGCTGCCATGGTTTTTCAGTGATAGGAACAGGTTGATCCCCATAGATAAGTTGCATTAATGTTCTTCGCTCAGTTCATTTTCTGGGACTAATGAGAGGTTGTTTAGCTCTAAGCAACATGTTAGGCTTATGCAGCTGGAAATGTTTTTGGGAGAACAAATGGGCCCTACTTATGGATGGCCCTGTGCACCATGCATTGCACCTTGAACTCAATTGTTTAAGTGACAATCAGCCACCAAGGAGAAAGCAAAATTGATTTGTTATGATTTTCTCATTTCATTTTTTTTAAAAATGTCTTTATTTTGTCTGTAAACCAAACGTTATGGCAATACATAATCCAAAAAGTAAGCATATGCTTGACATAAGGTAGTACACAATGCAAGAATACAAAGGAAAGAGAAAAGGAAAAAAATAAAGAAACAACCGAAAAGAACAAGGGTCGGGTAAAGAACAAACAATAATCAAAAAGACAGGGGATTCAGCCTAACCAATCCATGAACGGGGCCCAAATTCTGCGACCCATTCCCTGTCTTCTATGACCTTTAAGTCTATACACAGCAGACTCCATGTTGTACGTTGCCAATAGTCGGGCCCACCAGTTACAAAAGGTGGGAGAGTCAGGGCTGATCCAATGTAAAGTTATGCATGCCCTAAAAATAGACATAGCAATAAACAGGAAACCTTGCTCGGGTTTACTACGCGGAGGGACTTTTTGTGACTGATCAGAACCTAACATCACCAGAGATGGTGTAAGAATTAGAGCTTTACCAGTGATTTGAACCAGAAATTGCTCAATATCTTCTATATACTTAGCTAGCTTAGGAAAGGAAAAAAACATATGAATAGTATTAGCAGCCTAGGTCCCACATCTACTACAAGAATTCCCTTGATGATTAGACCATTTGACACTTTTGGATGGAGTATAATACAGGTAAAAGGCGGACATGTAGAATTGGGACCGCAGACTGCCAGTAATTAAAATCTGGTCGGCCAGCTCAAAGGAAACCGCCAGATCGGTCCCTTTTTGTTGATCAGAAAAAGAAGCAAGTTGACCCCCCTCAAAGAGATCCCCCAGGATCTTAATACCGGAAGTGCCCCAGCCAAAGGTAATTGAGTCCTGAAAAATCGAGGGCATAAGGCCGCATAAAATAAGAGGAGTGCATGCATTAATATGTGGGATACCGAATCGCCTGCAAATTTTTTTCCAGACCGAAAAAAAGTCCAAATATATGATCTTGAATTGAACTTTCTTGTAATAGCTTGGTTCGATGTTTCTAACCAAGCGATTACAAGCGCCCTCCCCAAGGAGTAACTAAAAAATTGAAGGTCCCTCACATTCTGGCACAACGGTCTACCCACCAGATATTGATGGCCCCATATGCTGTAGGAGTGCAGCCCAATGATACAGCAACAGGGAGGGCATACCCCATCCACCCATTAATCTAGGGAGTATTAACCACTTCAGCGCCCTTCTTGCTTTGTGGTAACCCCACAAGAACCTTAAACACGCCCTTTCAGCACTCGAGATACAGTATGTTGGGAATTCGATGGGAATAGAGCGGAGTAGATAAAAGAATTTTGGGAATATTGCCATTTTAATTACATTGGAGCGGCCATGGAGTGAGAGATGAAGGTGATCCAGTCTCTCCAGTGATTGATTCACTTTTTTGACAATTGGTGACATGCTGATTTCAGGTATCTCCTCTACTTTCCCCGAGATCTTCACCCCCAGATAAGTAGCGACTGATGTTATTGGGATCTCTGCGGGTTTTAAGAAATCTGAGTGTATTATTTGTGTTTTATCGACGTTAAGTCAGTAACCAGAGACCATGCTGAATCGTTTGGTTAAATAATAAACTGCCGGAAGAGCATGGCCTACCTCTGCAGTGAAGATGACCACGTCATCGGCGTATGCCAGTGTTTTATGAGATACACCATTGACCAAGGCTGCCTTAATCCTTAAGCAGTTGTCCAATTTGCTCAAAAAGGGATCTATGTAGATGGAAAATAAAACCAGAGAGCAGGGGCACCCCTGGCGAGTGCCTCTGCTAATAGATAGGATACACGAATCTAGACCGGAAATACGAACTGAAGCTACTGGAGAAGCGTATAAGGCGTGTATAGACCGGATAAAATCCTGTGAAATCCCTTGATTTTAAGTAATTGCCATAAGAAACCCCAGGAGACCCTGTCGAAAGCCTTTTCGGCGTCCAACAGGATCATAGCCAAGGGTTGTTTGAACACCTGAGTCCAGTCAAATAATGCATTTGCCCACCTGATATAATCTGTGGTGTCCCAGCCAGGTATAAAACCATGTTGGCGGTTAGAAACCAGGGAAGCAATCACCTTGCCAAGCCTGAGTGCAATGATCTTGCCGTAAATTTTGCTGTCCGCGCAGATTAATGAAATCGGGCGATAGGACGAAGGACTGAGCTCTGGTTTATCCTTCTTTCTGAAAATTACAATAGTGGTCTTGCACCAGGAATCAGGGGTCTGACCCTTCTGAGCCAGTGCAAAGAGAGATTCTAACTCCCCGCATAGAATATGTCTAAATGTACGATAAAATTCAAGAGGCAGCAGGTCGGGCCAGCCGCCTTACCAGCTGCCAATGAATCTAAGGCTAGTTCAAGCTCCTCCCTAGAAATCGGGGAGGAAGAGAGCGCTAGCGACAGTTCCGGTGTCACCTTCGTGGTTACATGATCAGTCAAATATCCTCCCCCCACCCCCGAGTCCACCTCATCATCCTCTTCGGAAGAATAAAGGGATTTGTAAAATTCCTGAAACACTTCAAGGACCTTGTCCGGTTGATCTTATATCCGGCCTGTGCTGTCTTTTATACGACTTTATCCGATTCTGAACCCCCTTGTGTTGTAACCTCTTAGCCAGTAGTCTTCCGGTGTTTTCACCATACTCGTAGATCTCTGTTTTGTATTGAATTAAATTAGCAGCGAGCTCTTCAGCAAAATAGTGATATATATTGTTCCTACAAATAGTTATCTGCCTAAGACATTCCTCTTTTTTTGCCTGATCAGAGATAGCCCTAATTAGTGCTTTCTCGGCCTCTCGTAGCCGATTGTTCCAGCAGTTAACCCTTTCTTTAATTGCTTTTTGATGATATAACGAGAATCTGAGAGTCTCTCCCCTCGCTCTGCCTTAAAGGCATCTCATCTCAAAGGTGCTGAACCATTATTTCGGAGGAAGAAGTCTTTTATCCGTTCTGACATATGACTACAGTACTCCTGGTCAAGCAGAAGTTTCAGCTCAAATGACCAGGCTGACCCAGGAGGCTTTGTCCCTTTTGATGGAAGTTGTAAAATCAATTGGTTGTGATCCGAGATAACTCGAGGATACAACTCACAGATATCCCCTTCGAGGATCGAGTCAGACACCAAGAAGTAATCTAACTGGATGAGTTTACTGTTGGGGGCTGAGTAGAAAGTATAACCGGGGTCTGACAAGTACAGCTTCTGCCAAACGTCAACCAAAGCATGTTCGCGGCAGAGCCCCTGAACAGCAATAAATGTCTTACTTTTCCTCCCTGGGTACGGAACATTGAAGTTTAAGTCAAAGTTTGAATTCAGATGTAAATTCAGATCACCGCATAAGATTTTTGGGGAGGGCCATAAGGCGAATTCAATATTTAAAAAGTGCAAGACAGAGGGGTCATCCAGGTTAGAACCGTACAGTGAGCAGTTAGTATATACAGACCCCCTAACTGTTATATCTGCGAGAGCCCATCTGCCAAAGTTGTCCACGTCACCTGCTTAACGGTGCTAACTCCTCGCCTGGCCATTATGGTTACCCCCCTTGTAGTCGTAGTTTGCTGGGAACAGGCAATCAGATCCAACACCAGTTCCTTTAACCAAGCATGGTTATTCCAAGGCCATGTGTCTCCTGTAAACATAATACATCTATGTCCCAGTGTCTAATCAGTTTAGCGAGCACACCCCTCTTCCTCCTGTCATTTAAACCTCAACAGTTTAAAGAGCAGATTCGGATTAAATTATGTCTACACGCCATCCATGAATACAGAACTGGCCAAACCGAATCTATCCAAACCCGGCCATCTAATAGCACTGATTGACATGACTCCTAGAATGAGAGTAAGACAGAAAAACTTGAAGAGCCTTTTATGTAAATTGCCATAACTAGCTTGTACATAATTGAACTGCACCCCCTTCACCGCCCACCACTGTGCCCAACCTTCCCTCCCCCCCAACGCTTGGCCTCCCCCCTCTACCCACCCCCCTACCTCTTCCCAGCTTCAAAGGCATAGGGACCTACAGTCCCTGGTGATGTTGAGCTGCGTGATCCTTGCTCACAACACCGCTGTACCCATAATATACTCAAAAACAGTCTGACAGAAGGAATGAAGAAACAAACTGTATAAAAAGGAAAATAAGCCATAAACAGAACAAGAGGCAGCCTGGGAGCAAGTAAGGAAAAAAGAGAAGCCGATAACCGGAGAGAAGCAGGCGGCGAAAAAAGAAAAACCCAAATATTGGCCCACAGGGTATAGTAGCATTTGACGGAAGTCCACAGTCCATTGTGAGCAGTCACTATCAGTAGTCATCCTCTATCCTGTCTTCAGAGTTAATAGATACTCCTTGCCTGAACCTCTGTGTGGAAAAATTGAGTTTGACCCTTAAAGATCACCTTCAGTTTGGCCGGGTTCAGGAGAAATACCTGAGCCCCCTTTGCCTGAAACTCAGGGATCAGTTGCCTAAGATGCCAGCGCAATTCAACAGTCTTCTGACAAAAGTCCGTGTAGACAACAAAGCGGTGGCCTTTACCAGTTCTTTTGCGGTCAGGCCTAGCCAGATCGTACAGAGATTCATGGGCTAGAAAGTTATTCAAGGAGATCAGAATGTCATGTGGGCGATTATCAGATTGAGCCCCATTCCTCCGTTGGTTGAAAGGAAAGCGAAGAGCCCTCTGAATTTGCGTCTTCCAATCCCATTGTGGGAGATCCGGGAATAACTCAACTACATATTGGTGAACATTAGCCCCTTCTTGGCCCTCCGGGATGCCCAAAATTGTCAGATTGTTGCACCTTGCCCGATTCTCCAAATCGATCAATTTGTACACAGTGTCATCCCTAGTTGATTGCATAATTTCCACCTTAGGCTGCTGAGCGGCTAGATCATCTTCCAGTTGGGAGATCCGGGTTTCTGCCTCTGTTATTCTAGAGGCGAAGTCTGAGCAAGTATTCGCAATCCTGCAAACAGAATTTTGCAGTTTCCTGCAAGCCCCTTGTATCCGGGAGCTTTAGACCCTAGACTCCTCTCTATGCACCATCATTACGTGATAAATAGTGGAGTGTGTGATTTCCTCAGGAGAGGCACAAGCAGTTCCATTCACCCCAGATGCTGCACTGGTCGATGTGTCACTTCTATCAACCAATCCAGATGAGAACGAATAATCCCAGGACATAGCACCAGTGGTTGTTTCATTAGTGGCAGTGCAGGCGGAGGATGCATTGTTTTTTTTAACTGTCTCAGTCCTCGATTGGAATTGATCTTCGTCACAATCCCAGTGAAAACTACTAGTATCACTACCATCAGTAGCCCAGTCCTTATCCTGGACATCCTCTTCCGAGGAATTAGACACATCCGATAATGAAAAAAAAAATATTATCTGATGGATCATCCTCCTTATTGAGCTCTGGGGCCTTCATATGGTCAATTGCATCAGATACTAATATAGTTTCACTAGGCATTGGCCTTGTATCTAATTTCTCTTCCAACGGGACTCCATTACCCAGCATGCAGCTGGGTTGCTGAACAACATCACAATCGGGTTCACAGCCTGCAAGGAGCAGTTGAGAAGACTTCACTCCTGTGGCGATAGCTGGTACTGCAACCTGGAGTACAGGCTCGCTTGGCAATGAAGACAAATGGAAATGGAAGGAGCCCCTTTACTCGTACCGGCAGCGGGTGTGGCCATGATGGAAGGCGAGGATTTAGCAGCGGCAGAGTTCCTTGCCCATTACTGGTTGAAGATTTGTTCTTGGAGGACTGGGCTTTAAACAGCGCCGGTACCGTTTGTTTATTGTTGTTGCGAATGGCAGTGTTGTTTTTGCCCCGGTGGAAGTCGCATTAGCAGGATGTGAGTTGTCGGCTTCCTGCGCGTCCCACTTTTCAGAATTCGAGGCTGCGGCGGAGGTCTTAGGAGCGGCCCCAGAAGTCGACATTGTTGTGCGGCAACCCCTACTAGTGGAACCCTTTGGTGGCATGGTTTCAGAGAGGCACCCCGCAGGCGGAGGAGATGCTACCGCAAATACAGGACTGGGTCTGGACCAGGACACCGGATAGCGCGGAAGCGGGGCTTACCTAGTCTTCGAGACAAATGGATGGACTGAAATCAAAGAGTAATGCAGTACCAAAACAGATTTGGGATCTTATTAACAAAAAAAAAGTTACTTACCTTCGGTAATTTCTTTCAGGTAGAAACTATCTAAATGCAGATTCCTCACCTTAGAATGTCCCCCCCCTCGTCAGACTGAATCCAGAAAATCTTGAACAGTACCTTTGCACGCCGGTAGGTGGCACTTATCGGGGTCTGTGTCGGAAGTGATGAACAAGTTACTTACCTTTGGTAAAGATGTATCTGTAGGAAACACATGTAGTTATAGATTCCTTACCTTTACAATTAGCCCCAGGCGTCAGACTGGATCCGGAGAATTTTTTCGTAGCAGGACCCCTGCGCGTTGGCCGACTACGCATCCGTCATCGCCGGGATGAAGTTGCAGTGTCTACTTACACAATGTCACTGACCACTGGTGCACATAACTAGGGCCCTAGAAGGGAGCCCTTATCCCTAGAAGTCAGTTCGCAGAACGGGAAGGATGGATTATGTAGTGGCTCGAAGGGAGCACACATAAGATAAGTAAGGACAAGATTCAAGACCCAAAGGGGCATTACGAAAGGAGAAGGAGGAAAGAGATGAGTAATGCCCTTCAGGAATCTATTAACAATAGGGGACTTGAAAAGAGAAGGCTGAAATGGGCAAAAGATAGCCTTTAAGGGTGCCTAGAGCAGAGCCCTGCAGGGCCAAAGATAGATTGAAGAGGAGAACCTCTGAAAGAAGGGCAGCAAGGGGATACACAGCCTTTGCTGTGCACCATGCCACAAATTTGTTCCATCTACAGGAGGTATGCATGGCTGCCAAGATGATGTTACAGTCTTCAGAAGGAAGGTCAAAAGCTGTCAACTGTCACCGCTCAATGTCCACGCAAGGAGGTGGAGGCTGTACAGTTTCAGGTTGAGGACTGTCCCCAGGCTGCGACAGAAGATCCTCCAGAAGAGGCAGTCTGATCAGAGGATAGATAGCCATGCTCAAGAGCTCGGGGAACCAGACTCTTTGTGCCCAGTCCAGAGGCACAAGAATGACTTGGGCCAGGTCGCGCTTGATCTTCTTCAGTACTCTGGGTAGCAGTGATACAGGCGGAAAGGCGGAAAGGAGTACAGGAGGCCGCAACTCCGCTCGCAATGAAAAGCGTTGCCAAGCGAGCGCCGCCTTGGAAACTCCAGCGAGCAGAACTGCTGACATTGCACGTTCTCTTCGTGTGCGAATAGATCGAACCAAGGATCTCCCCACTGCTGAAAGAGACCTTGCACCACCAACGAGTGAAGACGCCATCCGTGATCCATCATGCACCGGTGGCTGAGTTTGTCCGTCCTGGTCCTCAGAGAACCTGCCAAGTGTTAAACCACCAAGGATATGCCCTGATGTTCCAGCCATGTCCAAAGGTGAAGAGCCTCGTGACATAGGCCCAGGACCTCACCCACCCTGTTTGTTGCAGTACCACATGACGGTGGTGTTGTCCGTGAACACCTGCACTACGCTTCCTTTGACAGATGGAAGGAATGCCTAAAGTGCATGACGGAAGCTCCAGAAGGTTGATGTGGAGCCCAGACCCCGCCAGAGACCCCATATCTCTGCCTCTCCCATGTAGCCGCACCATCCCAGGAGTGACGAATCTGTCACCACTGTGAACTGTGATTGGGGAAGGGAGAGGGACCCAATTCTGGTTTGTGAGCCACCACTGCAACTAAAGTGCAGTCCCTTCTGAGATCTGGATGACATCGGAAAGATTCTCCATATGCTGTGCCCACTGGAACTTCTGGTCCCACTGTAGAGCCAGCATGTGTCATCTGGCATGATCCACCAGCAGGATGCAGGAGGCCAAAAGGCTTAGCAGCCTCAGGGTCATTCTCACCGAAATCCAGGATAGAGGCTGAAACATCTGTATCATAGCCTGAATTTCCTGGACTCGCTGCTCTGGAGGATAAGCCCGAAACTGCTCTGTGCCCAGAGCTGCTCCGATAAAAAATAGTTTCTGATAGGGAATCGGGTGCGACTTTGGCAAGTCGATAGTGAACCCCAGCGCATGCAGGAGGTCCACCATAGTCTGAAGGTGGGAGACAACAGCCTGGGGTGAACCGGCCTTTAACAGCCAGTTGTAGAGATTGGGGAGGACTGGAACCCCTGATTGGCGCAGATGAGCTGCGACCACCACCATCACTTTCGTAAACACCCGAGGGGCGCTGGTAAGGCCATAGGGGAGCCAATGTGAGTATTTTGAACTTCTCATTCTGGAGGAAGAGGTTTAGGGTCCTTAGGTCTAAGATAGGACGCAGGCCTTTGTACTTCTTGGGTACCAGAAAGTGGTGGGAATAGCAACCACAACCTACTTCTCGCACAGGGACCTGTTCGAAAGCTCCCTTGGCCAAGAGAGCCGTAACTTCCTGGCAGAAAAGGGACAAGTGATCCTCCGACTTGCGATGGAGTGCTGGAGGCATGGAGGGAGGGGTGGTCTCGAAAGGGAGGGAATAGCTTCTTCGGACTATTTGCAAAACCCACCTGTCCGACGTGATGTGTCAGTGGGGGAGGTTATGGCGAATACTGCCGCCCGCTGGTGGTCCTGAAAGGCCAGACTAGGAAGGTTTGGAGGCTACTTCAGGAGTGGGGGTATGGGTTGACTGGCCCACCCACTGGCCCCCTGACCCATTTTGCTGGGTCCCACGTCCACGGTCACGCATACACTGGGTAGGTTGCGTGGCCCTGTGGATTGATTGGGTGAAACGTAGTTGGGCACCTCTTCCGTAGCCACAAAAGGGGTGAAAAGCAGACTGCGTGGGGCGAGAGGTTGTTCCGAGACCCATGGATCTGGCCGTAGCCCAAGAATTCTTGAAGAGCTTGAAAGCTGAGTCCGCCTTGTCACCAAACAGGTGACGACCACCAAAGGGCATGTCCAATAGGGTGTATTGGACATCCCCCGAAAAACAAGACGTCCTCAACCAGGCATAGCGCCTCACTGCTACCGACGTGGAAACCATTCTGCCCAGAGTCTCGGCGGTATTCAGCCCAAACCTGATGATGAACTTAGCTGTGTCTCCACCCCCAGCAACTGCGCAGGTGAGCTAGGCCCGGGCCTCCTCCGGGCACTGTGGCAGAACTTGATCAACACCGTATGGGTATAACAGCCCAAGAGGCATGCAGTGTTCACCGACCGGAACCCTAAGCAGGCAGAAGAAAACATCTTCTTCCCAAGGCGGTCCAGCTTCTTGGATTACCTATCTGGGGGAGAATTAGGAAATACGCCTTTAGAGGATGAGGCTTGGATCACCAAGCTCTCGGGTGTTGGGAGAGGTAAAGTGTGTCGCCCGGGGCCGGGTGGTGGCGTCGGGCAATCATCCTGTCCGCAGGAGACCCTGTGCTGGGCTTGGACCAAGTGCCCAGAAGGATGTATGTGAGGGCTTCATTAAATAGCAGCAGGGGCTCCGAAGAGGCCGCTGCTGGCTGAAGCTCCTCTGTAAGGAGGTTAGTAATGACTTCAACAGTAGGAAGCCCGAGGCCCAAGGCCTCAGCCGCCCTACACAACACCACTGCATAGGAAGCTCCCTACCCCGTAGCCATGGTGGGGGGGGGGCATGCTAAGGTCTGGGAGGTATCCAAACTACTGGCATCACCCAACTCCTCTTGCCAGTCCGGCTCTTTAAACTGGTCAGCTAAAGGGTCAATAGAGCCCTCCCAGTCCTCCGCACCCTCCTTTGGCTGCCACTCTGGGGGCTAGGGACCACCAGGAATGAACAGCTGTACCAAAGTACCCTCCGGCATCGGTACCGACGTCGGGCGACATATGTCCGGCACCAGGTCAAAGTCGCGGGTGAGGCCGGGATCGACGCGGGTTGAGAGCACAAACGGCGTCGGTGGCATATTCACTAGAATCGGCACCAGGGAAGGTACCGTGAGGTCGACCGGCGCCGATCCGGATCCAGGCCTGGATCTTCAGGGGCCCTTGGTGCCAGGGCCGGAGCTGCCGAAGGGCTCGAGTCTGTGGAGCCCAAAGGCGCACCTGGGGAGTCAGGCTGCCCCAAAATGCTGTGTAGCGCTTCGGAAAAAGCTCGAAGCTGGGCAGAGGACGCTCCGGCTCTGGGAAAGGAAGGGAAGCGCGGAGCCATCCCAGGAGTGGGCTCTGAAGATGGAGGTGGAGACGATGGATAAGGTCCGGCGTGGGATTGGCCGATGGACACGAAGAAAGCGAAGGGCGAAGATGCTTCTTGGCCATCTTTTTTTTTTAACAATAGTTTTTATTATGTCACTTTTCAACTACCATGCAGAGCTCGGTAACTCAGAGACATTTGGCCACATGATACACAAGAAATATTGCGTTTACTTTAGCATAATAATGTTATGCAAAAACCGAAATACTCAAGAACAAAAGAAGACCCCCCTCCCCAAACACTGTCTTTGCAACATACAATTGAAAACACAAATGCGCCCACATATACAGAGTATTGTCCGCAAGACCCTATAGGACCAGATCCACCATTCCTGCTCAACTTAACTCTCAACTGCCACATCCCCCATTCTTGGAAATCTTTTTGAGATTCACTTACCTGATGAGTGCGAAGACTTCGAAGACGAGTGGTGGTGGCTCCACGACTGGTCCCGAGACCTTCCTCTCGACCAGGACCTTGAACGAAGCGGAGATGACTGTCGGGCTTCCAAGAGCTTTCGGGATTGCTCCCGCAAAGACTTCGGATTCATGGCCCTGCAGTCGGAGCAAGACTTCGGGTCGTAGTAGCGCACCAAGCACCAGAGGCACACCAGATGCAGATCGGTGACTGACATCAGCTTGTGGCAGGAGTCACAAGGCTTGAAGCCGGTCCGACGATGGGACATCCCTCGTGCACCAGGAGTCGAAGACTCAAAAAAGATGTTGACAAAAGTCAAAAAAAGTGTAGTCAAAAAAGGACTGAGGGGCATGCTTCTCTCCGGATCTGCACTGACTGGCGCAGAAAAAGAAAGAACTGACTTCAGCGCGCAGGGGCGGCGTCTAAGTAGACACGACGGCGTCATCCCGGCGACCACGAAGCCGATGATGGATGTGGAGTCGACTGACGCCACATACCGACGCACAGGAGTACTGCCCCGAAGAAATTCTCCGGATCCAGTCAGACACCTGGGGGTAATTCTTAAGGCAAGGAATCTAGAACCAGAAACCAAAAAGGGTATGCAGTTCCTAGGTAGGTCACCCTAAGGGTGAGTACAGAGAGATATGGGATTTACAATTCCCTTAGTGGCACAGTGTCCTTCAGGGGACAGTGAATAGGGAGTCGGGAGAATTCCTTCTTTCGGGAACTAAGGCCCTTACACACCCAGCAAGCTAGGTGTCATGCTTCATCATCGGGACTGCTCCTCGTTGGATCGGCGCTGCAATACCCGATGGGCACCCAATGATGGGGCTCTTTGGCGGAGATCTTTTGTTCCTTGTCTTTGGTGAGGTGTAGATGAGGGGCCTAAGCTAGTGTAGATGTTTTATAGTGAATGTGCGATTTAAAACACATTCGGTAGTCCAAAAAGACTTTAATAGAATGGCTCCTACCTGATTAAAATAAAACTGGAGTGACAACTTCTATCTTAAATGTATTAGTTAAAGATTGTAGTGCTCTACTCTATAACGGTCAACCTGTTTCTTGCCACAATGTCTGAGAGGTCAGACGGCAATTCATCAGGACCAATGTGTAAACTATCTACACCTCGTGGTAGTGATTATTATCTATCTACCACGTATGTTATAGGATAATACCTCAACGCAGATGAGGGTAATCTAAGAAAAAGAGGGAACAAAAGACATCATAATCAATACTACATGATTACTGTGCATCCTCAATTACGCCATAACAACTAGAATGTGACCCCTTGTGCTTGCACTGGTGACTTAGAATAACATTGTTTGTGGTGTGGGGACATTAGGGGAAGCAGTCCAGATGATGAAGTATGACACCTAGCTGGCTGGGTGTGTGAGGGCCTTAGTTCCGAAAGGAGGAATTCCCCTGCCTCCATATTCACTTTCCCCTGGAGGACACTGTGCCACTAAAGGAATTGTATACCCCATACCTCTCTGTACTCACCCTTAGGGTGACCTACCTAGGAACTACATAGCCTTTTTGGTTCCTGATTGCTTTGGGCAAGTATGCTGGACCTGAATAAAGGCCCTTCCTGACCCCCCTTGTTGAGGTAAGGAATATAGAACTACAGTCTCTTTCAGATGTCATAGGGCCCATATAAATGGAAACCCAGCGTGCGGACATCAGTTTCTTTTATAAATATTTCCACCCAAAAAACGCTGAGTCACATAAAAACAAATGTTTCAACCAGTGTGCAGTACCTAATGGGATCTTTAGGGTGAAGAGCCCTGTGCACAGAGCGGGGTGGATGGGAGGTTCAGTGAAGAATTTGAGGTTAGATACAGTCTCTACCAGAAGAACAAGTTACTTACCTTCGCTAACGATATATCTTTAAGAGACCTATATTAGTTATGGATTCCTCACCTCAGAATTATCCCCAGGCGTCAGACTGGATCCGGAGAATTTTTTCCTCAGCATTACCCCTGCGCGTCGGTAGGTGGCATCGGTTGACTCCGCGTTCGCTGTTGGCGTCGTGATCGCCGGAAGAAATGGCTCCACTCGGTGCTGGAGTCAGCAGTAGATGACACCCTTCTGGCTCCGTGATGGGGATAAGAATGGTGATGGTTGTCCTGGCGTGCTGCCCCTCGCCTAGTGACATGGAACCGGAAGCTGACTCGGCAGACACCCCTTTGGCATGGCACCTGGTTGAGGGAGGTCTCATCTCTGGGAGGTTTCCACCGTTGGGACTTGGTGGGGGTGTCACAACTTGGAAATGTGTGGGTGGGGGATCACATGCGCTCCTTTTCCGACCTACAGCACAGACACGCCCTCTTACCCTCCCAGTTCTACAGATATTTGCAACTCTGCCACTCCCTCCATATACACCTCCCAACACCCACCTCCCTCCCGGAGTTTAGTCCTCTGGAAGTCCTGATGGGTAACCTGGGGAGAGGGGGGGTTTCCCGTATATACAGAGCTCTGATAAATAACTGTCCCGCATCTCTGGACCGGCTTAGGGAACGGTGGGAGGGATGGGTGGGCCCCTTGGACGAGGCGGACTAGCGCGATGCCCTAATGGTGCCTAAGACCCTCACTACGTCCTCAAAGCTACGCCTGGTGCAACTTTACTTTCTCCACACGGCATATCTCACTCCGGCACGTCTCTTTCGAGCCAGCTTAAGAGCTTCCCCGACCTGTGCGCGCTGTGCTGGTGCCCCAGTCGACTTCTATCACATGGTATGGCTGTGTACGGGCCTGGATCCGTTCTGGGGGTGGGTGGAACGTGAGCTCACGCGGGCCTTGGGGTGGGTGGTCCCCCATGACCCGAGGCACTTGCTACTGGGAGTGTTCTATGGCCTGGATGGCTCCCGGGCTGACAAGCTCTTCCTGGGAACGGCATTGGCAGTGGCGAAGCGAGATATAGCGGCTAGATGGTCCCAAGCTGAGGCGCCATTACTGTAGAAATGGAGGAGGGGAGTGGACTGGTGTGGGGTGCAGGAGGAATCCCTCTTTGAGGCCCGGGGATGCCCCGAAATGTTCAACAAAGTGTGGGGCAAGTGGTTCGGCCTGCTCTTAGCCTGCTGGGGCCCTTACCTGCTATGCCAGTGTGATGTGAGGGGACTATTTCCCTTTCCAGAAAAGACTACTATGAATTGTGTTGTTACCGGGGAGGGGAGGGTTTTTGTTTTTTTAACATCGCTGTGTGACTTGCTACCATTGAAATTTCTTGTACCAAAACTTCAATAAAAATTTGATTATCAAAAAAAAAAAAAGATTGGGGATGGTACAGCCAGGAGCGTAGGCATCAAGGACGGCACAGGGGATAGTTCAGGTAGCTCGACCGGGCCCGGTCCGCATCCATCTGTATTTACGAGGGCCCCACTGGTGCTGAGGGGGAACCCGCCTGTGGAATACTAGTATGGCCCCTCAGGAGCTCACAGGGCCCAAAGCTGCTCCAGAAGGGACGGACCATCCAAATATGAGGTGCATGGCCTTATACAATTCTCGAAGTTGGGCAGGGGACACTCCAGCTCCCGGAAACTCGGGGAGGCATGGAGACAACCCAGGTGCAGGCTCATCCAGGAGCATCTGCATCAGGCCCGGCGCTGGGGAAGGTCGAAGATTGAGGTGGCTCGACTGGGTCCGGTCGGGATCCATCTGTGGATCTAAGGAGCCCGACTGGCACCAAAGCGGAACCTGCCATTGGAAGACCAATGAGGGCCCCTCCCTAACTCACGGGGCCTTAAGCTGCTCTAGACGGGACGTCCTTATATGAGGTGCATGGCCTCATAAAATTCTTGAAGTTGGGCGGGGATCACTACCGCTCTTGGAAACTTGAGGGGGTGCCAAGCCTCAAGCGTGGATACCCTCTTATCTCGTGGGATGACTTTGGCGGATGGGGCGAAGTCGAAGACCTCTTCAACTTCTTGCTCGTTTTCTTGTAGGACTTATTGGAAGGGGACGATTTTGACTGTGACGAAGTTTAATGGCTCCAGGACTTATCCTTGCTCACTTCAGGATGAAGCTCCCACTAACCACCAGGGAATATATTTAAAAAAGAGGAAAATGGGGTGGGAGTTGGCTCACCCAGACAGTGGCCCGTATCATCCGCACTGAAGGCCCCAACAGTTTTCTGTCCCCTCGGAACATGGAGATTGTAGGATTAAATCCAATCGTCCGCACCAAGGAAAATTTTGAGTTGTAGTTTAGCGCAGGAGACTTGTACTGTCAAACTCTATAATGAAGGGTGTGTTGACAGAAATGCAGGTTCAGACGTTGCTGGCCTACAGCTGAATTATCTTTGGACTGCTCAGCCTGAGAAGGGTTTCTCTCAGTCAGTCAGAACTGTCTTAAGGAGTACCTGATTGAACGACAGCAAAGGTTCCAGAGCGTCTGAGGATGGCTGCAGGATTTCAGACAAGATGTTGGACTTTGTCACATGAGTGAAAAGTCAATTGCAAAGCTTCTACTGCTTTCCGTACCATGGAGGTCAACAAACAAGCTTCTTCGGAAGTTCACAAAGAAAAGGAATATTTCTTTTTGGAAATGCGTCAAGGCCACTTGCATTTTATAAGGTTAGGTAAAAACCAGTATTCTATTAGAAGGAGGGAAGCCACTCGATCGTCTTCCATTCCAAAATTATTATTTGCCATTTCCAGCCCATCGGAATCTGATCTAAATAGTTCCTCGATTCAGACAAATCTCTGGACCGAAATGAGGTGTGACAGGGGTTGATCACCAAAACAGGCACAAATCTTTTTTTTCACCATATGGATGATGTCTACCAAATCTGAAGGTGGAGGTCATGTTGAAATAGCAACTTATGGCGTCATAAATGGCGCCAAATGCACAAGGGTAGTACCTTAGTAGTCGCGGGCATCCAAACCAACATGATCAGACCCACCTTTGGGGGTTGGTCAAGAGCGTTGCTGGGCAGTCGAGATCCATGCAGGATTATTTGTCAACTTTAGTGTATTCAATGGAAAGGGGTATTTTGAAATAATTTGCTACCTACTCTCAAGTATGGTGCCTAATAATGTTAGCACTTGACCTCCATCCCCAATACCCCTTAACCTTGTTAGCAATATTCCATTGTCAACCTTATTGGAAGCTGTCAACAGCACTAATAAAATCAAGAACATGATACATCTTTTGTCAGCCCCCAATATCATATCACCCCAGATGGCTGTGATAGCAATTTAAGTCTCTTGAAATGGGTGAAAACCTGTGGGCAAGGAATTTAGAAAGACAAGTTTACTTACCCTGTAACCATCAGTTTGTCACCTGTATTGCTGTCGGGTCACGTTCTGCATAATCCTGATATCTTCTGTTGGGCTCGGATGTTTGCAAGTTGTTTTTCTTTAAAGCCATCTTTCGAGTCACAAGGTATAAAGCAACTCCTCCCCTAGTTGACACTATGCATGGGCAACGACTCCAGGTTAGACTGTGGTGGGTGAACATAAGATGCCAATGTCTAATGGTTAAAAAACGTATTCAAGAGAGTGAAGAGATCTGTGATCAGAGAGCCATTCGTGTCCGGGAAAGAGGATGGGTGCATATGAATCTACAGCACTACACACTACGAACAGTTGCTTATAGGGTAACTTTTTCTGTTCACAGCATGTTTTGCTGCAAATACACAAGCTCTGTATAGACTGTCACACTATACCAAAGAATGATGTGGAGGAATAGATACATACATAGTAACCATAGGAAACATCAAATTACCCTATTTAATGGTACATCGTCCCATCCCAATTACTTATATTAATTAAAAAAAACACATGCCACAGTTTATTCCTGGTTGGAACAATTATTATCTTCATTTAATTATTCTTAAATTGGTAGAAAATTCAAAGCAAAACACAAATTAAAGTAGCTTTTTACAAAAACACATACAAATGATCATATTAATCAGATATTGTCTCCTATTCCCCAATTTTCAGTTTCTGTGTTTGCATTCTAAATAACAGCAATCCACTGTGAGGTTCAGACTACACCTCTAAAAACATTTTGCATTGTGCATATCCAATATAATACAACTCTTTCTTTATTTAATGAATTCCTCCAAGCACCAACAGTCATGTTTTGCTGCAAATACACAAGCTCTGTATAGACTGTCAAGCAATACCCTTTCCTGAGTGTTAATTAGCGTGTGGCTGATACAGATGCCTGAAATAAGCCTGTTGCCTGGTTAGAACATCCATACAATAGTGTAAAACTTGTGCAGGATTGACCACATAGCTGTCTTCCATATGTCAACTAGGGGGATGTTTCCCAGAAACGCCATAGTTGCAGACTTTTCCAGGTAGAGTAAGCATTCTGTGCAACAGGGAGGTATCACTTGGCTTTTAGAGGGCAAGTCTGGATACATTTTCCTATCCACCTGGCATTGCCTACCTTAGATATAGGCTTGCGCTTGTAGGGTTTTGCAAAGGCAACAAACAGCTGGTTTTGTCAATGTAATACATGAGCACGCGTTTGACATCTAAAGTGAGGAGCGCTCCTTCTGTGACTGAGTCTGGTAGGGGGGCAAGATGGCGGACACGCGCATGTCCGAGTAAGGCAAGTTCCCGACGCTCTCCTGTCTCCCCTCCACTCTGACCCTGCGTGTTTACCGCGAAGATATCCTGGTTCTCCTCCGCTGCTGACGCTTTCAGAGACTTGTGCCGCTGGCTGTCAGCCGGGGGGCTGTATCTGCTTCCCGCTCCTCTTCTCATTTTGGGTCCCGGGGGGACATGGCAGGAGCCAGTGTCCCCCTGGGATAGTTCGCGCCGTGGGACTTCCCACACAGCACGATTGGTCAGGTTGGGAAGTGGGAGTGTTTAGTTTGTGCTCGCGGTGGGAGCGGGAGGGTGACGTCACTCGGTTAGAGTGAAGGAACTGTGGCGTTGTCGTGTTTGCGAGCACTGTTCCGGTCAGCTGTTTTGAGGTATTTTCTTTGGAGCAATTCCTTGCGGCGAGTTGGTGCGGAGGAGAGGAGAGACCATGTCCGCCGAGGACATAGCGTTAGAAGCAGTCCGTGCGCTGGTGGCAGTCGGGCGCACTGACTTATTGCGGCCGAAAGCTGCAGTGCACTGTTCTGAGGAGGTGAAGCGCCCGAGGAGAATGGCAGCGGAAGGGGTGAGTCACGCGGTGGCGGCTTGTATGCCTGTGTCAAGCCGCCAGTTAGACAATGTTTTTGTGGCCCCAACTGCAGCGTTGAAGCCTCGCCCAGCGCGGTCCTCAGGAAGAGGCGCTCGGTGCAGAAAAGTCAATGTGCGATCAGCATCTGCGCCAGGCGGTCTGAAGGAAGGTCAGTTACTGCAAGTGCCTCAGACAAAGAAGAAAACTGGGAAGAGAGGCGGCAAAACCGACACCAGTGGTGTGATCAATCAGCAGCATTTGGATGTAAGCGAGGAAGTCATGTTTCCTGATTATTCCACGGGAGACAGAATACCTGCTCAGTCACTAGGGGTTTATAGGCTACAGAAAGAAGCAGCCTTTTCAGTCGGTTTTCCCTCCGTGAGTTATAACAGTGGCCAGGTTACCGCCAGAACTGATATAGTGCCTGAGGTGTTGGCAGAGGGTACTGTGAACTCGCTAGTGGATTACCCCACGGACAGTGAGGAGGAGGAAATGGGCCATGTGGGCTCTGAGGAGGTGAGAGACACCGGTCGAAGGGAGATGGTTACGCCTGCACACAGCAGTCAGACTCAGGATTGCGCAGATTTTCAGGAGGTTTTGCTGCCTCAATCTAGAGGCCCCCCGAGACCATGTATTCATGGGGAACCCATGCAAGAGGAGGACAATAATGACTTTTTTGTATTTGAACCTGTGCAGGAAAAGGGGGCTTTTTTGGGCAGGGGTGGTGGGGTTAAGTTCCTTGTGGGTGGGGGGTCATTCTCAGAGTGGAGCTATTAACAGGAGCAGTGAGGTGGCAGCGGTTTTTCCGGAACCCTGGCCACCGCCGATTTACCCTCAGGTGGATTTTGACTCAGATTTGGGTCCCCGGCAGGGGCAGTGGGTATGGGTTGAACACACGTACTTGCCGCGGAGGGTGTTGTCTGGTTTAAATATTGACAAGGGCACAGGTAAGTCAAAGGCGGTCCCTGGTCGGAGCGGCGGGAATCTGGTGGCGGACTCTGGTCATAGTTTAGTGGCTCAGAGTTCTATTCCATTCCCAGCGAAGCAAGGTGCAGCTTTTGGTAATGCAAAGCATACCCGAAGCGGATCTGGTGCGGATCCAGGGTCATCGGTCGGTTGTGCTCCGCAGCAAACTGTGTCCAATTGGGAGAATTATGATGGTGGTGTTGGTGATGGCGCAATGCCAAGCACAAGTTTTGAAGGGAATACGGAACATGATGTCTATGGTATTTCATATGATGGTTGTGATAAAGAAAATGTGGTTAATTCAAGGGAATGGTTGTCGCGGGAGGCGGCTCCTGGCTCAAGCGGTCAGGAGTTTAGGGGGGTGGGTAGGGGACATTTAACGTCTTCTAGTGTGTTTCAGAGAGCTGGAGCGGACTTCTCTGCCGATCAGGGGCGGCGTGGCGGACATCATAAGCGTGATGGTCTTAAAGAATTTCAACAAAGGGCTACACAGTTGCCTTCAGGTAAGAAAGACTGGTGGGCTGCGTGGGCGCGGCCTTTGTTGAGCGGCTCAAGTGTGGTGCCAAGGGTGGGTGATGCTGTAGGGAACGCAAATGGGCAGTTTGAATTACACAAGGATCCACAGGAACTGCCCCAGGCAAATAACGGGTCATGTGGTCAAGGGGAATTGGATGGGGGGGCAAGTCCTGTTTCATCTGTAGTTAGTTCTGTGCAAAGTGGGGTTCAAGGGTGTGGCCGGTTAGCAATTGAGGCGGCTCAACGTGACCTCCTGTGGGCAGGCGCCCCACGCATTGCATTGTCCAAACTCACACTGGGATGGTATGACGGTGGCATAGCCCTCCCCGACATCCGTACATACTACTGGGTGGCCCATCTCGCAGCCATTAATCAAGGGACATATGGGGATGGGAATGATCCGGCCTATGGGATGGACAGATGGCTGCTCCCTGGAGGGAACTATGAGACTGCACTCTACTCTAAGACGGGCAAACATCAACTCACTGGGCCTACACAACACTCGGTACAGATATGGCACATAGCTCAGAAAAATTGGGATGGTCCGGGGTCCTCACCATGGCTACACCTCTCTGGGCCTCTGAAAAGTTAGGCAACCTGGGTCGTACAAAAGGGTTCCGGAACTGGGACCTGATTGGGATCTCCCAAATAAAAGACATCTGGGGTCCTGAAGGTATTCACACATTTGCTCACCTGCAGGACACGTACGAGCTGGCACACACCGAATACTTCAGATATCTGCAGGTGAGGCACTCCCTTCAGACAAACATTCCACCTCACACTAAACTGCCACAAATCTCCCCTCTTGAAAACAGACTACTAGATGGCCATATTCCAGAACACGCCATATCTCTCACGTACAAAAAACTGATCAATAACCCCCCCGACCTGCTCCTTCCCTTGAAAGAGAAATGGATGGCCGATGGGTTGGAAATTGACGAGGAAGAATGGATGTATGCTCTTGCCTCGCCTCGCGAGGTGGCGATCTCAGCCCGAATGCGCCTAATTCAACTGAAAATACTGCATAGAATTTATATTTCTTGTACGAGGCTGCAACTTATGGGAAGAGGGGGGGACGGGCTATGCAGAAGGGGATGTGGTGCAACAGGTACCTTTTGTCATATACTGTGGGGATGTCAAAAAGTGCAAAAGTACTGGAGGAGGGTGGTGCACTGCATGCAAGAGGTGTGGGAGGTGGAGATTCGCCTAGAGGCCAAGAGATGTCTTCTCAACATCTGGGAACCCACTGACCTATCATCCAAAGGGAAACTTTGGGTAACGCTTGGGCAAATGGTGGCGAAAAGAAACATTGCTAGATTGTGGCAATGTGACATGGACTGGTGTATGCTGCAGGAGAAGACAGTGCATGTAACAAGAGGTTGTCCCCGTAAGTGGGTGGAAGTCTGGTCTAGGTGGAACGAGTACAGGGGTAACATCTGTGAGCCTCCTCCAACCACGCAGACTAGCTCGCTGGACATATGATGCATCTTATTACTAACTGACTGTAAGCACTTAAATGCGATTAGATATTGCTCATGCACCGGAACTGCACTGTACCTGATCGTGAAGTAACTTAACGACCAAGTTAAAGGGGAGCTTGTTCTTTGTTTGTTTCACCCCTTTTTAAAAATTTCAAAACTGTTGACCTTATCCTATGCACTAAACTAAAAATTGGACCTTCATCATCCTGCCTTATACCTCATGATCTCAAGCACATGCACTTTACAAGGCCGCCGTACTCCCGAGTTGATGGCACAGGGGCTGTGTCTCTCATGATATGGTAATAACGATGCTCCGATTGTTTGGCCGGCCCGCTGGGTTGTAGGCGGGAATATTATATATTGTGATCTGCTGAATAAAGGTCTTCAAAAAAAAAAAAAAAAAAGGGTGTGGCCGGTAGAGATTACCCTATATGGGAGTGGCCATGCCTTTGGGCACCCACTTGTCGGAGCTGACGAGACAAAAAATTTGGAGCCATGACTATGTAGATGTGTTCCGTCTTTTGCATAGAGATCTGCAGGCTAGAGAGGGATCAAAAGAAGAAGAGATGGAGTTGTCCCGTCGCCCTAAAGTGCCTAAGACCATAGAAAATTGGACAGCCGCTTTTATAATCTATGCTAGTGTATACTGTGAACGGTATCCGGAGAGGGCGGTGGCAATGTTCAAATACATTGACATTATTAGGAGGGCTCATTTACAGGTGGGAGGTTATGCCTGGCTTAACTACGACGAAGAGTTTTGGGCCAGAGTGAGTCTTTTCAACGACAAGCCGTGGGGGGAAGTGGATCAGGAGCTCTGGCTTCAATGGATGTCTGTGCATCCCTCATCGGTGACTGTCCATACGGCGAGTGGTCTTCCCAGAACATATTGGCCCTTGCTTCAGCGTCCCGCTCCATTGGGGGCGGGGGGAATTGGAAGAGCTCAATTGCCTGCCACAGGAGCGTGTTGGAGCTTCAACCGGGGTGCCTGTGTCAGGCAATTCTGTAAATTCAAGCACGAGTGTGCTCAGTGTGGGGGGAGACATGCCATATTTCAATGCTTCCCCAATCATCACCAAGGAGAGCACAGTAGGGGGCAGAGAGGCCCTTCCACCTTTTGTCCCAAAAGGCTCTTACCCCAGTTAAACTTCAGGCAATGTTACCTGCTTTAGAGGAATACCCGGATAGGGCAGCAGCGGTTAAGTTGTTTTGGGGATTTAGAGTATGTTTTCGTATTGAATACCAGGGTCCACGGGAACAGCAGTGGGCTGACAATTTGAAATCGGCAAAAGAATTGCCTGCGGTAGTTCGTGACAAATTGAGTAAAGAAGTGGAACTGGGTAGAATAGCGGGTCCTTTTCAGCAGTGTCCTTTGCCAAAGTTGATGGTCTCGCCTTTGGGAGTGATTCCAAAGAAAGCCCAGGGCAAATTTCGTCTCATTCACCATTTGTCTTGGCCGGAAGGTCAGTCAATAAATGACTTCATTGCATTGGAGGATGTGGCGGTTTCATATGCCTCGGTGGATGATGCGTTGCGTCTGGTGCGGATGGCGGGGGTGGGCGCAGAATTGGCTAAATGTGATATTCAAGCGGCTTTTCGGTAGTTGCCCATCCACCCTTTGGATTTTGAACTGCTCAAAATGTATTTTGAGGATGACTTTTATGTAGATTGTGTATTGCCCATGGGTTGCTCCATCTCTTGCTCTCTCTTTGAGACTTTTAGCACATTTTTGGAATGGTGCGTAGTACAGAGGTCGGGTCATTCAGCAGTTTGTCATTACTTAGTTGACTTTTTGTTTATTGGTCCGGCAGGGAGTGAGCAATGTAGCAAGGTGTTGGACTGTTTTCAAACGATGGCACGTGAATTTGGAGTGCCATTGGCTCTAGATAAAACGGAAGGTCCAACCACTAAATTAGCATTTTTGGGCATTGAAATAGATACAGATGCAATAGTGGCTAGATTGCCTTTGGACAAGGTACAAGAGATCAGGTCCTTTTTGCGGGAAATTCTTACTGCAAAGAAATTGGAGCTCAGGTAGGTTCAGCGGCTGCTGGGGTATCTAAATTTTGCATGTAGAGTTGTGAGAGCAGGGCACACTTTCTGCAGACGTCTTGGTTTTGCTATGTCGGGTGCTTCTCTGCCACACCACCGCATACGATTGTCTAAAAAAGTTAAAGAGGACTTGGTCATCTGGTTGCGGTTCTTGGATGAATTCAATGGGGTATCGATCAACTTCGTGGAAGACGACACTGTATAGTAGGTGCAGATCTTTTCGGATGCTGCAGGGGCTCAAGGATTTGGGCTGTTTTGGGAAGGGCGCTGGTGCGCGGAGTGTTGGCCTGCACATTGGCTGTCGCAAGGTCGTAGTATCACCTTCTTGGAATTTTTTCCTCTATTGGTGGCACTGCAGGTATGGGGTGAGGAGTTCAGGGATCGCAGCGTACTCTTCCACATTGACAATATGGCAGTGGTAAGCTTAGTCAATGGGCAGAAGGCTAAGGATGTGCGAGTACTGCAATTGTTGTGGGCATTTATGTTGCAAACTCTTAAGCTAAACATTGTTTTTAGAGCCAGGCATATATCCGGTGTGAACAACGCAATCGCTGATGCTCTGTCCCGTTGTAATTGGCAGAAGGTTCGTTCTCTGGCGCCAAGAGCAGACAGTTGCAAGACGGAAATCCCTTCGGACATCTGGGACCTGGGGGAGTGAGGATTGCGGAATTGGTCGAACACTCCATTGCTCAGTCCACTAGACGAAGCTACCAGCAAGCATGGTCTGAATTTTTAAATTATGCTTCCTCGCAGGATCAAGGTGGTGCGGCTGTGGGTGATGAACAGTTCATGTTGCATTTTGCGTTACATTTGATGGATAAAGGTTTGTCGCACACGACTATTTCGGGCAAACTTGCTGGAATTTCATTTTATAGCCAATTATTGTTCGGTCAAACAGTACGGGTGGGGTTTTTGTTGAGCAGGATGTTAAAGGGTTTAGGTAGAAGCAAAGTTAATTCAGTGCATTTGAGGGAACCTATTACTTTTGAACTCTTACGTTCCATTTTAGCTGTTTTGCCTAGTTTCTGTTATAATGAATGGGATTTGGTGAGGATCAGGTTGTGCATGATATGGCTGTTCTTTGGGGCTTTTCGGGTTTCGGAGTTATTGGGTTTAAGGAATCAGACTGGGATCCAAACGTCTGATATACAAGTATTAAATGAGAAAATTTTACGGATCAGGTTAAGACAGTCAAAGACAGACCAAAGAAGGTTAGGAACTTGGATACAACTGGGGGGAAGCGGGGTGGCGGGTTGTTGTCCTTTGACAGAGTGGGAGTAATTTTTAAAGTCACCTGTTTTTAGAGCTGGGGTCATATTTTGTCATGAAGATGGGGGCCAGGTATCTTGTTTTCAATTGTTAGCAGTGATGAGAAAAAGTTTATCACTGGTGGGTAAAAATCCACGGTGCTATGGTACACATTCTTTTCGTATAGGTGCTGCTACGGAGGCTGCAAGATTGGGTTGGGGGAGGGAGGAGATCCAGCACATTGGGCGTTGGAAATCTGACTGTTGTTATAGATATGTTCGTCAATGAATACAGTATGTTTCAATTATGCTAGTCACTGTTCTTTCTTATCGTAGGTCGAGTTTTGTCTTTTCCCCGGAAAAAGAGAACATGGATTGTGGGCCACTCTTTGGTTAAGTGGTCATCAGTGTTTGCAGAACAGCAGATATGTGGGAGGGCTTTGGGTTTGCATGGCAAAGAACATGAGGTATTGTGGAAAGGGATTGGGGGGCTGAAATGGAGAGACCTTTTCCCGTTATTGTCCAAATTGGCTCAGGAATGGGGGTTTCCGGATCTTTTACTCGTACATCTGGGTGAGAACGACCTGGTCGAACTATCTGGTCTCACATTGATTCAGCAAATGAACATGGACTTAGCGGTCATAAAAAACAATTGGGTTGGCACAGCGGTGGTATGGATGGAATTTGTGTACCGACACCAATGGCGAGGGGCTCGCACAAATTTGGCAGTTGAGAAGGCTCGCCAGAAGCTGAATAGAGCCATGAAAATGTATTGCACTGCTATGGGCATTACTGTATTGGCTCATGGACATCTGTCAGGCAAGGAGCTTCATTTGTTCAGTAGGGATGGAGTTCATCTGTCTCAATTGGGGCAGGCGTACTATTTAATGGAGCTCCGGGACTTGTTGGCGGGGTTTTGGGGTACTGATTTATGGTGTTCTACCAGGGAGGGTTGAAGTTATCTGTTGGGAGGTGGGGGGTTGGTTGGGAGGGGCAGGAAAACACTTTGGGTTTTCCTGGGTGGCGTGTTTTTGGGGTTAGGATAGTCTAGTGCGGACATATCCTTTCTCTATGGGGGGTGGGGGAGGGTAGGTGGAAAAGGGAAAGGAAAAGTTGGAAGGAAAAACATTGGTTTGGTATTAAACAGTTTTTGGAGTTTTGGCAAATGATGAATTCGTTGGGGAATGGTAATGCAAAAACCAGTTGGGGAAAAGGTTTTGGAAAATATACAAAGGTTGTTTATTTAATGAATGCAAGGTTTGGAGTTTGTCTTTGACTGTCCTAAAATAAAGTGACCTTTTATGCTACTTAACAATTTCGTGGAGTGTCCTTATTGCGCGATGGGTCCCGGGGGGACATGGCACGAGCCAGTGTCCCCCTGGGATAGTTCGCGCGGTGGGACTTCCCACGCGGCGCGGTTGGTCAGGTTGGGAAGTGGGAGGGGTTAGTTTGTGCTCGCGGTGGGAGCGGGAGGGTGACGTCACTCGGTTAGAGTGAAGGAACTGTGGCGTCGTCGTGTTTGCCCCACCCACCTGCCCTCTTTCTGTGGGTAGGTGGGGGTGGGAGGGGGGGTCTTTTGGTATAACTGTCCGTGTTGTGTCTTCTATTTTAATACAAAAAACAAAAAAAAATGTCACTCTAGGGCAGACTTGACAGTTCTCCTGGAATGATATTTTCTCTTAGGCGTGTTTTTGGGGTTAGGATAGTCTAGTGCAGACATATCCTTTCTCTATGAGGGGTGGGGAAGGGTATGTGGAAAAGGGAAAGGAAAAGTTGGAAGGAAAAACATTGGTTTGGTATTAAACAGTTTTTGGAGTTTTGGCAAATGATAAATTCGTTGGGGAATGGTAATGCAAAAACCAGTTGGGGAAAAGGTTTTGGAAAATATACAAAGGTTGTTTATTTAATGAATGCAAGGTTTGGAGTTTGTCTTTGACTGTCCTAAAATAAAGTGACCCTTTTATGCTACTTAACAATTGCGTGGAGTGTCCTTATTGCGCGATGGGTCCCGGGGGGACATGGCAAGAGCCAGTGTCCCCCTGAGATAGTTCGCGCGGTGGGACTTCCCACGCGGCGCGGTTGGTCAGGTTGGGAAGTGGGAGGGGTTAGTTTGTGCTCGCGGTGGTAGCGGGAGGGTGACGTCACTCGGTTAGAGTGAAGGAACTGTGGCGTCGTCGTGTTTGCCCCACCCATCTGCCCTCTCTCTGTGTGTAGGTGGGGGGGGGGGGTCTCTTGGTATAACTGTCCGTGTTGTGTCTTCTATTTTAATACAAAAAACAAAAAAAATGTCACTCTAGGGCAGTCTTGACAGTTCTCCTGGAATGATATTTTCTCTTAGGCGTGTTTTTGGGGTTAGGATAGTCTAGTGCGGACATATCCTTTCTCTATGGGGGGTGGGGAAGGGTAGGTGGAAAAGGAAAAGGAAAAGTTGGAAGGAAAAACATTGGTTTGGTATTAAACAGTTTTTGGAGTTTTGGCAAATGATGAATTCGTTGGGGAATGGTAATGCAAAAACCAGTTGGGGAAAAGGTTTTGGAAAATATACAAAGGTTGTTTATTTAATAAATGCAAGGATTGGAGTTTGTCTTTGACTGTCCTAAAATAAAGTGACCTTTTATGCTACTTAGCGATTGCGTGGAGTGTCCTTATTGCGCGAAGCAGCGTTTCCCTTTCGGCGGACGGACCTCTCCCCGCATCGAGGATCGGCTCTGGGTGGCCTTCACTTTTGGTGTGTACCGCGGCAGGTACTGTGATGAGGCTATGCAGAGCCTGCTTCTGCTGTTTAAATTTGATTTTTTGAAACGCCGGCAGCTCCGTACTGTGGGACCTCGGCGCCTTTTCTCCTGCTCCTGCTTCCCCCCGTCTGTCAGCTACGTTGACAGTGTGTTTTGCAACGCCACGAAGACTCTGGAGCACGAGAAACAAACCAGTCACGTTAAAGACTCCTCTATTTTTTACTACGTCAAACCAGGCACTTTACTCAAAATTAAAAACGCAACTAGGGGGGAAGCCGTTTCTTGGACCGGAGTGCACCTGGGCTACTCCTTGCAAAACCCGGAGCGGATTGTTTAATTTTTCTTAATGCGGCCAAAGAACACAGCGGCTAGCTCCATGTCTAAAGGAGCAACTACTAGGGCGACTGCGGCTACCAATACTTCGGGGAAGCCAGTACCTGTTGCTGAGAGCACGGACGCTCATTCTAGAGCTGAGAAGAGAACAGACAAGGTAAAGAATGGCAATTCTGGCAATGGTGATAATGTTGTTAATTGCCCTCTACACCTAGTGAATTTGGTGGCTTCTTCTCTTTCGGGAGAGTCCCTCACAGCATCAGTACCCGCCACAAACGAGTCTAATGAGCCTAATGAGTCTATACAAGGGCCCAAGCTAACAATTCCCTCTATTTTTAACAAAAATAAGAAAAGGCACCTGCAAAGGGAAGATAATAACGCACCGCCAGTGGAGCAGTCTATCTCCAAGGATAGTAATGTTGTGGGGGCTACGACAATACCAGAAGTGGATTTTCTTCATTCCTCGTGTACTGCCCCTGACCCATTTATCCTTGACCTCACCCTTTCCCCTCCTATTGTAACTGATGGTAGAATTTTGCCTATAACTAAGGACCCTCCCCCTGAAAAGGGAATTTTGAATGATTTAGACTCTTGCGATTCCGGAGGGAAGTTCTATTCAATGTCTGATGTGTCGGTGGTGTCAGAGGGCGAGGCTGAGGGTGAAGGTGCGGGGATAGACTTAGACTGGGCAGATGACCGTAGTTTGGGCGGCTCTAGTCGCTTGGAGGAAGAAGAAGAGGAATATTCCCTAACCTTGCCTGGGGGGGGGGGGGGATAATACTGTTCTAAATGTTCCGGAAGCTGGTGGTATTCTACCACCTCAGGCTTCTGCTGATATGAATGCCACTGCTGTGAGTCAAGGACCCTCCTCTGATGATTCAGACAGCAGTATTGCCCATACCATCTCCATAATTTACCAGGCGATTATGACACAAAGCGGAGAGTCTGCGCATTCATGGCGCAGTACGGAAATTACAGAACTCAGTCTGACGCATTGCAAAAACAAACGCCGAACTTTCCGCGAGAGTTGCCGAGGCTGAAAATAGAATTTCCACAATAGAGGATGACTTTTCTTCTTGCAAAGCAGAGGTTTCAGCCTTGCATTCATTGCGAGATGACATTAAATGGAAGCTCAGCGATATGGAAAACAGGGCAAGGAGAAACAACCTCCGTATATTGGGAATTCCTGAAGGGGTGGAGGGCCAAAATATTTGTCAATATGTTATAGAACTCTGTACCGAAGCTTTTCCCGAGTTAAAGGAGTGGGATTGGCAGAGGGAGCTTCAAAGAGTTCATAGATTTCCTTTCCAGATCCGGGCAGGCCCGAGGGGTGCTGAAAGTAAACCAAGGGCAATCCTTATTTGCCTTAACAACTACCTATTAAGGGAGCAATTATATGATTTGGCTCGCCCCAATCGCAAGCGCAGGGCAAAAGGCTGTGAATTTTTTGTTCGCCCTGATTACTGTCAGGCGACGGTCCAGGAAAGATGGCACCTCCGCCAGCTTATTTCGAATTTCCAAAGTAAAGGGGCACAGGCATTTTTGTTAAACCCTGCTAAGTTGAAGGTTATCTCAAAAGATTAAAAAAAAATTTTACTTCAGAGATCAAGGCAAAGGAGTTTCTTGATACCCTTTAACTTTTAGTCTTTTGCCTTGCTCTTTTGCAACTTGCTAATCATCTTTGAATCTTATCTGCTTTGACTGTATATGGGGCTACTTGGTAGGTTAGAAGGGGTCTTCGTGGGCTTTATGTCTTTGTCAAATCTCCATTCTATTTTTTTGGCTTTTCTTCTGCGTTTAAATTTTTTTGCTGAATGGAGGATTTATAACTATTGCAGGGGGGGTTGGAGGTCGCAGGAGTCCAAACCTTTCTTTGCCATCACATATAGGGACTGTACAGTCCCTTGGTCTCACTGAGGTGGGTTCGCTGGGTAGGTGGGGGGTGGGGGGGGTGGCGGGGCAGAGGGTTCTCTGGGGTGGGGGGGTGGGGTGAGGGCCGAGGGGCAAGGAACAACAGGTACAGAGGTTTGGTATTCTGGAGAGCTGGGACAGTACTTAATAATTTGAGAATGCAATTAGGATGTTGTGATAATACATTTTCAGTAATGCTGATTTGTTTTTCTTTTGATAATGGCTAATTTTTCTATTTGTTCATGGAACGTTTGTGGGCTGAATAACAGGAAAAAAGGGAGGTATGGCACTGATTTAAAAAAAATTGGGGGGTACAGCTTCTTTGTGTTCAGGAAACACACATTGTTTGGAATAACAGGGATTCCTTGAAAGATTTGGGTCTTGAAGTGTTGGTATGTACAAGACAGGGATCAACAACAAGAGGGGAAGTGATCTTAAAAAAATATGGCTGGGGAGAGTGTAAACGAGCTAAAGACGATCCTTATAGAAGATAGGCTATTATTGAATTATGGGTCAATACTTTTACTGTTACTATATGCTTTATACAGGATGTACATTGTTACAACGCATGTTGTAACAACGCATGCCTTTACCACGCAAGTCTTACAACGCAAGTCGTTACAACGACTTGCCTTGTAGGGCGTGGATTTAGGAATCTTATAATTTTATATTCCAACAGCAGTCCCCGTAACAGTAGGGAAAGTGTTGGAATATAAAATTGCAAGATTTCTTATCCCACAGCGCCATCCAGTGCAAGTCGTAGTAACGACTTGCGTTGTAATAGCTGCGGGGTAAAGGCACTGCTGTGTAAAAACCGCGTCGTAAATGATGTTCCCTCTCTATACATGCTCCAAATGTAGATGACCCGGAAATGCTTAATGAAATTAGTATAGAGCTTGCTTTGTGGCCCGCCCCGCTTGTGATCTGTGGAGACTTTAATCTCCATTTACCGGGAGACTTTGATATCCGCTATAATGGCTGCTACCCTGGTAGAAAGCACAAGGTCTTCAAAGCCACAAAAGGCATTATCAACGAGTTTGGTTAAGTAGATGTTTGGTGGCCTAAAAATTCTGACACTCAAGGTTACACTTTTTTTTACGCCCGCATAAAAAGCATGTTCGTATTGATTATTTCTCTGCCCCCTTAGAATTCTTACCTAATGCCAAGATCGAGATTTTCCCTAAAATTTTATCCAATCATAATCCAGTCATTCTTGAACTAGTAGCTGATATTCCGTCTTATCCTATCAGGAGCTCATGGACTTTTGATCGTCAGCTTCTGGTGGACCAGGCGTATCTGCAGCACATGATCAAATGGATAACAGACATTTTTAAGTTTAATTTAGGATCCGCCCCGGTGGGCATTGTCTGGGACGCTTTTAAAGCCGGTGTTCGGGGGAGACCCTAAGTTTTTCTATAAATAAACAGCGCTGCATCAGGGCTAAACAAGACATTGAATTGGCTAAATTACGTGTGTTAGAACTGGCTTTGATACGAACCAATAATTCTCATCAAGAATACGAGATGAAAGTGTGAGACCTAGCAGTTCAAAGAATGAAAATATATGAATGTCTTGCAGAGAAATTAGTTGCAATCCATGGTGCTGACATGTTTGAGGTTGGGGAAAATTCAGGACGATTATTAGCCAAGCGGGTAAGACAGAAAGTAGCGGCTAGGAAAGTAGAAGCCATACAGGATGCTAATGGTGTAAAGCAGACTGAGCGAGAAAATTTTGGAAACATTTAGAGAATTCTACAGTAATCTTTATCTAAACGAGGCTTCCCCCATACTGTAGAGGAGTTAGCCGAGTTTCTTGTTGATCAAGACTTTCCCATACTTACTAATATCCAGTATGAAGTGCTAGAGTCAGATTTCACAGAACAGGAACTTGAAGTAGCTATCTTCTCTTTAGCCTTGGGAAAAGCAGTCGGTTCTGACGGGATTCCTCTGGAATTCTTTCGAACTTTTTTCTCCATGCTCAAGGACCATCTGCTGGAAGTTTTTCTTATGGCACAAAGAGGTATACCTTCTGCCTCTTGGCAGAAATCAATAATTACAGTGTTTTTAAAGAAAGATAAACCCCCTTTACTGCCAGCCTCATACTGACCAATATCTCTTATTAGTGCTGATAGCAAGCTTTACTCTAAAATTTTGGCTACCCGACTTTCTTCTGTGATTTCTTCCTTAGTCTCTCATCTACAACATGGGTTTATCCCCGGTCGTGATACAACAGATCATGTACGACAAGTTATTGCCCTAATGGATTGGGCAGAGGTGACAAAAACATCTATAAGCGTGACCCTGTTGGATACCGAGAAGGCATTTGACAGGGTCGCTTCGCCTGAAGGGGTTCGGGCCACGATTCCTTCAGGCAATTAAGACCTTGTACTTTGTCCCTAAGGCATCTATACGCTTAACCGGAACAGAATCGGCTCTTTTTACGATTCTAAGAGGCACTCGGCAAGGCTGTCCGTCTTCCCCTTTATTTGCATTATATATTGATTTCTTTTAGGTTAAATTAACTGAATGCAATCATATTAAACCTGTTAGTGTAGGTGAGGTGCACTAGCTTATGCGGACGATATCGTGGTAAAAACTACCGATTTGCAGCCTGCTTTAACAGCCGTTGAAGCATTGGCGAAACAATTCGGGCACTTCTCTGGATATAAGCTGAACATAAATAAGACTCAGATTCTAAACGTGGGGGATAACTCCCCGAGAGATGTAACTGCCGTACTACAGCAGAGGTCTTCAAACTTTTGTAGGTTGAGCCCCCCCAGCTGAATTTTTTTAGATGTTGGGCCCCCCCACCTCCTGACAGAAATTTCGCCACGCGCACTTTCCGGGCATTTTCAGCTAATAACATTCAATACAATAAGAGTGTTTAGTAAACTGCAGGTTTGGGAGTGGGTGTGGTGAAATGACAGAGTGGCAGCAATGCGGTACAGGTGCTGGTGATTGCGGGGGCCACCTCCTTATCCCCAAGAAAATTCTGGGACTGGTAGTCTTGATGCTTTTGCCCGATGATGTCATCCCGTACAGCGGGCTCCATGTAAGTGTTATACAGCGTGGCAGGAATGCAGTACAGGCGCTGCTGAATGCAGGGGCTGCCTCCTTAGCAGGGGCGGCTCCTCCGCAATGGTAGGGGAGCATTACCTCACTGTTGGAGAACCAGCACCTGAAAAATAAAACGCCATACTTTTTTTGTTTCATTTTTCAGTTGCTTGTAGAGCCAGCGTGCAGTGGGGAGGGGTGGGGCAGGCCCTGAGAGGGGGAAGAGGATTGCTGTGTGCACTTCTAAGTGCGCATGTGTGCTTGGCTTGCCGTCTCAGGCCAGCCAAATACACATGCGCACTTAGGTTTCTCTAACCTGGCTGTAATGAACAGCCTGGCTAGAGAAACAGCACAGACTCCCTGTTCTGAGCGGGGCATCTTTGCAGCCCACTCAGGCCAATCCCGGTACTGCTCTGATAGTATGAGAGCAGCACCAGGATTGCACAGGAAGTCTGTGACTTAGTCCCAGGATCTGTGGGGACAAGAAAGAACACTGCGGGAGGCGGACAGCAGCAGCAGGTACCTTTTCCCATTTTTTAAAATTATTAATGTTAAACTCTCTCCCCCCTTGCACACCCTACCCCACCAACCACTTTTTTTGTGGCGGCCACCACTGCTCCTTAGCCCCGGGAAAATTCTGGGACAGGTAGGCCTGATGATTTTGCCCAAAGATTTTGTCTCTCGAAGCGGGCTCCATATATATGTGCTATATAGTGCAGCAGGAATCAGTACAGGTGCTGGTGATTGCGTGGCCTGCCACCTTAGCCCTAAGAGAATTCTGTGACGAAGGTTAGTCACAATGCTTTTGCCTGATAATTTCATCCCGCACAGTGGGATCCATGGAAGCTCTATATAGCGCAGCACGAATGCGGTACAGGTGCTGGTGATTGTGGAAGAGAGAAGTCTGGGACAGTTAGTCCTGATGCTTTTGTTCAATGATTTTATCATTAGATTTTGATTGAGTTCAATGAGTGTTGCTAATCCACCTTTAGATCTGCCTTTGCCCAGGAAAATTTATGTGGGCTTGTGCAATGTTTCAAACACAGTAATTTGAATATCCATCTCAACTCCACGTTCGACTATGATGTTGAACATCCCGCAGTATTTCAATATGTCATGACGTTTTTCTTGTGCTTTTGTTTTTTTTCCCCCCAAAGTATTGAACCAAAACAACGAGGCAAGGACTATAATTTGTGAAGTACGGTAAAATCATATGGAAAAGGTCCAGAGTATATTAGGAGGTTTGTTAACTCGTGTAAAGTAAGTGTAACATGGAATCTGTTAACAATGATTTTCTCATTTTCTCATGTGAATTTGACAGTACTGTTGTAACATAACATCAAGTGACCATCATTCCCGAAACGTATATGTGTCTGTCACAGCATGCATCCCAGAGTATGATTGATACTACTAGAATCAGGTGCAAAAGCATGTGTTTTGTGGCTACTCTTTGATAGTCTCTATAACATGCCGCAAACAAAACTTAAAATGAAAAATACAATTCACTGCACTCAATTGAAATTGGTGTAATGAAAAACAAAGCAGAAATATACGTCATTTGGCTGTGCCAGGAACTCATATACGGCAATACACTTGCATACTTTGTTTTTTTACGGATCAGTTTAAAGGACGGTGCACCAGGAAACAAGTTTCTGAAGAAATAAAAAAACAGAAAAAGACTTCTTTGTACAGACTCAGATAAAGAATTAAAATCCGCTGTATTGCTCTTGTACTTTGTTAAAAACCCAAATCAGCAAAAGGGTCACAGGGAGACTCCTTGCCTCCCACTGCAGCTGAAGCCGTCAGCTCTGTAATTAACCCCCTCCTGGGAGAGTTAACAAAACAAAAGTACGGGCACCTCGTGCCTCATCGATCTCCCCTCCCTCCCCCTTCCACACACCGGAGTCCTCTAAGAAGACTTGCAGGGAACAAAGGTCAGATTTGCGTGGAGTGCGCGCCCCCCCCTGGGATGGTGTCGCGCCCCCCCAGGGGGGCGCGCCCCACAGATTGAAGAACACTGTGCTAGAGGCTACGTATCTCGGTATTAAAATTACTTCGCCAGTCAGTAAGATCCCGGAAATTAACTTTAATCCAGTCCTAGATAAAGTTAAATCTACGTTAGAACGCCTCAACCATCTTCATCTATCACTATATGGAAGAGCAAATGTTTTGAAAATGATTGTACTTCTGAAATTCCTTTATTTATTTAGATCTATCCCATTACAATTTTCTGTCACCTGTTTTAAAAGACTCGAAAATATTTCCACAAGATTTCTACGGGGCTATAAAAGGAATAGAAGGACCTATAAAAAGATGGTACTTCCAATATCTAGGGGGGATGGGGAATTCCATATTTTTTATTTTATTACTGGGCTTCGGTTCTGCAATTTATTTTTCCCTTAGTTGTTGGCAAAAAATTTAAGTTATTATCATGTCATCATCCCTCAATTTATATATTTGCTATAGGAGAAGAGGTTAAGGGTTGCTTTCTGAAAATACTCGAACCTAGCTATTATAAAAAAAACAAGTTTAAGGTTCTTATTGCTGTGTTCTCAATTTGGAAACAAATTAAGCGGTTTTTAGGGCTACCTCAAATAAATCGATATACTCCTTTTCAGGCAGCAGGAATTTTTCCTAATATTTTTCGAGATTCAATAGCTAGAAACTGGTATCAGCTTAGAATTAATAATTTAGGAGATATGTTTCATGACCTTCAACCACTCTATTTTATTGAGTTACAACGGAAATTTGATGTACAGAAGAAAGACTGCTTTAAGTTCTTGCAAATTCGAAGCTTCTATGGTCACTTGGGTCAATATAATGTACGTTTTAAGGTATTTCCTTTGATAGAGGGGATGGGAAAAGGTTTGTCAATTGGTTTCTTTTACGCACAATTAATTTCGCTACTCCCAGATGATTTGGGGCAACTTCAGGAGTAATGGAGAAGTAAATTAAATGTATTGACAATTGATCTTCACTCTTCGATTCTTTTAGCCAACGATGTTTTGATTTCCAGCAAAATGAGGGCACAGCACTATATGGTTTTGTATGATATGTATTACTCCCCTAGGATAGTTTCCAAAATGAGTACTGGTACCGGAACCAGTTGCAGTAGATGTGGTTGTTATGCTGCTGATACGCAACACATGTTTTTTTCATGCCCTAAGTTGGCTGATTTGTTAGGGTCGAATCAACAGTTTTTTAGAGAAATACTTGACCCCTGAATTTCCATCTCTGTGGAGCTGGTTTTGTATGGCACTGACTCTAAAGTGCTGCCCATATCGAAGGAACGTTCTGCCTTTTTATTTATTTGCATGGCAGTGCTGCGTGCCTGCATCACTAAAGATTGGATATCTCCAGATCCTCCGTTATTTACCTCTTGTAGGGCTCAGCTGTTATCTATGTATAACCTTGAAGTTGCCATATTTAAAACTAAGAGTATTCGTAAACAGAGTAGAGGGTTAAAAATTTGGACTCCAATAACTGATTGGATCTAAATTAATTGTCCTTACTTTATTTCTAAAATGCGTTTGTTTCTTTCTTTTTTTCTGGGTTGCTATTTCATGCTCTTTTCATGCTGCCCTCATATAATTATCTATGTTTAAATTGTTTTTTGATGTTTTTGTGATAATAATTGTATTTGATTGTATTGTACATATGCTATTTTCATTGTGTATTGATTGATTGATTGTTCTTTTTTTCTCTTTTCTATATCCATTGTGCTTCTCTGTATATTGCTTGATCCTTGCATAAAAAAATAAAAGCTTAAATAAAAAAATAGTCTGATAGGGGGAAAAGACCAGGAGCTCCATGGTCTTGTTAAGGTGGAAAGAAGTAACAACCTTAGGAAGGAACTCTGGATTAGGGCTAACTTGTCCTTGTCTCTGCAGTGTGAGGGCTTGCAGCTCACTAATGCATCTTAGAGAAGCTACTGCAACTAAAAAGGCCACCTTCTAGGTAAGCTACTGTAGAGGACAGAAGAGTAAGTGCTCAAATGGGGGACCCATGAGTCTGGCAAGGAAAATCTTCAGGTTCCACACTTGTGCTAGTGGAACCCTAGATGGTATGATCCTCTAAAGACCTTCCATAACGGCTTTCACCATGGGTATGTCGAAAAGGGAGCAGTGTTCCCTATTTTGCATGTAGGCTAATATGGCTGCTGGATGTAGTCGTATTGAGGTGTACGCCAGGTCTGACTTTGGAGATGGAGCAGGTAGCAGATGATATCCTGGACTGCAGGGATTAGGGGGAGGTCTAGCTTTATGGTGGTACATTAGTAGTCAAATCTTTTCCACTTCGCTGCATAACAAGCATGTGTGTTAGGTTGAGCTGACTCTAATGACTGTTGCTGGAGATAACTGAACCTCAGGTGCCAGCTTACTAGATTGAGCTGTTTGGGATCTGGGGGCCTGATCTGTCCTTGGTTCCTAGTGAAAAGGTCCAGCCCGTTGGGTAGCTTCTCTTGTGCACTGACCAGCATCTCAAGTACAGCAGAGTACCAGTGTTGTCTGGTTCTGGTGGAGCATTTGCAGCATATTCCGCACCATGAAAGGCAGAAGCACGAGAGAGGGAAGGGGAAAAGCAAAGATCTTTAACCAGTTTCTCCATAGTGCATTGCCCGTGGACTGTGGGTGTGAGTACCTGGTGGTGACGTGAGGGCATTTTGTGTTCTCAGAAGCGGTAAAGAGGTCATGTCTGGAGTCACCCTGCTCTGGATACTGGTGTAGAACCTGCAGGTGGAGTTCCCACTTGTGGACTTGATGGGTGCACCTGAGCAGGTCCACAAGGTGGTTATCCACTCCCTGGAGGTATTCCGTCATGTGGTGAATATTTTGGCAGATCACCCAATGCCAGATGGTCTATGCAAACAGGGAAAAGGAGTGTGGGTCAGTGCTGTAGTACGTAGTAAATGGCAGTCATCTTGTACATTCTGACTAGAATGACTTTACTCTGAATAAGTGGAACGAATGCTTTGAGAGTGAGGTGGATGGCCAGATGATCAAAGCAGTTGATATGGTGGCCCGGCTGTTAGGGATTCCACGCGCCCTGCGTTGATTGAGAGCAGCCCCACAACTGGCTTAGGAAGCATCAGGTGTGGGCACAATATTGATGCACAGAAGCCATCATGCCAAGCAGGCACATCTCTGTTCTGAATGTGTGGTGACAATGTGGATGAAAAAGAGATACAAGTTGCTGGAGGGATGCAACTCTTTGTGGACTTGGGTAGCCCTTGTGTGTAGACGCATTCAACATCACCCCTAGGAAGGGTGGGATTTATAGAGGTTGTAGATGGGCTTTGTTTACATTTATGGTGAACCCAAGGCAGTGAAGAAGGGGGATAGTCATTTGGATGTGCTCTAGGAATTGTTGCCTGCTTGTACTCTTGATCAGCCAGTCGTTGAGGTAGGGGAAGACGTGGATACCTTCTCTTTAAGTGGGTGAGATCACTGCTGCGCACTTGGTGAAGACCCTTGGGGCAGTGGGGAAACCAAAGGAAAGTACTTTGAACTGGTAATGACGGCCCCCCTCCAAAGAAGCGTCAGTAAGCAGGATGAGCGAGGATGTGGAAGTAGGCATCATTAAGGTCTAATGCCGTGGCTGTAGTCGCCTTGTTGTGCAAAAGGGATAACTTTCTGCAGTGTTATCATGTGAAAATGTTCAGAGAGGAGGAATCACATGAGGGCCCTAAGGTCCAATAAGGGTCTGAAGGAGCCTTCCTTCTTTGGAATGAGGAAGTAAAGGGGGTCTATCCAGTAACAGCTGTAATGGCTCTGGTGTGGGGGGAGGGGAGGGAGTGTTACACAGGGGGCCGGGGGTTACGCGGGAAGGGTCACAATTAAAAAAATTAAAATATTAAACCTACCTTTCCGCTGGGACCTTGCTCTCCTGCTTTCCTGCCTCCACCGGGAACAGGAAGCAGGCAGCCAGGCTCCCTCCTCTAAGCCAATCACAGCGTAGTGATTGGGAGGGAGCCCAGCCAGGGGCTAATGAGGTGGGCATGTTCTCCATGCAGGCTGAAATGCAGCCTGCATGGAGAAGTGCAGAGTGTGCATAACTGGTTTGGGTGGCCCGCGAGAGCTGACCAAACAGTCTTTGGGCACTCAGGAGTTGGCAAACCACTCCTATTCCACCCTGCTTAAAGACCAGAGCAGCCCCGCCCCCCTGCCCCCAATGCGCGAAGCAAACATAAAATGGTAATAACTACAAGTTATTACCATTTTATGTTTTGGCTTTCTGCACTGCAAGAAAGCAGTGGGGCTATGCTCATCCGCCATGCCCTAGTGGAGGAGCCGCCTCTGGGTATATCCCTTTGTCCCACTCGTAGAGGAGCACTGGCTCGATGCCGCGATTTTGAAGAAACACTTGTAGCTCTTCCTCTAGAAGAGTGAGATGTTCGCTGCTGAGAATGTTCCTGCGTAGCTGTGTGGAGGATTTAGACGCAATAGCTTTAGTGGTCTCTACTGGCCCTGGAGGCAGCTTCATTGATATTTTGCCTGTCTGCATTTGAATGAACACACACTTTTGTCTGGCGTCCAAATCCTCCTGTAAATGCTGGAGGATTAATTGCTCTGACTTCTGGCAGTAAAAGGCGTCTTTGGTGTTGAGTTTTTCTTTTTTTTTTAGCTGAAGGAGGGTTTATTGTCGAAAGAGGCTTCTGCACCGACATCAGTTTTGGTGCCAGTGCTGACATCAGCACCAGTGCTTGAGGAACCCTCGGCTTGGAGGGGCCTCAAGGCTTGTGCAAGGTTTTTGACAACTGAGAGGGGTCAGTGCCCAGTTGCTGGAGCACAGGAGGCTCTAAAGTTTTCAGTCGGTGTTGACGAGAGCTGAAGGCGGCTTTTGGGGGGTCTGAGTCTTAGCCGATAGACTTGACGCCCATCCCCCTTGGGGGATGCTCTGTCTTGACTCGAGGATGTTTGGGTGGTCTTACAGGTGTCTCTATGCCGACCATACTTGCGCTCAAAGTCTTTGTCTGGAGACCGGATAGCTGAGGGCCTCTTCTTCCTCCTCCTTGGATTCAAAGTCAGACGAAAAGACCACCTATGAGCTGGTAGAGGACTTGAGGGATTAACCCCAGAGGGGCTGACGTCTCAACATCGCGTTCTTTGAAGATGGTAAGGGGTCGTTGGACTCCTGTCCCTTATGTGCCCACATCCAATCACATCAGTTTCGAAGAGTCTTCTTAGGATGGAAGGACATGCAGGACTCGCACGTGGTGCCGTTGTGGTCAGGAGAGAGGCAGAAAGTGGACGCCTTGTAGTGGTCAGTCCACAGCAATTTTGAGTGGCACTGGGGTCAGTAGTGGAAGTTTTCATTTTTCAGTGCACATCCTCCACAACAAAGTCTTTGAGGCAAGGGGTGCAGGGCCCTGGTAAGGGCCCGAGGCCCTGTCAGACATTGATGGGTAACCAGTGTCTGTGGAGCGGCATCTGAAGAATGAAGCAAAGTCAAATATCTTCCAGTCGAGTTTCTTCTGTTGATGCTAGAGTCGAAATGAAAGATTTGGCCCAAAGGATAGTGAGATAAGTTGCCGAACACGGAGCCACATAAATACATGTCCGAAGCCAATGATGGAAAAAAGATCTAGCATGGAGCTGGTACTCATGCGTATTGCCAACTAAGGGAGGAGTTACTATATACATATTCCGTGACTCAAAAGACTTCTTTGAAGAAAAACAACTTTCAGATGTCCAAGCCAACCACTAGATGGCAGAGTGTACAGAGCATGTGTATCAACAGCAGCACATGCTAAGAACAAATGATTCTGGTGATGACTTTTCACTTTTTCTTATGTACCTTTAGATGGATTTGTAAGGTTGGGGACAAAGTCAAAGGTCCAGATCGTTTTCCATTAACCTGACCATGGAATTGGATGAGATTCAGCACTGTGTGACCATTAATTAACAAGTTACTTACCTTAGGTAACGCCTTATCTGGTATAAACTGTATCTAGCAGTAGATTCCTTACATTAAAATTATCCCCAGGTGTCAGGTTGGATCTGGAAATTTTTCTTGAGCAGATTCCCTGTGTGCCAGTAGGTGGTGTCATTTGGCTCTGCATGTCATTGTTGGCATGGTCCACACCGGAAGTGATGTTCGTGGTGGCTATCTAGGCTCCACCCAGGCATGCTGACATTGGTTACTTTTCATGACTTTCCATGCTAGAAGAGCGGAACCACGAAGTACACTGACAACTGGTGTGAAAAACTAGGGCCTGAAAGGGGGAAAGCCTTATACCTAGAAATCCGTTCACAGAGCTGGGAAGATGGGTGGGTTAGTAAGGAGTCTGCGGCTAGATAGAGTCCCTACCAGATAAGGAATTACAGAAGGTAAGTGACTTGTTCATCTGATAGAGACTTCTAGCCGCAGATTCCTTACCTTAGAATAGATACCAAAGCAATACCTCCCCGAATTTGGGTATGTGGGACAAATTCACACAAGTGAGTCCTGCAGGACTGAATGGTCAAAGTGCCCATCCTTTTGGACCTGACTGTCCAGACAGCAGTCTTTTGTAAACATGTGCAGGGAAGTCCATGTTGCTGCCTGGCCGATGTCCAGGACTGGAACTCCGTGAGCTAACGCAGTGGTTGCGGCTTTAGCTCTGGTGCAATGAGCAAGAAAACCCTCAGGGGTTAGCTTCTTGGCCAATGACAAACATTTTTATGCAGAGTACGATCCATTGCGAGATGGTCCTCTTCTGCACCACCCGTCCTTTCTTTGCTGCAACATACCCTACCAAGAGTTGGTCACCCTACTCGAACTTTTTCGTGCAGTCAAGGTAGAATGATAAAACTTTTTTTGGGCCCAGACGGTGAAGGCACACCTCTTCCTAGGAGGAATGAGGCGAAGTGTAAAAAGTAGGCAGAGTGGTGGTGTGCCTGTATGAAATGGAGTGACCACGTTCGGAAGAAAGGAAGCTCTCGTAGAAGCACAAGTTTGTCTGGGTAGATGTTAAGATAAGGAGGCTTGGATAATACAAGGCCTGAAGCTCACTGACCCTCCAGGGAGATGTTATTTGCCACGGGAAAGTCTGTCTTGATGCTAAGGAGCCGAAGTGGGCAATAGTGCAGAGGCTCGAAGGGAGTGTGTAACAGACAACAACATCTCAACAGGTAATATTCGTAGGTAATTATGAAATGCATAAACAACAATTACAAATGAAAGGAAACAAGGAGACATCAATGGTTTATGAAAAATATATAGAGCGGTCTATATTTAGAAAATAGTGAATACAGTTGAAGTAACAGCACTATTTACATTGCATGTAGGTGTAACCCAAATATTAGTGTGCACATCAGTGCTCATGCAGGAAGTGAACGGCGCAAGTGACACGTGAAAAAGTCTATAAAACAGTGAAAAAACGGCACAAGAAATATAATTCAGTAAATTGTTACAAAGCAATACCGTTACTAAAAAAACACAACATTGTCAACAAGTGTAAGGATCCAATAAACGGCAAAACATTGCGCTGAGTGGTCAACTGCGTTTCACCCTAAATATAGTTCAGGTCCTCTTCAGGACCAGGTTACAAAGAAATCGGTCGGTGCTGTATAGTAATGGGAAACTAGTCCATGAAAATTGGTACTTCAAGGGTTGCACCCAAGGAATGGAGTGCAGGAAAAGCCAAGATGAATGGGCTTTTAAGAGTGCACTCCCAGGCTGGTGTGCACCGAGGAGGACCATGTGTCAAGGGTACCGCGTCAACATGAGCGTCCGAGTCGAGGTAATTAATTAGTCCAAGTGGAGATAGTAGTGTATTGAAACCAAGAGGAACCGGCAGAGTGTAGGTGTCCTGGTAACAATAATTTGATTATCCAGAGGGGAGTGACCCTATGGTGAATCCAGCGTGTGCCTGGAATCAGCCAGGGACTGCCAAGGAATGGAACCACCCTCCTGTTTGCTGTCAAAGCGGTGTCGACGTGCATTCAAATTGCGCATGGGTAGGGCACATAAGGAAAGTGTGGATGAGATTGAGGTCCCACTTGGGCATAACGAAAGGAGAGGGAGGAAACATATGTTGCAAACCTTTCAAAAACCTATGTACAATAGGGGATTGGAAAAGGGAAGGTTGGACAGGCAAAGAAAAGCAGATTGCAAAAAGGTATCCCTGAGCAGAGCCCTTCTGGGCAAGCAAAAGAACGAACAGGGCAACCTGAGGAAAGGGGATAAATGTTTTTCTGTACACCATGCCACAATTTGGTCCCAACAGCAGGAGTAAACCAACTTGGTAGAGGGACGCATGGCGGGCAAGATAACATTACAGACTTCGGGCAGAAGGATGAAAGGTGCCAACTTTCGTTGCTCAATCTCCAGGCAGGATGGCAGAGTTCGGGTGGAGAACCCTTCCCTGCTGTTGCGACAGAAGATCCTCCCGAAGGGAGAGCCTGATCGGAGAACCCATGGCCAGGCTCAACAGCTCGAAAGGCCTGACTCTTCACGCCCAATCCAGAGACACAAGTATGACTTGGGCCTGGTCGTTCCTGATCTTCTTGAGAACTCTGGGCAGGAGTGGTATGGGCGGAAAGGCAGACGGAGCTCCACTCGAGATGAAAAGCGCCTCTGAGTGAGAGCGGTCTTGGAAACTCCAGCGCACAGAACTGCTGACTTAGTGCATTCTCATCAGTGGCAAACAAATCTAACCAAGGTTCTCCCCACTGCTGAAAAAGATCTTGCACCACCTTCTAATAGAGATGCCATTTGTGATCCGCTAGGCATCTTCAGCTGAGTTCGCCCGCTTTGGCGTTTAGAGAACCACCAGGGATATACCCTGCTATTTCTGCCATGTCCAGAAATTCAGGGCTTCTTGACAAAGTTGACAACCCCAACAGACCCTGCTTGTAGCAGCACCACATGATGGTGGTGTTGTCTGTGAGCACTAGCCTCCCCTGGATAGAGGGTAGAAAAGTTTTCAATGCCAATTAAATCGCTTGGATCTCCAACTGGTTGATGTGGAGTCCGGATTGTGCTGGAGTCCTCCGATCTCCACTTCTTCCAGATGGCTGTCCCACCGCCGGAGTGACGCATCTATCACTACTGTCAGATCTGGTTGGGGAAGGGAGAGGGGTCTGCCACGGACCCAATCGCGGTTCATAAGCCGCCACTGCAGGTCCTTTGCAGTTCGCTCTGAGATATGGACCATGTAAGAGAGATTCCCCTGATGCAGTGCCCACTGGAACGTCAGGTCCCACTGCAGAGCCTGTAAATGCCAACGACCATGAGGCCCATTAGCCTTAGAGTCACTCTTACCACATTCCAGGATAGAGGCTAAACCATTGTTATCATAGTCTGAATACCCTGGACTCACCGTTCGGGAGGATAGGCCCGAAACTGAAACATGTCCAGAACAGCTTTGATGAAGGGTAGCATCTGAGAGGGAGTCAGGTGTGACTTTGGCATGTTTATAATGAACACCAAAGAATGCAGGAGGTCGGCCATAGTCTGGAGATGGGAGACGACAGCATGGGCGGAGCACACTTTTAACGGCCATTCTTCGAGATAGAGGAAAACTGGCATCCCAGATCTCCAAGATGAGCTGCAACTACGCCCATCATCTTGGTGAACTCCCAGGGGGCGCTGGTGAGGCCAAAAGGGAGCACAGCAAACTGAAAATGCTTGTGGCCCAACGTGAACCACAGGTAACGCCTGTGGGCAGGCATGACGGGATTATGGAAGTATGCGTACTTCAAGTCCAAGGTCACCATCTAGTCTCCAGGGTCCAGGCAGACAGGAAATGAGCAAGAGTGAGCATCTTGAATTTCTCCTCCTCGAAGAAGACATTTAGAGAGCTTTGAGGATAGGACAAAGGCCTCCATCCTTGTTGGGCACCAGAAAGTAGGGAGAATTGATACCACAACCTACTTCAGGCATCACACTCAGTTAATGGCTCCTTTGGGCAAAAGAGCCATAACTTCCTGGCGGAGAAGAGATAAGTGGTTTTCCGTCAGGCTGTCGTAAGTAGGTGGCCCTTAGGGAGGGATAGTCTCTAAGGGGAGGGAGAAGCCCCTTCGGACGATCTGCAAAACCCGCCTATCCGACGTTATGAACTGCCAGCGGGGCAGGTGATGGCGAATACTGCCACTCACTGGGTGCCCATGATGACAAACGGATAGACTAGTATGGTTTGGAGGCTGCAGCTTCTGGGGGGTTGGTGGACTGACCTGAATGTTGGCCACCGACTCACAGGGCCGGTAGGAACCCCTGCCACACAGAGGCTTGAAAGCTTTGCACTGCAGTGTCTGGGTGGATAAGGACACAGCTATATGCCCCTTCCGTGGCCCTGTAAGGATGAAAAGGCGGATTGAGGGTGATGAGGATAGGTTGGGAGTGTCGTCTGTGGCCTTTTGAGACATTTTCAGAAGGCGAGCCCTTTGTTCCCGAAGGGTTTTCTTGGACTGAAACGACTTACACATGCCAGAGTCGGTTTACTCATGTGAAAGGCACATGTTGCACACTGGGTATTGGTCGGTATGCAGGTATATTGCAGTGCAACGTACAGATTCCATTAGAAACGCATTGACGATGGAGCCAGTGCAATGCAGGAAGGTAGGCCCGAGACGGACGGGGCCCCAAAAGGCGGTCAGTCAAAGCCCGAGCTGACAAAATTCAAGAGCAGTGCATAAGTGGGAAAGCATGATGGAAAAGAATACCATTGAGGGCTGTAAAGAAACCAAAGAATCGAGTTGAAATACGCAGCTGAGGCACGCACTTCCGAACCCGATGGCAGAGAGAAAACAATCTAACAATGCAGTCAATGCCCATGCACATTATCACCAAGAGGAGGAGTCACTCGACCACGTGACTCGTAAGACTTTTAAGAAGAAAAACAACTTGCATAACTCTGAACCCAACACTAGATGGCAGGAGTGTGCAGAACATGTGTATCTACAGCCGCACCTGCCATTAAAAAAAACTAACCTCTACACTGTGGTTCTCCAGTATTGATATCTTTTATAGATTCACATCGTGGTGGGAGTCCCACAGTAACAGTAAAATAGCAGTATAAAAGCTAAAAGGACAATCTTTCTTGAAAATCAATAGCATTTAGTAACCAGTTAGCCTCATTAAAGAATGTCCAAAATCCAGCCAATCACATTGCAGACCCTAGCGTATCCATCCCCTGCAGGGCCACCTTGCCTTAGATTTAGAGCATGAGTGTAGTTAGTAAAATAAAAGAGGTATGGAAAAGGTGCACCTGTAAGTGAAGTACAGAGGGCCGCATGTGAATCTAGAAAAGATCTCAATACTGGGGAACCACAGTGTATAGGTAAGTAACTTGTTTTTTTCTCCAGTATTGTATCTTTTATAGATTCACATGCTTGAATCAGACTATTAAGCAGTACGTAATAGTTAATGGAGGTGGGAAAAACAGGTGAACCATCCCACCATGCAACATAGTATTATAACCATAATTGTAAACAAGTAACTTGAGTTCTGCATCCGTAAAATATAACAAACACAGAATAGTGAAATAGGCAAGAAGTAATAATAATAATGATAATTAAACCACTCAATAAACCTCAATCAAATGAGGCCTACCTTAAGCGAACAGACGTCGAAGGCCGTTTGACCAACGGCAATACCCGTCATCCGCAAGGTATCCAGGCAGTAGTGCCTTGTGAAGGCATGGACGTTCGTCCATGTTGCTGCCCTGCAGATCAGTTTACAACAGGCAACCTTGGAGGCAGTGGAATCCACTCTGAGACTGGAAGAATGGACATCTCCTACCCCAATCTCCTTTATCATGGAGCTAGCCAGTATAGCCCTCAAAGAGAACTTCTTCAAATACGAATCAGAACTGTTCCATCAAATCCGTGGAACTTCTATGGGTTCTACCTTCGCGCCGAGTGTAGCATGTATCTATATGGCTGCCTTCGAGAAAACTTACATCTACCCTCCGGAAAACAACCCATTTCGTGAAAACCTCACCTTATGGCGTCGTTACATAGACGACATCCTAATCTTTTGGAAAGGCAATCGAACTAGTTGCGACGTGTTCTGCACGTGGATCAATCACCAAGATCCATATTTGAAATTCACAGGAACCATCTCTGAGACCTCCATACCCTTCCTAGATCTGACCATCGTACTGGGCCCATCAGAGATTTCGACCACTCTGTATAAAAAGGAGACTGACAAAAATAGTCTGTTGCTCTATGACAGCCACCATACGAGAGCACTAAGGGATAATCTCCCCTTTGGTCAATTTTTAAGACTCCGTAGGAACTGCACGACCACTTCCGACTACCAACGGGCAGCTAACCTCCTTCAACATAAACTCCAGGAGAGGGGATACCCGACAAGACTACTACAACGTTCGGCGAAGAGAGCCCTGAACAATAACAGGGAATCCCTGCTAGAAACCCACACCAAGGAAAAGGAGGATCTTATTACTTGCGTAACATCCTACACGAAGAACTCCCCTTTCATCAAGAAAACGGTGAACTCCCATTGGGGTATTCTGAACTCTGTCAATTTAGACATCCCCGTCCACGTTTCGCATTTAAAAGAACTTGCAACTTGAAGGATCAATTGGTCCATACCCGCCCTAAAAAGACTAGTACCCGTCCTCAAAACACACTTTGGGATTTGCCTCCTGTGACGGGACACTACCGCTGTGGCAACTGTGTCGTTTGCCCTCAAACTATCCAAACCAAAACTGTCCAACTTTCTGATACCTTCATTTGGCACCTTAACAGACACACAAACTGCAACAGCAGCAAGTGCATTTATATGTTGACATGCCCCTGCAATCTGAAATATATCGGAATGACGACTCGCACAGTTAAGACACGCATCATGGAACACAACAGCAATATCCGCTGTCACAAGACCCATACCCGTCTGTATGAACATTGCAACCAGCAGAGTCATGCTGCAGAGGACATGCGGTGGGTAGTATTGGAGTGGCTTCCCTCATCAAACCAACAGGCCCTGTTCAAAATTGAACAGAGATGGGTTCACCGCCTGCATTTAGACACGGAGGGTTTAAACGACACTGTCCCTTGGAGCACACTGACCCGATAAGTCTCCACTGGGCTGTCTCACGCCCCTGTTTGATAATCATGATAATCATGATAATCAAGGGACCCTGGCACTCTGTCAGTACGAGACGTCTTACATCCCACACACGTTCAAATGTGACACTCCCTTATTCCACCCCTAGATGAGGCCCTCACTGATATGGTGATAGTATCACGCTGTCATCCACATACCGGGTTGTTGTACCTCCTGGTAAAGACGGCGTTCTGACAACCAGAGCATCAAGACGCCCCATACCGACACCACATATCGGTCTTTGAATAGGGCGCCTTTACAAGTGGGCATAGCGTTACCACACCACGACGGTTGGTTCCCTAAAAAAACTATGCTTATTTTTGGCTTTTGCCGCCCGCAATTGTTCCACACATTATTAAGCGCAACGCTTCCCTCATCCCATCCCAAGATGGCGCCTATATTGACACGCTGAAAGGTAAACATAGTCAATTCCATACACGGGGCTTCTGCGCAGGTCTGCTAACGGGTCGCCTAGTAACGGATAATCTCAACGCGCCCCCATCAAAAACCACGAGACTTAAGGGCGTTTAGAATTCAGTTGCACCACCAGCTGCTCCACGACCGAGCGGCGCCGGTCAAGCCGACCTAGGTACAGAGGTAACTTCCAAGCGCTACCGAGGTAAGGGGCTGATCGGGCTGGAGGCAACCTCCATTCCGGAGTGGTTACGCTGTAGGCTTGCGGACCGGTCCGCCTTCCACGGATATGCTGCCACGGGGGGATTATTATGGGGGAGTGGCCCTCTACTGGGCTGTTGGCGCAGGCTTGGGGCCGCTGTGGGGCCCGGGTGTCTGGCCGCCACGGCAGCCGCCCCCGTGAGCCGCTAAGTACTGGCGGCCCGCCACTTACACCTACCCCACTCTGGGCCACTGTGGATGTGGTGATATGGTCTGCTTGGGCGTGTCGGTTTTAAAAGACACTGCGGATTCCCACCGGGGGGGCACTGTGGATGCTGTGATAACCCGGGGCTATCCGGCTGGACCCTCGGCTGGGCTGCAGTTCACCATGAGTGGTACGCTGCCTCTGATGTCCCCGTCTGACTTGTATTATCCCAGCGGGACTGCCTGTCTGTTTGTTTACATTGTTCCATTACGGCAATGAACCCAAAACGCCTAGAGTTAAGTCTATTATACTCTCTCTAGAATCCTCTAACCATACCCCATCCCTGCAGATCACCAGGCGATAGCGCAGGTCCCACCTTAAGCAGTCTGTGGGGACCGCCAACAGCGACTTAGGGTAAGTCTAATGATTTCAACTTGCTTTTTAGTCTCCTCTATCTCTTAGCAGTTCACAAGAGATCTCCCTTTTGGCACACAACCCTACCAAATTGCCTACTGAATTTACTCTCTTAACCACACTGATTGGGAAGGGGCGTGGCGGTAATTCCGCATGGTATGCTACTCCCGATTTTTCTTGAACACAGTCTGTAAACAAACTTCACCTCTCCTCCGTTATAGTTATTCACAATCCAGGTGAAAACATAACCAGTGACCTTGTGTTTAGGATTACTTGATAACCCTTGACTAATTAGCCACCACCAATTGTCTTTCTCCTATTTCCCCATAGGGCGGACTACGATACAGGAACTCCTCCTGTTCCAGATCCTGACCCCTCAGGTTGTATTCACCTAACTTCGCAGCCCATTTGGGCTCCTTTTCAAGTTTATGAGCACTTTTTGGTCCTGATGAATTGCCGTGATGGCATGAAACATGTTGACCTGAACACTTTTGAGGGTGAACGGGCCTCCCACACATTGTTTGGTTGAATCCCCATACCCCTCTTAGTTTTAATAAAGTAGGTAGCTAGAGGAATAAAATGCCCAGAGTAGACTATTCTAACTTTTTTTAATCACCACACTCCACGCTCACTACTTTGTCACTAGGGCCCCTCACACTCACTCAAACATCGGCCAAGGAATAAAAGATCTCCAATAAAGTGTAGCACCGTGTGCTACCCGTCAGGCATTGCAGCGCCGGCTTGACGCAGGAGCAGGAAGCCGATGATGACACGAAACAATCGGTTGGTGATATGACAGTAGCCGTAAAACCAGCCTGTTGTGTGAGGTTTCCCTAATTCCGAAAAGGGACACTTGCCCCTGATTTCGACATACAACCAATCCTGGAGAGAGGAAGACAGACCACTCCTCAATAGACTTACACTACCCCCCAGGGGAACTTTGTGCATCTGTTTTGAATATAGCTGCCCTGCAGATGTCTGGCAAACAGGGCCGAGGACATTGCCATCTTGCTGGTGGAATGGGCAGTCACTTTAGATGTAAGCGGGTATCCCGTTCTTTCGTGGCAGTAAAGTACAATAGAAGAAACCCAACGTGCAATTGAAGCTCTAGTCAAAGTCTGACCCTTCCTAGGGGCAGAAAAGGCGATGAGGAGTTGGGTAGATTTACGAAAAGGTCTTGTCCTTTGAAGTTAAAACTTCAAACATTGTTTGATGTCCAAGGAATGGAGAGCTCTCTCCGCTGGTGTTGACGGAGCAGGAAAACATGAAGGCAGGACTACAGGTTCATTCAGGTGGAACATGGTAGGTACCTTGGGGATGAACAAAGGTTTAGTGCACCACCATGTCCTGCTGGAATTGAAGGTATGGTTCCGTTGCTGTGAAAGCTTGAATTTCACTAATATGTCTCGCAGACGTGATGGCTAAGAGAAAAGCCACCTTCCATGAGAGGTATTTCAAATCACACTTGTGAATTGATTCAAATGGTAATTTTGTGAGATGAGACAACACAATGTTCAATTGCCAGAGCACTGGAGGAGGTCAAACATACGGATAGGCTCTAAAAAGACCTTTCATAAATTCCTTCACTAGTCTGCAGGACCATAGGGACGACTGATTTGAACGTCTACTATACCTCGAAATTGCAGCCAATTGAACTTTAATCAAAGAATGAGAAAAGCCAGCCTTGGCCAGAGATAAGAGATATGGCAAAACATCCTCAGGAGGAGAAGAGAGTGGATGGCAGGAATGTTTTGCACACCAGGAGCAGAATCTTTTCCATTTGGTGGAGTAACACTTGACAGTGGAGGGAGCACAGGCCTTGTTGAGTATGGAACGGCACTCCTCAGAGATAGTTAAGTCACCAAACATCATGTGGTGAGGAGCCAGGCCGACAAGTGAAGAGAGTGAATATGTGGATGAACCACTTGGCCTTGGTACACGTAAAGTAGACGTTCAGAAGACGTTGGAGAAGCCTCTGATAGGCGAAAGAGCTCTGAGAACGAGTATTGCCTTGCCCACGCCGGGGTAATGGGAATAATGTGGCAAGGCTCCTGTTTCATCTTCTGTGGAACCTTTTGTATTAGTGGGAACTGGTAAGCACAAGCCCCTTCCCAGGAAAAATGGAAGGCGTTCCCCAGAGAGCCTGGCTGAGGAAATCTGCTGGCGTAGAATTTGCATTTTTTGTTCAGTAATGTAGCCAACAGATCCAGGGTTGGCAAAACCCAACACTGAAAATGTTTTCCCAGCTGAACGGCCTCCATCTCCCATTCGTGACACTGCTTGGTATTCCTGCTGAGCGAATCGGCCAACTCGTTTAGCACCCCTGGAACGTGCTGGACTTGTAGGGAAATATTCTGGTGAATCAGCTAATTCCAAATTCGCTGCGCCAGACTTGAGAGAGCCGGAGATCTTGTTCCTCCTCGTTTCTGAAAATAGAACATGGTGCGTGTTGTCCGTGCAGATGAGAATTGACAAACCCTTTTTCCTTGGTAGGAAGGAACAGAGCCCTAGGAAAACTGCCTTCAACTCCAACAGGATGATGTGGCATAAAGACTCCTGGTCCTACCACCTCCCTTGAACCTTAAATTCCTGGAGGGGAGCTCCCCATCCCTTCATGGAAGGGTCCGTTGTCATTATTTTTAAGGCTTCAGTGGAAGGAAAAATAGGGTTTGTGAGATATTGCTTCTTAATGTCCACCAAGACATTTCCCTGATCATCTGCAGCGTGATTGACACGGTGTCGTCGAAGAAGCCTTCGAGCTTGGATTAGTTGGGTGTTGAGCTGCTCCTGCAGAGGTCTCATCGGCAATCGACAGTGAGGAATCAAAGGGATGTAAGATGACATCATCCCCAACTTTGATTTGTAAATCCTCATGGAACTCACCTTCTAGAGGAAAGGAACTGAACCATCCTTAGAAGGCAAGAAATTCTTTCCTCTGTGGGAAAAGCCATTAAGCGGTTGGAATCTAACATCGCTCCCAGAAACACCAGAGATTTGGAAGGAAGGAGTGAAGTTTTCTCTGTTGAGATTGAGACCCAAAGAGTGACAAAGAGGAAGACAGGTGTTCATGGACTCCTTTGCACCTTGAAATGTTGGGGCCTTGACCAACCAGTCGTCCAGGTAAGGAAACACCTGGTGGCCGGAGATAGGCTGCTACTGGCGCCAAACATTTGGTGAAAACCTTGGGCGCAGACTCTAGCCCGAAAGATAGCACCTTGAACTGGTAGTGGCACCCCTGCCACCTGGAATCGGAGGAAACAACATGCTTTGGATGAATGGGAATATGGAAGTACGCATCCAGAAGATCCAGATAGGGCATCTAATCTCCTTAATCCAAGAGAAGGAAAATCTCCTGGAGCGACAACATCTTGAATGGCTGACTTTTGATTAACTTGTTCAACAACCTGAGGTCCATAACATGCCTTCATTTTCCAGTCTTTTTCTTTATAAAAAAAAAAAGTGGGAGTAGAAGCCCAGGTTGCGCTGACTGCATGGCACTACCTCGATTGCCTGTTTGTCGAGAAGGATCTTTATCTCCCTTTTGAAAAGCACCAGATGGCGGTGAGCAGTCTTTCTTGGTGGGAACCATGGTTGAAAACGCCTAACAACCATCTGTCGGACGAAATGGAGTTACATTGAACGAAGAATTTGGAGCAGTTTCGAGCCAAATGTAGTGGGACTGGGGTGACGGGTGCCTGATAAATCTCATTGCCTTCTACCTGCATGGGACTTCACTCCGGATGTGGTGCGTCTTCGTGCTGGAGCCCTCGTGTAAGTCGGTGCAGGCGTCTGCCGAAAGCACTGAGCAGAACATTGAGATCACAAACCTTGTTGGTAGTAGGGCTGAAAACGCAGCTGGGGCCAAGATGTAAATTGGCCCCTTCCCCTTCCTCAAAAAGAGGAGAACCTCTTTTGTTGCAGATTGGCTAAGGATTTTGCAGTATCTGTGTCAGATTTGAAAGCCTGAAGTGTCTCATCTACCTGTTTACCAAACATGTTATCCCCGTTGAATGTCATGTCAAGCACCTGAGCTTGGACTTCTGGGCGAAATGTTGTCACTTGCAGCCAACCTTGTCTGCGCAACACTGCAGTGCCTGCCATCTGCTTAAAGGCAGTAGATGAAATGTTCATCGCCAAATCGATGGCTTCCGAAGAAGCTCTCTCTCCCTCTGAAAGTATATCTTTTGCTTACTTGTTGTCTTCAGGCAGAAATTCCAGAAAAGGAGCAAAGTCCGATCACATCTGCCTATCGTACCTCCCAAGGATGGCCATGGCATTGGAGGCTCTGATGGCTGTAGCCGCCAGCGCGGAAAATGACTTCCCGATATTGCCCAACCTACGCCCTTCTTTATCTGGGTGGTACATGGTGAAGCAGGGCTCGTAGATCGTCTTTGAGCAGCCTGCATTATAACAGAATCAGGCTTCGGATGGCAAGTAAGACATGTAGGAGAGTCCTCCGGCGCCCCATACTTTTTGTCCAATTTTAGAATGACTGCTGGCACAGAAGCTTGATTTTTCATTAACCTAATGCCTTCTTAGCACAAGAAGTCAACAATAGGGATTGCCCTAGCAGAACTCTGCGTGGGAGCCTTGAAAATGTACAAGAAGCATTCAGCTTGCTTGACCAGCATGGGGTGATCAAAGCGTTTTAACACCCTCTTGAGAAGGTCATGGAAACCTCCAGTATCTGCTGGAGGAGAATCAGCCACTGGTAGAGTGGGAGAAGGCAGTGTGAGTGCGCCACATAATCCACCCATTCATCATGGACATCAGAATCCACTTGTATCTCCCCTTCTTCCAATTGTTGGTCACCACTGCCTGATGCTTCAGCAGGAATCTGGAGGGGAGGTAAGGACTTTTGTTTTGGTGAAGCAGGTGGAGTTTTTTGATCTGGAATAACAGCAGGCTCCTCTTGTCGAGCAACTGGCTTCTGAGCTACATTAGTCTCAGGGAAATGTTTATAGTAGTCACTGAGCATCATACGTACTTCTGTGTCCAGTGAAAATGGAACGTAAATAGAGGGTTCCTGAGGACAGTCCTCCTCTTCCTGCTCATAATAGGGGTAATTTTCTTGAAAGGTGTCCAAGCGCTGCAATGCAGCATCTGTCCTACAAGGAATATTCACCATCCGAGTATGCAGGAGGGTCATCTGGTTGGTCTTCTTCCTCTGATTCTTGGCACTTTACCCTCAGTTGATAGGGGCTGTAAGCAGGACCATAAGGACCTTCATCCTCCGATTCCTGAAAAATCAGGAGGCGAGAAGGAGGCAGATGAGAAATTTTGGAAAAGTCCTGCAACAATGAAGGAATTGTTTTGGAGACTGCCATGTCCATTTTTTCAGGGTCATCGACGGGATCGTCACCAGAGGCTGCACCGATAGTGCAGAAGTATCTGTTCAGGGAGCATAGACGTTTGACAACTGAACAGTCAATGGCGTAGCTCTCAACCACGTCAAACTCCTTACATAAGCCATTGACAACATCACCACTTCAGTCTTCGACGCGACATCCCCCGTCGTCGATGTCGCTGAAGAAAACATTGATGACCTCATTCCAACGGTCGTAGGTGGAGAAAGTCTCGCCGACGAGCCTGTCGATGGGCGGATTTTCTGTGAGAGAGTATGTGCGCATAAGGAGAAGAACCAGTTCTTTTTTTTGGCATGAGATAAGTGTGGTTGCTCCTTTTTCACCTTCTTTTCGACAGAAGACTCCTTGCTCTGAGATCTTGACTTTTTTGGATCTTTGGACAGAAGAAGGATCCTCTTCCTTCATTTTCTTAGAGGAGGGATGAGGCCTCTCCTAACTCTCCGAGTCAGAATCCCTCACAACTTTTATCTTTTGGAGCCAAATGAGAAGTCTTCCCTCACGATCTTTAATAGTTTTTGAGGAAAATGTCTGGCAGTGCTTGCAGTCTTTAGGTTTGTGATAGTATAAGCACTCTTTATGAGGATCTTCAGAGAAGAGCCTGGACTTTCCACAAGTCTTGCAGGGCCTAAACAGCCCTTTTTTCAGACTCTGACATTCTGCAACAAATACATTAATAAAAGGGTAAACTCACTTCGTAGCAGCACCTCAGTTGAAGAGAAGGTTGAGGAAAAGGAACTGCTAGCTCAAAGTTGAAATGTTCAAGGTAGAAACACTGACTGAGCAGAGCTCCCTAACACACGACGTGCAGTAAGAAATCTGAGGTATGGTGGCCCTGCAGAGGATGGATATTCAGGGGTCTGTGATGTGATTGGTTGGAGTTTGGATGTTCTTTAATGAGGCTAACTGGTTACTAAAGGCGATTGATTTTCTAGGGAGATTGTCCTTATAGCTTTTATACTGCTATTTTACTGTTACTGTGTGACTCTCACCATGATGATGGGGAAGATTCAAACATGTGAATCTATAAAAGATACAATACTGGAGAACATGGTATTATCCTCTCCAGACACGAAACCGCTGACAGATAGTAAACCGACCCATCATCAGTCCTCCACTCGCAGAGGATTACACTGACAACCTACTTCATGCAGTTCCTACTTGAAGGGGACGTCCTATCATCTGCAAGTATATTCACCTTCCAAACAGAAAGGTCAGGTTGAATGAGTTGCTGTGCAGAAGAAGGCCTGCATGACTTTCTTGAACAGGAACTGAGAATGCGTTCAATCACTTTGTTTAAAAAAATATTGTCCTGATGTCATCATTCATTATTTTTACTATTTCCACTGAATCCAAAACAGAGAAGCCGATAATGCCAGTCTGATGGTCCATCGCTCCAAAGGATTTATGTGGAGTAAGGTAACATTAGATGGAACAGTTCTGTTAGGTGCACATCCCAGCCCTGGAAGTTTGCATCCATCATAGAAATAAACGGAAGCGGTGATAGATGAGAGGGATAGTTCTGTAAAAGGATACCCAGACTTGTGGCGAAAAGGTAACTCAAGAATCCATGAGGTACAGAAGTCTCCACATCGAAAGGATTTTGAGATACTTGCTGAGCCCAAAGGAAGACCATGCATCCATAATACCATTCACTCACAACACAGACGTAAATGCTCTTACTGGATGGGTATTTATGAGCAGTGGCATAAAGTGGATTTGGACAGCAGAAAAAGATGGGGAATTTTGCAGTTTAAAATGAAGTTTGGAAAAGGTGGGCGGTTGGATAGAATATCCACCAGAAAGAGCTTTACCAAAGGTAAGTAACTTGTACCTCCGATGGATACTTCTAACTACAGATTCCTCACCTTGTGAATGGATACAAAAGCAGTAACTCCCTAGGTGATTGGTTGTGGAATTTTTCAGAAGAGGAAATCCAGCAGCAATGAGTGGGCAAAGTTCTCCTCCCACTGGACCTGGCTAGCCATGAAGTAGTGCTTTGTGAAAGTGTGAACTGATGCCCACGTCCCAGCCTGTCAAGTATCCAAGACTGGCATTCCATACACCAGAAAAGTATTTGCTGATTTAGCTCGGGTAGAATGTGCATGTAAGCCTTCAAAAGGCTCTTTCTTGGCCAGTCAATAACAGGTTGTAATGCACAGGACACTTCAACTAGAGATGGTTAATTTCTGCAGTTTTTTCCTTTCTTTGCCCCAGAGAAACCCACAAAGAGCTGATCATTCACCTAATGGTCCTTGGCACGATCAATGTAAAAACTCAGAGCTCTCTTGGCGTTCAAGTAGTGAAATCTCTTTTCATCCTTGGATGGATGAGGAGCAAAAAAAGCTGGCAGAAGGAGAGAGTGCCCAATGTGGAAAGGTGCAGCGAGTTTTGGAAGGAACATTGATTTGATTGTTAGTATAACCTGTCTGGGACAAAAGTGGTGTATGGCTGCAAAAACAGAGAATGCTTGCAGCTCACTCACACGACGAGCAGTAAGGAACCCTGTTTTCAATGTGAGCAATCTCAGATGACAACTATGCACTGGCATGAATGTGGTGTACATCAGGAATGTGAGAACCATATTGAGGTCCCATAGGGGCATCACAAAGTGTTTTGGTGGGAACATATGGGTCAGCTCTTTCAAAAAACGTATCACAACAGGTGATTTAAACGGGGATGATTGATCAGGCGACTCTAGAAAAGCTGATAAGGCAGAGAAATAACCTTTACCTTTTGCCTCAGCAAGGCCTTGCTGAGCTAGTGATAAACAAAGAAGTAGTACATCAGACAAAAGGGCTCGTAAGGTTCTGATATGCCAGGAAGAACAACAAGCAACCACCTACTCTAAAATTCCCCTACAGAAGGTTTTAGTGGAGGAAGGCCTGGCTGTCCAAATGTCATCCACTACTTCTGGAGGGAGATCAAAGGGTGTGTAAGTTGTGTAGGTCTGGGTGCAGGACATTGCCATGCTGTTACGTCAGGAAGACATCTCGAAGAGGTAGGCTAGGCTTCTCCAACCAGTAGCTCTTGAGGTACTAGTAGGTCTCAGCTACTTCCGAGTAGCTCTTCTGTATGCACACAGACTACTAAGTTTGAAGCTTTTGCTTGGTTTAATTCATATATCTAATCAAAATAGAAAAGTGTGTTTTTGAGACAAAAATGTGTGTATTTTAAGAGTTCAATTTCCAAAATATACTTAAATCTAGTATTTGACTGATGAATTATACAACATTGGAGACTACTAATAATATTACCTTGGTGCCAGTGGCATTCAGGCTGTGGCTGTTATGTATTATCCATGTAGAGACACTTCAAATTGACAAAGGGAAAGAACACTAATTTATTCTGGTCTGAAGTAGTCACTATGAACAACACTAATAATAATAGTATCTAAGGATGATTTGCATTGAACATAAGGTTGGAGACCCCTGGGGTAGCCGGATCGGAGGACAAATGCTTATAGCCATAAGTTCCATAAGTTCCAGATACCACAATCTCTTGGCGCAGTCTGAATCCACTAGGATGACTTGGATCGGCATTTCTGATCTTCCCCAGAACTCTGAACAGGAGAGAAAGGGGCGGGAAAGCATACAGGAGTCCTGAGCTCCAATCCAGGCGAAGTTGGGAATTTAAACATTCAAATGCTGGGACAATGCGTGTTCTCAGAGATGGCAAAAAGACTGAGGCAGGATTCCCCCCTCTGGTCGAAGACGCACTGTGCAACCTCCAAGTGCAATCCAGGCAGCTCCGGAGGCATACAGCCTCCTGGCATAGGGCTCACCACCCTACTCTGCCCAGCTAGTTGCAGTACTACATGATCTTGATTTTGTCTGTGAGGACATGGCCCCGTTCTGCTTTTAGAGATGGAAGGAAGGCCTTCAATCCCAAGTGAATTGCATGCAGCTCCAACAGGTTAGTGTGGAGGCATGTTTTCACTGGAGACCAGAATTCTCTGATCGCCCTCTCTCTCAGATAGCCTCCCCAACCCAGTGTCATGATTACAGCATGCTTGACCCTGAGTAATTAGAACTCAGAACACTAGTAAGAGTAGTATGGCATGTGTGGGAGAAACAAACATGTATTACAGAAAACATTCTGTTAAACTATTTATTTTTCTTTTTTTCCAATGTTTATCGACACCTAGCAATGATGCAATGATGCATCCGGCATGACCATTAGCTCTGAGTGGGGTAGGGCAAGGTGTCTGCCACGATCCAATTTCGGTCCAGCAGTCCCCACTTCAGATCTGTCACAGTCTCCTTTGAAACGTGGATGGAATTTAAAAGATTTCCTTGATGCTGAGCACACTGAGACTTTAGATCCCATTACAGAGTCTCCATCTGCCACTTGATGTGGTCCACTAGCAGGATGCAAAAGGCCTAGAAGCCTCAGAGCCGCCCTCACTGAGACCCAGGTTAAGGGTTGAAACATGGGGACTATAGCCCGAATACCCTGGACTCATTGAGGCAGAGGGAAGGCTCTGAACAGCACGGTGTCCAGTATGGCTCCAATGAAAGGGATTCTCTGTGAAGGAGTCCGGTGAGACTTCAGCACATTGATGGAAAATCCTAAGGATATCTACTGGTCGGCTATTGACTGGCGGTGGTTTTGGACTGTTTGGGGCGAGCCTGCCTTTAACAATGAGTCATAGAGGAATGGATTCTTTATCTTCTTTTCTCTTCTTTTTTTTCTTTTCTCTTTCTGCTTAATTAAAAAAAATAGAGCAATGGAAAGACTGGTATCTACAACCTTCTAAGATGGGCAGGGACCACCACCATCACCTCTCGAGAACACCAAAGGTGCACTGGTAATGCCAAAGAGGCACACTGGAGAATGAAAGTGCTTGTGGGCTACCTGAAACCACAGGTGCCATCATCCAGTCTCCTGGATGCAGGAGAGACGAAACTTGGTACACGGTGAGCATTTTCCTGGTCTTCTGGAGGAAAAGTTCAAAAGGTGGACATCTAGAATGAGACAGAGCCCTACATCCATTGGCCCTGGAAAGTAACAAAAATACCAGCCAGCCCGGATCTCTGATGTAAGTACCCTCTCTATGGTTGCCTTCTTCAAAAGAGTCTGAACTTCAATATGGAGAATGAACAAGTGGTCCTCCAGAAGCCATTTGGGTGTAGGTGGCATGCTTACAGGGATGGAAATGAAGGGTCGGGCGTAACAGTGTCAGCTGATTTGGAGCTCCCATCTGTCTAATGTGATGCTCTGCTACTCATGGAGATAAAAGTTGATCTGGCCTTCAACTGGGTGAGAATGCGCCGCTGAGGGGGTTGGGGTGGGGTTCTGGGTCAGTGTCAGGTTGGTGGTGGTGGGGTGTTTGGGAGATTAGATACTTTGTTGCCCCTTGAAGCCTGGATGCTGGTTGCCAGCTCCCGACCTCTGCTTCGAAAAGTCTGTGAAGTCTGTTGTTGCTGAGGCAGGGTTTGTTGTGGCCTCTACTAAAATCCCCCTCCGAAGCTTCGAAAGAGACAAAATCTTGTGAGAAACTGCCATGTAGAGGCTAGGCTGAGAGAACGCGCTGTTGACAGAGCCTACACCACAGGAATGCGGTGAAGTACCTAAAGTCTGCTGCATGGCCTCTTGGGTTGGATTTAGACTAAAGCTTGAATTTTTTCCAAAATCAAAGACCGAGAATGCAACTTTGATGTACCCTGACTTCCAAGTGACTTCTCTTACTGAAAGTGGCAGGACAAAGGGGAACAGTGTTTGAATTTCTTATGCTTCTTTTTTTTTGTACTTGCCTGGTGACTCTGAATGTGATGACAACTTCTCTCATGAATGAACCTGCAAGCAAGAACAGCCCAAGTCCGCGACTACGCCTCAGCCTTACTATGATGCTTGGCAATGTAAAGTTGGCCCTAAAGTCCAGGATTGTCTTTGCATTCATCCAAGCACAATTTGACGCATGACTTAGACGAGCCGAGACACCAAAATTGACCTTGTGAGGGTCCGTCACTGACATCTGTTTGTGGCAGTCCTCTCGGGGTTTAAGCATTGGAGCGAGCTCATGAACCACGCTGGAAGGTATGGAAACAAAGGAACGGACGTCAAACCGCATAGGTGGCGGTTATATTGTGGCCCCAACGTCACTTCCGGGAGGGAGAAACAATGTGGAACTGCACAACACCACCTACTGACGAGCGAGGTAGATGCTGAAGAAAAAAAAATCTCCGAATCTAGTCTGCTGCCCGGGGGTACTCACAAGCTCAGGAATCTGCAGTTAGAAGTACCATTTGAAATGCTAATACCCTTCCTGTGTGCCAGGTTCAATTAGCAATTTTTTAATAGAAAAGCCAATTGAGTGCAGTACGCAAATTTAAAATCAATATATGCAGTACTCAAGGGTAACATCCTTAACATTATTCTTTAAATGGTGAGGGCGGCATCTTAAAAATAAAGGGGGAAGACAGACTACTCTGACAAACTAATAGACATTTCTAATGGTAATCAAATTTGACAGGGAATCCTTTCAAGTGAAATGGGGAAATAGTGTGAATAGGCTACAAGTTGGGGATCTAGGGCAGACCAACTGTGATGGGATGGAAAGCCTTCAGCCTAAGTGCAACATGTAGATATTTGTAGTTTTTCTGCTTGTTGTTACTGTAAAAGTAGAAATAAATGTTTTCTTATGACTTTCAAGTTTGACAGTACAGTATTTTTTTTAAAGTGACCATTAGGAAGAGGAAGAGCAACACCTCTTTCCGGATCGCGTCCACAATGTACACATACTTACCATGAACTGCAGGGGCTATACTCTTTGGTTGCTGAAAGGAAGCTGTGATGCTGTTTGCTGTAGAGTTTGGGCCGAGAACCTACACAAGCAGAAAAAAAGGTGCAGTTATGCATTGTTAGCAAACCATTTCAAACATTGAATCATATGGTCTCAGTAATGTAACAACATAATTGGTGGGCGGCACTGTGTCACACTCAAGAACCTCTTTTATTTAGCACCCAAATCCAAGTGCACAGCTTAAGAAACTTTCTTTAAGCAAGACATTGTTTTTTTATGTAGAACAAAATTTGGGTCACATTCATTTTTAACATTAACACTCAAACACTTCTTTCCTATCTACAAATTCAGTCAACCAATCCATAAATCTCCTTACTTGAACACATCCAAGTTTCTCACTGTTTCAGCTCATTATAATGAAAGAAGCTACCAGACATTGGTCTACACCCTACTAACAGGGTTTAGAGAGCACTTTTCAGGTGAGTCCAGTGTATCTTCCTTGGCTGTGTACTTAGGTCACTGAAGCATCTCTATGTTTGTGCTGGTCTTGTGTTTTACAATCTTTTGTGCAGCATTTTACGATGTATTGATTCCATACTTAAGTCCTGACAGTTTTTGAATTGGGAGCTTCCTAATTTGCCATATGACTGCTTCTGGGATCTAAGGTAGGATGGTCGTCTTGTCGAGATGATAGAGATTTGACTTTTTTCAGTCCGTTTTTATTGCTTGTCATGCTTTATCAACATGTTTAACAAATAAACCTGACCTTTAAAAGGCACGTTGTAGAATGTGGCCTATATCCCTGGTCTAAAGGAAGTACTGTGATATGCAATTTAAAACCACCACATTAGCTACTAACGGAAATTTGTGTTGGCTCAACACATTGATGTGTCAATGATGGCTGTGAATGTTTACTTGCCTTCTCTTTGGATAGCTCAGCCTGCTCGCTATGGTCTTCTGGGATCTTTTTTGGTGGTGTAATGTAATATGTTCAAGATAGCATCAATCTTTCTCACTAATCAGGTAGTGCACAACAGGGAACAGCCAGATATCTTGATTGTGCTCTGCCACACCTGCCTTCAACAAGTCTGTCTTTACCTGGATCTTTAAAAAACTCATAGAAGGATTTTCATGTGCCTTAATTTTTTCTCCAAATTGACAATATCAGCAAAGGCTGTAGAACTGTTTATCATGTTCAGGAGCCCCTTTTGCAATGTGTGATACAATATGGGGATAGTTGTTATTGATTTGCATCATTTATTATCTAAATCAAATAGAAATTGTGATTCCGAATACTTACCATCGGAAGATAGATCTTTCAGGTTGACTGCAAATTGAAAATGTTATCAGTTCGTGCACCATTAGGAGAGAGTTCAGTAGATTATTATTTTATTTTATTATTTTATTAACTGAATAGTAGTTAGAGGGCAGGCATCCACTTTTGAAGGAGCCTCATCTGGCAATTCAGGATTAACTCTTCCCGTGGGGAGCAGGGTCAGTACTGATTTGCATAAGGCAGATTGCTGTCTAGAGTAGCAGAATGGGTGAAAAAAGGATGGGCTGGAATGCTACCCAGAGCTATTTCAGTGGTTTAGACTATTTGCAAGCATTCCCCTCATCTTCTTTTGAGTGTTTGGCATATAGATCTCAGTATACCAGGCAGTGATCTCTGTAAATAGCAGACTGTATTCTGTCACAATACAGGAGTAAATCACTTATTTGGCTTGGTGGAATGTAGTACAGCCAGCCACGTTCCCATGGGAAGCATGGTCAAGACTGGTATGCATATGGCTGGGTCTAAACTGGAATGGCATGGTGTGCAACAAAACAATGGATTTAACTGAGATCTGTGACTGGGGGTGAATGTATGATTGGCTCAGAATTCAGTCCATCATCCGTTCTTTTTGCATTTGTCATCCCAAGTGGGAAGGGTATCCCCAGGCGTGGATTTCATGCTCGTCACACCACCAGATTCAAGCTAGCCTGGTTGATAAAGGGTGAAACATCGAAACCAGTCTCAAGATGCTTGTTTCTGGCCCAGGGAGGATCTGGCCTTGCAGTTCGGGCTGGGCTGTTCCCATGGGTAGCATGGTCAAGACTGGTTTGCATATGGCTGGTTCTTAACTGGATTGGAATGGTGTGCCAAAAAACTATATTTGTATTCCAAATCTGTGACTGGGGGCGAAATGTTTGATTGGCTCAGCATTCCGTTCATCGTCTGTTCTTTTTGCATGTTCTAAATGTGAGGCAAAGTGTTTATACTAGTAAAATGCTTTCTATAGTGTCTGCAGGTGCTATACGTGATTAAGATTCAAGGAGCTGTGATCCAGATGCTAGCGAAGGTGAAGACCCTGCTCCTGGCTCCAAAAACTGTTGTCGAATCCCTGTATTTTTTGTTAAAGTGAGCCAAGGAAGCCTAATGAACTTGGACCATGGTATGTGGAGGGGCATAGTAGAAAAAGCTACTTACCTTCGGTGACGCTCTTTCTGGTGGATATTCTGTTTAACCACAAATTCCTCGCCTTTAGAATATTCCCCAGGTGCCAGATTGGATCTGGAAGTTTTCAAACTAGTTCTCCTGTGAACCACAAGGGGATGCCGTTCGGTTCTGCGTTGGCATTGTTCTGTCCCAGCAGTGACGGAGTGGAGCAGCATGCAAGTGCCATCCTGTATAACTAAATTGTTTTCCCGCTTCACTTTTTCTGCACCCTCCGAAATGGAGCATGAACAACTGGGGGTACCAGTGTGGAAATCACTAATATAGAAACATTTTGGATGGTACAAAGGAGGCCGCTTCACAAAATGCATGGTGAGGAATCTGCAGTTAGATAAGAGTACCAGGAAGAGTATTACCAAAGTTCAGTTACTTGTTCTTCATATATATACTTCTAACCCCCGATTCCTAATCTTTAGAATAGATGCCAAAGCCGTACCTCCCCAAGGTGGACGGTCAGTGTAGTGAGCACAGACAGACCACTCTAGAGTCCGGCAGGACAAAACAGGAGAAATGCCCTTCCTGTTGGACCTGGCTGTTAAGGCAAAAAAGCATTGGCAAAGTGTGCACTCATATCCAGGTCGCAGTCTGACAGATGCCCAGAAAAGCCACTCCACTTGCCAACACTGTGGTAAAGTCCTGGCCTTGTGGGAATGAGACCTCAGGCCTTAAAGATGCTGCTTTTGTTTAGTGTAAAGCAGAATTTAATGCAGAGGACCATCTACTTCTGCAAACTCATTTTCTACACCGCTTTACCTTTCTTTGTGTGTTAGAAGCCCACAAAATGCTGATGGGCTTTAGTGCGAACAACGTAGGAGCTTTTGGGTAATTTGGAGTTCCAGCAGACAAAGTTTCCCCTCCTCTCTAGAGGGGAGAGACAGAGCAAAAACGCTGGGTGGGTGATGCATTGCCAACGTGAAAAGGCCCTCAATATCAGTTTGTCTGGAAAAAAGGTGGGGGAGGGTGGCTGCACTGAGAGAGAATGTAGCTCACACATAAAATTAATTTAATTAATTGCGAAGAGGAAGACAGGTTTGAGAGTCAGCAGATGCAACAAGTAGCTGTGCATTGGCTCAAACGGGGTAGACATGAGAACCAAATTAGGATACTACTGTGGCATCACAAAAGGTATGAGAGGGAACCTATGTGTCAAAACTTTAATAAACTAGATTGGGTTGAATAAACAAAGATGGTTAGTCCAGGAAAGGCAAAACGGCCAGAAAGAACCAAAAATAACCTGTAACAGTGTCCAATGTATGTCCTGGCAGCGAGGATAACATCCACAACCTCAGTGGGTAGATCAACTACAGCGAACTGTTATTGGACGATCTACACACATGGACATACAGGTTGCGCAGGTTCGGGTGCAGAACCCTGCCCTGCAGCTGGGACATAAGATCCTCCCGAAGCAGCAGCTGATCGCAGGAAAGATGCTCATGTCCAGAATCTCCTGGGCCAATCTGCAGCCACTAGAAGGACTTGTTGAAGTCATTCCTGATGTTCTTCAGAACTCAAAGGAGGAGAGACAGGAGCATAAAGGGATTCAGGAGTTCTGTGCTCCACTCTAGCCTAAAGGCGTCCCCTAGACAGAACATATAACGCACAGACGTTCTGACATCGCATATTTTCTATAGTGGAGAAAAAATCCAATCAGGACTTTCCCCACTGCTGGAAGATGCTCTGCGTTACCTCAAAATAAAACCACCTTTCCTGACCTGCCAGGCATCACTGGCTGAACCCATCGACCCTGATGTTTAAAGATCCTGTCAGTTGATTCACTATCAGGAAGATGCCCTGACTCTCCAGCCAACTTCAGCAGTGTAGTGCCTCTCAGCACAAGACCTCACTACGTCTTGTTTTTTGCAGTACCGCATGGCAGTGGTGTTGTTCATGTGGATGGCCAACAACTTCAACAGATTTATGTTGAACTGGGTATCCATAGACTACATTCCTCTGATCTCCACTACTCTCAGATCATCTCCACAGGCCAGAAGGGATGCATCTGTGATCACCGTGAACTCTGGGTGTGGAAGAGAGAGGGGTTGCAGATGGTCAGGTTGCAGTTGAGCAACCACCAATGCAGATCTCTCCAGTCTCCGGATGAGCCTGGATGAAGTTTGACAGGATTCCTTGGTGCTAGGTCCACTCAGACTTCCGGCTCCACTGCACAGCCTGCATATGCCACTTGGCGGAGTGGAGAACTAGCATGCATGAGGTCAGCAGGTCAAAAAACCTCTGAGCTGCTCTCAGTAGTCTGAAACATTGGGATCATATCCTGAATGTCCTGGACTGGTTGTGACGGAGGAAAGGTCCTGGGCTGTGTCCAGAACAGCTCCTATAAATGGAAGGCTGTACGAAGGAGTCAAACGTAACTTCAGCACATTGACCGAGAACCCCAATGATGTAAGTGGTTCACTTTCATCAGCAAGTAGTATACAATGGACTGTGGCAAGCCTGCTGGTTCAACAGCCAGTTGTCGAAGTAGGGAAAAACTGGTATCCCAAACCTTCGAAAATGGCCGGCAGTGGCCACCATCGCTCTTGTGAACATCGCAGGGATGCTGGTAAGGTCAAATAGAAGAACAACAAACTGAAACTGGTCCTGGCTGATTTTGAACAAGAGTTGAAGTCTATGGGACTGCAGGATGGGCACAAGAAAGTACATGTCATGTGGGTCCAGGTCAACCATCTAGAAGCCTGGTTCCAGGGCAGACAGAACTTGGGCTAGTGTGATCATTTTAGTTCCTCCGAAGGAAGACATTCAGAAGGTGAAGATCTGAAATAGAACATAGGTCCTTCTGTGGCGCGTCCCTACTTACAATGCTGGCACCTCTGGAGTAGCAACGGAAGGTCAGAACTGATGACCAACTCGTCAAGCAGTGGTAAAAAGGCCCAAGGAACACATGGTGGCTCTGCTCTCCGGAAAGGGTTCAAAGGCAGAATCAGTCTTTGTGCCAAATAGATGAGACCTATCTAAAGGCATATCCATAAGGGATGCCTGTACTTCTTCAGAACAGAAAGGCCAGTTTAATGTATGCAAGCATTGTGCCTGAGCACCACAGTTGTGCCTGCCACTCAACTAAAGAAATCAATGCTATCAAGGCCAGCCCTAATTACCTACTTGGCTGCATCCTGGCCGCCCTGAATGATTTGAGCCAAATAGGCTGCAGCACATCCCAGGACTACCGACAAGGTCCGCTGGTCATGTCCGAGAGCGGTGTAGATAATGGCCTAATAGGCAGACCTCACTGACAGACCTCAAAGGCGAGCTGGAGGAAAAGAACATTTACTCTCTGAATGCCTCAATTATTTTTTACTCCCTGTCAAACAAGTTACCTACCTTCTGTAATGTTCGTTCTGGTAGAGACTCTATCTAGCCTAATCCTCACCTTTTGAATACTAATCAGGCACCAGAATGGATATGGAAACTTTTTAGTGGAATCTCTGCACACCGGCAGGTGAAGTCATGTGGCTCTGCACTGATGCTGTTCGACTCCGGAAATTATGTGTGGGGCCTATATAGGCACTACTCCTGTGCGCTGACAAAAGTTGCTTTCGAGACTATCTGTGCCCCATGGTTCTCTTCTGCACTGCCTTGCCTTATTTCGCTCCAGAAAACCACACAAAGAGCTGATCATCCATCCAGAGCTCTATCGTACGATCTATGTATAAGGCCAGCACTCTATTGGGGTCCAAGCGATGGAGTATCTTCTCCTCCTTGGAGGGGTGAGGCAGACCGTAAAACATCAACAGGGTGATGGTTTGACCAATGTGGAATGTGTGAGAAGCTGGCTTGGTATATGGTGCTCACTTATGTAAGTGTAGCACCCTGTGCCAATTCAGACGACCCTAATAGTGATTTTAGTTGTCTTGGACAACATTAGAAAACTTTCTAAGTGGTAGCTGTGGAGAGCTGTCTTCAGGCTTAGTTCAGAGGGAGTGTAAAGCAGATTGTTTTACAAGTTCATAATTTTATGGAATAGATTAAGTGAAAAAGAATCACAGTGTAGTTATAAAAATAGGTATTTTAATATAGACACTCACTAACATTATGTATTATCTCCTACCCTGACGTACCAACACAATACACACAATATTTAGGAAATAAAGCTTGTAAGTAGCACAAATACACAGTGGTCTCATGGGGGGGGGGGCCAAACCATGTGAACCATGGCTCAAGTCAAGAATGGTCCCAGTAGAAGAGCCAGGTCCCAAGGAACCACCCAAGGTGAGTATCTAGGAACCACACAGAGGTTGTGTGCAGAGTGGGACCATGACCACGTGCTCAATGTTAGTCAATGGGTAGTCACAGTTGCAGTTTGAAGGAAAAGGGACCCTTTGCAGTCGACCCCGAAGGAAGGTAGGAGAGTCGCCCCAAAAGTGGATATCCCAGGAACCAGGATACCTACACCAGATTATTTAAGCAAACAATGGTCCTTAGCATAAGAATATATAAAGGAAAATGATGATATAGACCAAGATGGGTACTATATAAGTCCTATGTCCAGCCGGACGTGGAATTTTAATTTGTGAATATATTTAAAAGTGACATATAATATGCAAACCACAGTAAAACGGGACGCAATCCTGCACCGGGTACAGAGAACAAGGAACAAAAAATGGAACAGAAATAACAAAACAAACAAAATACAGGCAAAAACTGGAGCTGTGGACGCTTATGCTAATCATACAATATGACAAGCTAAACCAAATAGTAACCGCAATAATTATACATATTAGACCTTGTGGTACTATTTTATATTGTCGACGTTTCGAACCCAAGCTCAATAGATAAAAGGGATCATCATCAGGACTAGAGAAACGAGGAATGCCTGGTATACACCAAAAAAGCCGGATGGTAGGGCCGGTTGCGATTATGGTGTCCTAAAGGAGTTGCGGGCCCAAGAGGCGCTACTTTCTGAAATGGTAATGGCGCGCTTCATCTGCCGGTGGTCCAATTCGGGGTATGGGTTAGGGTTAAGTGGATGTAGCAGAATTTCACATTAGAAATCCAATGGGGTTTTTTCGGTCCTGGGTGCTGCCTCCGCGATCCGGGAGGTATGTCCAGCGGGAGCCGGGCGTGTTCTGCAAAGGAAACGGCAACAGTGTGCCATGGGTTCCTCAGCGCAATGGCAGGTACTAACCCATACCCCGAAAAGGATGCAGTGTCTGGACCAGCAAGGTCCAAGGGACTCACCACATGCAGGTGAGTCGGACCAAACCCCAAGCAAGTAGGGGAGCCCACTGGTGCAAAAGAAGACCCTTGAGAGGACCCACAGGCCGAAGGCACAGGAGTAGTAAGAGGACCTTGAGTACCTCACCAAGAGATGCAGGCGCACAGTGCAGAGGATGCAATCCAGGCGAGGATCTTGGCTGAATAGGATGCTTGAGGTAGGAGCTTCTTTGAGCCCGAAGATCTCTGGAGGAGAGAGCCAACACGCCTTAGCAACGGCAAGTCGACGCAGTGCACAGGGGTTCTGTTCCAGCGGTTCTGACAAGGGACACTGGCCTCAAACTCGGTAAGAGGACAGTGCAGGCCTTGAGGGAGTTGCAGACCACACCTGGGTTTCTACGCCTTTTGAGTCCGTGGGAGCCCAGGATCAGCAGACTGGGCAGCAGATGCAGAGGAGTGACTACTTCACTCCAAGGGAGATTCCTTTAGGTGTCTCGAGTTCCACAGGCCTGGTGAAGAACCTGTATGGAGCACAGACACAGACGTTGCAGAAGACCAGCAGAACAAGGAGACCAGGAGCAGAAGGAATCTTCCCCGGTGCAGACTTGGTTCCTAAAGTGAAGTCGAGTGTCCAGACGTTCGAAGTTGAAGTGGTATATGATCGGAATCTTGTCTCACAACTAAGGATCCACCCATTGGTAAGCCCTTAGGTACCCTTGGGAAAGGGTTAGGACGATTCCCATGTGTGGCATAATACATGCTTCAGCCCATGGGAGACCCCTGGTGTACCTCTGCAATGGGTATCTTGGTACCATATACTAGGGACCTTCAAGGGTACCCCAGTAGCCAATCTAGAGTGTACCTAAGTACTCACCATGTCCAAGGTAATGAGGAAGCACTGGGATCCTGATTAGCAGGATCTCAGTAAGACTAGTCAGAAAAACAATGACACCAGCAAAAAGTGGGCACTTTCCTACAGAATGGCATCACAATTTTCGGCAGGAAGGATGCCTGAGTTGGCAGAACCAATCTGCCTGTGAAGAAGAAGGAAATGTTTGGTGGATTGACACAAGGAGCCTGAAGCTCACTCACATGTGGAGCCGAAGTGACGGTGATGAGGGACACAGTCTTAATTGCATTGAGCTGTAAAAGACAGCTGTGAATTGGCTCGACAGATACGTCGGGACCAGACTTAGGTCCCAATGGGGCATGACAAAGGGAAAAGGTGTAGCATATATTGTAGCCCTTTAAAAAACTTGCATCACAAATGGAGAAAATGAGGGCTAATCTGGCAACCGTAAGAAGGCCGAAAGACTGGAGAGATAAACCTTGACTGTGCCTAGAGTAAAGCCAGGCCTGGCAAGAGATAGAACAAATAATAAAACATCAGATAAATTTGCCTGGAGGAGATTATTTTGGCATGTTCTGCACCAAAACTGAACAAACTAGGGTGGGGGGGGGGGGCACAGGGAATTTAAAGACCTAGCAGTGACATATTCCCTGAAGAACTGAAAAACACAATCAATGTCACTGGGTCTGAACAACAACCGGCGTTTCTTTCCTTTTTGTCCTAAAGCGCCACACTGCTGACTCGTTAACGAGTTGCCTGTTCGCCTTGCAAGATTCACCCGGCATTATTACCTAACGCTGGGCATACTACCTCGACATTACGCGCTACCATTAATGTCATGTAGTGTATTTAAATTTCTCTTGGGTGAATGTAACACCATGCATTGACGTTGGCTCCGCTGCACTCGACTACGTTGGGAACGGTCGCTCCCTTCTGCCCTCGCTGCCTCCCACTCAAAGCTGCCTGGTATCGTGTGCTTTGCGCTGGTGAGCTTTCCCTATCGCCTGAAGTTGCTTGCTCCACTGTATCTGCACGTTAGCCTGCATAGCGCTGCTGGCCTCACTTAGCGCTTTAACGTGCCTGCCTGCTTGTGCGCTCGATTGTTCCTGTATCTGTTCACTGTGTGTTCTGTTTAAAAATACTTTTGCCAATTACCTCCGCATTTCCCCCAACCCGGTCTGCCCTCGCGTTGCAGCCGCCATTTGCTGTGCTGTTGTTGTTGTCTTGCCCTGAGCCCGCCCCCTCCACCACGCACCCGCCTCCCATCGGATCCTCCCTCGCCCCTCCCCCCTCCCCACCCTCTTATGACTACTGCTGTCGCGCGCAGCGTTTACGCGCAGTGACCGCGCCCAATCCGCGCCGAAGGTGCGCCAAAGGTAAGCCCGTCTACGCCCGTCCGCGCCTGGACCGCGCCCAGCGCCAGACCCCCTGCCCCTCGCGCTCCCCAGCCCTCCCGCATTACCTACGATGCCGCCACCCTCCTAGCCCTTGACCCCGGTCGCGCCCCCAACTGCGTCCAAGCCGCTCCTGGACACACCCATGGACCTTTCTCCTGCTACTCCTGCAAATTCAGCGGCACCGACAACATCTCCGCTACGATCACACCACAGACTCTCGACCCCAACCACCTACAATGCATCCTTCTCAACACCCGATCGGTCCACAGACACGCCATTGACCTATGGAATCTACTAGACACCATCTCTTCAGACGTCGCCTTCCTAACAGAAACTTGGATGAACGCTTCCTCCGCCCCAGACATCACCATTGCCATCCCTGAAGACTATAAGATCACTCGCAAGGACCGTACCGGCACAGGAGGAGGAATCGCTATCGTCCATAAGAAATCAATCCGCATCTCAACCAGCTCTGACGCCAACCTCGCTAACTCCGAACACCTTCACTTCCAGATCCACATCGACCCCAAGACCACACTCAGAGGCACCCTCCTCTACAGACCACCAGGACCCCGCGCAAAATTCAGTGAAGACATCACGGACTTCATCACCCCACACGCGCTCCCCTCCAAAGACTACATCCTTCTGGGAGACCTCAACTTTCACCTCGAAAAGATCAACGACCGCAACACCGCCACCCTCTTAGACAACCTCGCCAACCTCGGACTTAAACAACTAGTCAATTCCCCCACCCACATCGCAGGTCACACACTCGACCCCATCTTCACCTCCAGCAATCATGTCTCCTTCAGCCACACTACGGATCTCCTCTGGACTGACCACAGCTGCGTTCACTTCACCTACAACAAGCCGAAACCCACCAACCACCTCCAACCAACTTTGCAAAGAAACTGGAACAAAATCACCACGGACCAGATTTCCGCCTCGCTCCTTCTAAACGCCCCAGCCCACTCTTCTAACGCAAACGAAGCCGCCGCCAACCTCACCCTATGGTTATCCAACACCGCCGACACCTTAGCACCACTGAAAAAACGTCAAAGCAAACCTGGCAGCAAAAAGGCCTCATGGTTCAACGATGATCTTAAGAAGTCCAAGAAACTCTGCCGCTCCCTCGAAAAGGCCTGGAAAAGAGACCCAACCACTAGCACCAAGGACGCCTTCAAAAACGCCACCCGCACTCACCACCAACTAATCCGAAAGGCCAAGAAAACAGCATTCAAGGATCGACTTGACAACAACGCCCACAACAGCAAGGAACTTTTCAACATCGTCAAGGAATTTTCCAATCCCCCGGCCAACTCCAACGACATCACCCCCTCTCAAGCCCTCTGCGACTCCCTAGCCTCATTCTTCCACAACAAGATTGCAGACATCCACAACAGCTTCAACAACCAACCCGGAAACCAACCCACCCTACCATTTGCTAAACATCCTCCCCCCGTGAACACCCTTAACGACTGGAACCCAATCTCCACTGAGGACACAATCCGCCTGATGAATTCCATCCACTCAGGATCCCCCACAGACCCATGTCCACCCCACATCTTCAACAAAGCAGACTCCGTCATAGCACCGCACCTCCGAGACGTCATCAACTGCTCCTTCAACTCCGCCACCTTCCCGGAAGACTGGAAACACGCTGAACTCACCGCCCTTCTGAAAAAACCCACAGCGGACCCCACCGAACTCAAAAATTACCGCCCCATCTCGCTCCTTCCATTCCCGGCCAAAGTCATCGAGAAAGCTGTCAACAACCAGCTCGCCGCCTTCCTCGAAGCCAACAAATCCCTCGACTCCTCACAATCCGGCTTCCGAGCAAAACACAGCACTGAGACCGCCCTCATCGCAGCAACAGACGACATTCGAACTCTACTGGACAATGGAGACACAGTCGCCCTCATCCTCCTCGACCTCTCTGCAGCATTCGATACAGTCTGCCACAGCACCCTTTTACAACGCCTCAATAACATCGGAATCCAAGGAAAAGCACTTGAATGGATCACCTCGTTCCTCTCCGGAAGAACCCAGAGAGTCCGCCTCCCACCATTCAAGTCCGAGGCCACTGAAGTCATCTGTGGCGTACCACAAGGATCCTCACTCAGCCCCACCCTCTTCAACGTATACATGAGCCCCCTCGCGGCCATCGCCCGCCAACACAACCTCAACATCATCTCTTACGCGGATGACACTCAACTAATCCTTTCTCTCACCAATGACCCCAGCACCGCCAAAACTAATCTACACGAAGGAATGAAAGAAGTTGCCGAATGGATGAAACAAAGCCGTCTGAAACTGAACTCAGATAAAACAGAAGTCCTCATCTTAGGTACATCCCCCTCTGCATGGGACGACTCCTGGTGGCCGGAAGCCCTCGGAAAAGCACCCATCCCGACAGACCACGCACGGAACCTAGGCATCATCCTGGATTCTTCACTATCAATGAACAGACAAGTCAGCGCCGTATCCTCTTCCTGCTTCAACATTCTTCGCATGCTCAGAAAAACATTTAGCTGGATCCCCACCGAGACAAGGAAAACAGTCACCCATGCTCTGGTCACGAGCCGACTGGACTACGGAAACACCCTCTACGCAGGCACTACCGCTATACTCCAGAAGAAACTCCAACGAATCCAAAACGCCTCAGCCAGGATCATTTTAGACATCCCACGCAACAAACACATCTCTGGTCACCTTAAAGACCTCCATTGGCTACCCGTCAATAAGAGGATCACTTTCCGACTGCTAACCCACGCACACAAATCACTCTACGACATCGGACCAGAATGCCTCAACTCACGACTATCCTTCTACACCCCCTCCCGCCAACTACGTTCTTCCAGCCAAGCCCTCGCCAAGGTACCTCGCATCAACAAGACCACCATGGGAGGCAGATCCTTCTCATACCTGGCTGCTAAAACATGGAACTCACTCCCCGCTTACCTTCGCCTTACCCAGAACCACCTAGCATTCAGAAAGCAACTTAAAACGTGGATATTTGACAAGTAATCCTCCTCCCCTTTCTAAGCGCCTTGAGACCCTCTGGGTATGTAGTGCGCTATATAAATTCTCTTACTTGACTTGACTTTTAACAATTATACGTGAGCAGCGTGAAGCACACTGACTCACTCTTTTTGCATTTAATTTTGCAACAACACTTTGTGTGTGTTGGCTTTGTTCCTCTGCCGTAGTGCCTATGTGTATCCGATTTTCAGACAAACCTAGGAGGCTATGACATTCCTTGTTCCGTGCTTCCTTTTTCTAGAGCGGTGCTTCCCTCGTATCCTGAGCCGTTGCCAGGCGAGGTGCAGCCTTCTACTTCGATCATAATGGTAAGATGAAGTACACATTCTTCCATGTAAGAATTGACAGCATCTTCATGTGGTAAAGAAAACCTAAAACCAAAAGGTTTTTTGACAAAATCGATTGTGGTTATATATGTACTAAACACATCTTAACTATTTACAAATTATTGTGGTCATTCTTCTTTTCTATGTTTGTGTTTTTTTCACCAGTGACATACAACGACTGCGAAATCAGACGAAACCTAGGGATCCAGGTGATCTTTATTCATGTCGCAGATTGATAATTGTAGTCACTTTTTTCTTTAATTCACTTTTCACCAATTTTTTGCAGTAGCTTTAATTAAGGTCCTGATGAATGCAATGGACTCTGTAGTCCCTAGATTTGCAGAAACATGTTGACCATTACATCTGGGTAAATATTTGTTTAATTTACCTTCACTGCTTTTTAACATTGGAGGAGCGAGCAAAACATAGAATAAAGGTATTTTCTGCTCCCTCACCCAATTTTAGTTTCACTTAGCACTTCCTTCACATGCACTGCACACCTGTCACCCACTCTTCTTTCCAGCTAACGAATAGCCTGTGATACTCTTACCATATAGGACAGCATTAGGTTTATCAGAGGTGTTCACATCTTACCTCCATTGTGAAACCCTTGCTGTACCTAACATATGGCAATACAGGAATCCCAAATGATGAAGGGCGGTTCCGTGTGGTGACTGATGGGTACCCTGTTAGGGATCACAAGGTGCCCAACTAGTCTCACAAATTGTTAGATGTAAACTCACTCGCATGTTCTGCACCAAGCCACACATTTTTCCCCAATGACAATAGTATTCAGTTTTAGTCAAGGGTCGTCTGGCTCCCAAGATGACATCAACCATTCTAGAACAAGGTCAAAGGTGGTCAGCGTGACTGCTAAATCGCAAAGTATGAAAGTGGACAGCGCGAAGGCCAAGGTGTAGAATCCTGCTCTGTTGCTGCGACAGCAGGCCCTCTGGAGGGGCAGCCTGACCATAGAAGATGTGCTCAAGCCCAGGAGTTCCAGATACTAAACTCTCTGTGCCTAATCCAGGGCCACTAAGATGACTTTGGCCCAGTCGGCCCTGATCTTCTTGTGAACTCGGGCAGGAGTGGTATCAGCAGAAAAGCATACAGGAGCCCTGAGTTCAATTCAAGGTGGGATGTGTCTCCGAGTGATAGACTCCTTGGAAACTCCAACGCACAGAAGTGCTGACATTGTGTGTTCTCAGCGGTGGCGAATAGATCGCGCCAAGGTTCTCCCATTTGAGGAAGAGACCATGTGTATCCTCAGGTTTAACTTCCATTTGTGGTCCACTAGGTGCTGATGGCTGAGTTTATCGGCTCTGGCATTCAATAATCTTGCCAGAAGGTTCACCACCAGGAAAATCCCTTGGCGATCCAGCCATTTGCCAGACGTCTGGCACAGGGTCTGTGACTCCATCCTGACCTGCTGTTGTGGTACCATATGACAGTGGTGTTGTCCATGAGCACTGCACCATCCTTCCCTTGATGGACAGAAGGAAGGCTTTTAATGGCAAGCGGATATCCCTCAGCTCCATGAAGTTGATGTGGGGCTGGGACTCAAGGCCTCTGATCTCCACTTCTTGCAGATGGCTGCCCCCAAACCAGAAGCAATGCATCAGGAACCACTGTGAGCTCTGGTTGACGACCAGATAGGGGTCTGGCACTGACCCAATCGTGGTCCAGCAATCACCACTACAGATCTTTTGCAGTTTCCTACAAAATCTGAACATGGCCATGGAGGTCCCCTTGATGTTAGGCCCATTGGGACTTCTGATCCCAATGAAGAGCCTCTATCACAAAAGACAAGGGAAACCCTACTCACAAGGAACCAGGGCAGACAGTTATATCAAGAACAATGGTTCCAGTGGTGCAATTGAAAATAATAACACTTAGTTGTATGGCTCAATGGCGATAAAAATTACTACTGAGGATTGAGGATGGCTAAAAGAAGAGGCATACACACAATTATCTATATTCCTCTCTCGTTTTTACTTTATAGTACAATTATCATATTGAATTATGTCATACAGAGTAGTTCATACAAAAAGACATAAACAATACATAAAAGTGCAATGTGTCCCAAGTGTATCAAAACAACCAAACTAACAATACACAAAACATCAGTACTCTAAGGGCACAGTGGTTTCTTAAATGAATACATATACTGGAAAAAGACCCAAAATAGATATATAATTATTCTGAGTGAATCTACACAATCGTAGGCACTCTGTTTGGGGGTTCTATTCCACGTAGCGTCGACGGCGTTTTGACCCCTTAGGGTGGGGGTCTCGTCAGGACAGGAAAATGAAGGACATCTAAAATTTAAATTACAAAGGGGCTGTGAATAAACTGTATGACAGTCGTATATATTTTGATAATTTGGAAATTAGGGACCTAAATACCTTATTTCTGTTTCTATGATCACCCATGCGTGGTATAAGGAAGAAAAGAATTCAAACACTTACAAGTGACCCAGCCGGGCACTGTTGGATTTGTCAAAAGAGAAGACAAGAAGGCAATTAGTGAGAAATTATTATTGCCATCTAAGTAATTTAAGAGACGGAGCACTGGATTTAAGAGAAGGAGCACTAGATTTAGTACTTACCACTTGTAGTGGTCGGGGAAAGCGCAATATGTAGCGCAAGGCAATTGTGTTACAATCTGTGGTAATGTTGATTACACCTGATGGAGTAATGGACATCCTAGTTATATTGCGTTTATAAATCGTAATACTTACAAACCCCTAGCATAACAATTTTAATTGATTACCTGCAATGGGTGTATCATGGATCGAGTATTCGATTCTTTGTGCCAGTAATTATGACAGACGAGGGTAGTGTCTGTATCAATGTTTAATTGAGGATAATACCTATTCCAATCAAAAAAGAAGGGGGGAACTTGTTACATATGAAGTTTTTATCGCCACAAATCGCAATAATTCGCGATTATAACGCAATGAATTAGGACGTACCTCACTGCCATTGAGCCATACAACTAAGTGTTATTATTTTCGATTGCACCACTGGAACCATTGTTCCCAATGAAGAGCCTGCATGCACCATTTGGTGTCCTCAACCAGCAGGATGCAAGAGTTCATCAGTGCCAGTATCGTCTGAGTCGACCTCACTAAAATCCAGGACTAAGGCTGAAAGATTGGGCTCATAGCTTAAGTGTCCTGGACTGTCTTTCCTGGGGAAAGGCACAACACTGAACCGGGTCTCCAATGAAGGGAATCATCTGAGAAAGAGTCAGGTGTGACTTCAGTACTTTGATAGTGAACCTCAAAGATGACAGAAAGCTGGCCGTAGTCTGTAGGTGGTTGAAGAATGCCTCCGGCAAGACCACCTTCAACAGTCAATCATACAGGTAGAGGAAGACTGACACCACTGACCTCTGAAGGTGTACTGCCACTACCACCATCAGTTTCATGAACACCAGAGAGGCCCTGGCGAGACCAAAGGAGAGCACAACAAACTGAAAATGCTCCTGTCCCATGACAAACTACATGTAGCACTAATGGGTCAGCAGCACGGGTAAATGGAAATTGGTGTCCTGCAAGTCAAACGCCACCTCCAGTCTCGAGGTCTGACAAGACCTGGGTCAGGGTGAGCATTTTGAATTTCTCCTTCTGCAGGAATGCGTTGAGAGGTCCCGGTATAAAACAAGCTTCAGACGTCCATCCTTCTTGAGCAACAGAAAGTAGCAGGAATAACAACCATGTCCTACTTTTGGCACCGGCACCCTCTCAATAGCTCCTTTAGTCGAAAGGGCGTGTACTTTTTTGTCGCAAAATAGAGAGATGGTCCTCTGTCAGTCATTGGGGGGACGGTGGAAGTTGCGGCAGAGAAGAGGGAAAGGGTAAAGCGTAGCCCCTGTGAACAATCTGTAGGACCCACTTGTCTGATGTGATCGCTTGCCAGCATCAATCAATCAGGGGTTTATAAAGCGCGCTAGTCACCTGTGAGGGTCTCAAGGAGCTGGGGGAGGGGGGGAGAGGGGGAGTAGCTCTGGTTCAGTCGTAGAGCCAGGTCTTGAGGCACTTCCTGCAGGTGTGTAGAGTGGGGGAGCGTCTGATAATGACTGGGAGCTCGTTCCAGGTCTTTGCTGCAACGTAGGAGAAAGCTCTTCCGCCTGCTCTGGTTCTGCGGATGCGCGGGGTCTCAGCCAGGGCAAGGTCAGCGGAGCGGAGGTTCCTTTTGGGTACGTGGAAGGAAACTTCATCGTTGAGGTAATTGGGTCCGATGTTGTGGAGAGATTTGTAGGGGTGGGTGAGTAGTTTGAAGGTCACTCTATTCTCGATGGGGAGCTAGTGAAGGTATCGGAGGTGCTGGGTCATGTGCTTGTTTTGTGGGGTTCCGAGGACTTGGACTTAGAGCTTGTGTAGCAGGGTTTTGTTGATTCCGGTGTAGAGGGCGTTGCCGTAGTCCAGTCTGCTGGTTATAAGTGCGTGGGTGACGGTCTTTCTGCATTCGGGGGGATCCACTTGAAAGTCTTCCGGAGGATGCCGAGGGAGATTAAACAGGTGGAGCAGACGGCATTGATCTGGTGGGTCAGGGAGAGGGAGGAGTCTAGGATGATGCAGAGATTGCGGCCGTGGTCTGTCGGGGTGGGAGGGTTTCCAAGGGCAGGGGGCCACCAGGAGCTGTCCCACGCAGTGGGGGAGGGTCCGAGGACGAGGACCTCTGTCTTCTCAGAGTTCAGTTTTAGGCAGCTGTTGCTCATCCAGGCTGCAACATCTTTCAATCCTTCTTGGAAGCGGAGTCTGGTGTCTTTGGGGTTCTTCTGAGAGAGAGGATGAGCTGGGTGTCGTTGGCGTAGGATACTATTCTGAGCCCATGCTGTCTGAAAATGGCGGCAAGGGGGGCCATGTAGATGTTGAACAGAGGCTGAGCGAGGATCCTTGTGGTACTCCGCAGTTGATCTCAGTAGGTTAGAGAGGAAGGGGGGAAGTCTGATCCTTTGGATTCTGCCTGAGAGAAAGGAGCGGATCCAGTCAAAGGCGGTTCTCCGTATACCGGCGTCATGGAGTCTGGCTGCAAGAGTCCGATGGGAGATTGTGTCAAAGGCCGCTGGGAGGTCTAGTAGGATGAGGGCCGCTGTGTGGCCCTGGTCGAGTAGCATGTGGATGTTGGTGGCGGCAAGGAGGGCAGACTCTGTGCAGTGGTTGCTGCGCAATCAGGACTGGGAGGGGTCAAGGATGGCGTTCTTTTCGATGAAGGTGGTCAGTTGGGTGTTGATGAATCTTTTGGTGACTTTGGCTGTGAAGGGAAGGAGCGAGATGGGCCGGTAGTTTTTCAGGTCCGTAGGGTCGGTCAATGGTTTCTTGAGGAGGAGCTTGACCTTTGCCCACTTCCAGTCGTCAGGGAAAATGTGGGACTCGAGGGAGGTGTTGATGGTCCGGCTTAGTTCGGGTGCTATGGCGACGGCGGCGCTGTGGTAGAAGTGAGGTGGGCAGGGGTCCGAGGGGGTTCCCTAGTGGATGTTCTTCATGGTCGTGGTGGGGTCTTCAGGTGTGGTAAGTTTCCAGTGTCAGTGGTGGAGATGGGTGTGGTGTCCGGAGTCTGATCTCGGACGTTGTCATAGAAGGTCATGATTTTCAAGTGGAAGTAGGAGCTGAACTTGTGGCAGAGGTCCTGGGATGGTGTGACATACATGGCTTCGCTGGGGGGTTTGGTGAACTGCTGTATGACGTTGAAGAGTTCTTTTGAGTTGCTAGCGTTGGTGTGGATTTTGTTTTTGATGAAGGTCTGCTTGGTGGCTCTTATGCGCTGGTGGTATTCATTCATAGTGTTACTGTAGTTCTTCTGACCTTCGGTGGTTTTCCTGTTCCACTGGAGTTTCTCGAGGCACCTGCAGGAGCGCCTGGCTTCTTGGAGGTCTGTGGAAAACCAGGCAACCTTCATTGGGCGTTGTTTGACGGTGTGGCGGAGAGGGCAAGCTTGTTGGCGCAGCTGACGATCCAGCGGTGTAGTTCTTGGGCTGCAGAGTTGGCGTCAGTAGTGGTGGAGGGGAGTGGGTCGTGGAGGAGGGTGGTGTTGAGGTGTTCCTCTGTGATCTTGCTCCAGTTCCTCCGTGGCAGGCGAGGGGCGGGTTTGGGTGCAGTGGTGGTGAAGGTGAAGTTACGCAGTGGTGTTCTGTCCAGAGAGGCTGTGTAGTGTGGCTGAAGTGGATATTTGTAGCAAATTTAATGGGACCCCCTCAAAACTAAATACGGCAGGGAAAGGAGGGGAATGAAAAAACAGAGCAAGGAGAACAGTTTCACCTCAATGGCCACAATACTGCAATGCAGATATGTATCCAATTTTTAATAGAATATTGGTGACAGATACACAACAATATTTTTCATTTTCTTCAAAAAGTATAAAGTTGTATTCATTATTTCCAAGTTATCATTTTTCTTTTTTATATTAATCTTTTCTCATATTTACTCAAAAGTGGAAAATTTCTTTTTTTTAAAAAGTTTTTTAGTATTTGATTCATAGACAATTTTATAATTCATACAGAGAAGAAAAAAACAACAATAAAATAACACAATACATAGCTATATACAGAAGAATCAATTCACCCCAATAAATTATGCCCCTGGTAGCTAAATGTCTCTCACAACATTCTCACACAATCATACCCTCACTACATTCATAACCACAACATCTGAAAAAAGGAAACTGAATCCAAATTGGCAGAGACACCCTGCCAATCTGCAGGTCTCAAGACACAGTATGAGACCCCGCACTTGGTCGACGCGCGTTTCAGCGGCGCAAGGCCACCTTCCTCAGGACCTCTTCCAGATAAGCAAACCCATATATCCAGGGGACATTAAAAAGATAGATTAGCAATCCTGCCCTTTAGGGAGGGTTTCAGCAGTTAGACCCTGTATTTTCTGTTTTTCTGATTTCCTAGATCATAAGGATTCCAATATGGCTCCCCCCAAAGAAATGCTGGTATAATTCTTACTGAAGGGTCGTATTAAGTATCCTCGCAGGATCATATCGTGGTATTCTCCTCAGCTCTTTAAGTAGACTAGTACTTCAGAAACATTGATCTCTCCTGTCCAAAACTTCTGTCTTTTCCGGTCGATTGTGAGGCAATGCCTTCCAATACATACGAATCTCTTAATTCCAAAATAACTGCGGGCCGGCGTGTCGGATACATATCTGCATTGAAGTATTGTGGCCATTGAGGGAAAACTGTTCTCCTTGCTGTGAAGTGGATGTTTGTCCCGCCTGCGAAGATGGGGTCCAGAGTCTGTCTGGCTCTGTGGATAGGGGTGGTGAAGAGCTGCTTCAGTCCGAGGTTGGCGAGGTTGTCAAGGAGGGTGATGGAATCAGGGTAGCTGCGATTGTCGAGGTGGAAATTCAGGTATTCAATGAGAATGTAGTCCGTGGAGGTGATGGCGTGGGGTGCAGCGGGTCGGCAATAGTGGTAGCGGAAGAAGCGCGGGTCCGGGAGTATGTAGGCAAGGGTCCCACGCAGCGTGGTTCTGGGGCTGGTTAGGATCTGGAAGTGGAGGTTCTCTGTGTTGGAGAGGGAGTCACTTGTGCTGGAGGTGGAGAATCAGAGAGAGAGCTCTTGTGCCCGATATCGAGTCCTCCTCCTGGGAGACGGGGGTGGTCCTTTCTTTGGATCCTGTACCCGTCGGGGATGGCGTGGTAATGTCAGGGGTGGAGGTGGCATTGGTCCATGTTTCCGTGAAGAAGGCGACATCAGGCAAGAGGGTGTTGTGAGTGTGTCGAGCATGGTAATAATCAGTGGATTATGCCTCTCACCTGGTGGCTGTGTCCCTGCAAGGGCACTGTAAAGAGCTTTGGCAGGTGGGGCAGTTGGCTGGGTGACACGTTGACCTTCGCATCAGGGGTGGACACGACAGCCTCCATCATAAAACAGTGTGGTTCCCTGTGGGGGCTGGATAGGTTGGCGGTGGGGGATGCCTACACCAAAGCCATTAAAGAAGCAGCGGAACTGTTGCGGTTGGCGAATAGAGGCAGAAAGGACCAGAGAGTAAGCTGTAGCCCTGCCCTGTCCTCCTTAAAATGCTCTAGAGCGGAATGACCTTTGTCCCTGAATAGGCATGTCCCACCAGGGAGGACTGGACATCAACAGAGAACCCAGTCGATTGCAGCCATGCATGGCAGCCAATGGCAACGCTTGTGCCTATGACCTGCCCAATGGAATCGATGGTGTCCAAGTCACAACAAATTAAACATGGCTGCATCACAACCGTCTTGAATCGCCTAAGATCACACAGGATGAAGATCTTCAGGCACACCAAACTAGGGAGAACTTGTGCCACTGAATCACAAAGTGTGTGAGAATAGAGAACAGCTGGCGTTAAAAGATCAGAGGGCCAAACTGGTAGAAGGAAAGATGTTTGCCAAATGTTTCCTCAGGCTGACATCCCTTGCACACTAAGGAAAATTTGGAAAATATTGAGGCAGGTGTCTCTGAGAGATGAGAAGGAGCTCTGGATATTCTCTGGAGGCGCAAAAATAAGGAACTGATGTCAGGTTGTGAAAGTGGCACCTATATATAGGCCCCACACGTCATTTCCATGGCAGGACGGCAACAGTGCAGAGCCGAACAGCACAAACTTCTGGCGTGCAGAGGTACTACTGAAAAGATTTCAGATCATGCATGAAGCCTGGGGGAATATGCAGAAGGAGAGGAATCTGCTGATAGATGTCTCTATCAGAAAGGAAGAGTCATAGCAAATTCATTAACATTTAATTTACTGGTGGAAGACTGGACCACCAACCTCAGAGGGGTAGGATGCTGCATAAGAATATCCAGGTCACCAGGACCCGGTCTGTGAAATCTGGCTACCTGCCTGTTCACTGGCGGGCTTAACCCATTTGCCCATAAGGGTATCAGTCAGGGATCCATTAAATGGAAGTAAGGGCTCAGATGAAACTGTCACAGGGCCTAAAGCCTCAATAAGGTCCTTTGTCTCGCCTGCCACAGGCGGCAGCTGTACGTCCAGGACCTCAGCTGCATGTCTATCAACTGCAGCAAATAAGGCACTCTCTTGGGAGTCCAATAGAAGAAATCAACACTCTATCAGAAAAGGTATCAAGCCCTCCAACATCCACTTATGGAAGTTCCTGCAGGCTTGCAAACCTGGGGCCTTATTTATGAAGGCCTTGCGCCACCGGTGCGTGTCTTTTTCCCATTTTAAAAGTCACGTAAAAGTCGCGCAAGACCTTCATAAATAAGGCCCCAGTAGTTTTAGGGGAAGACATATTCCTTTCACACTGCATTAAAATTCAGACAAAAATGTGTTCTCTCAAAAGGCAGAAAATGAGGAAGTGATTTCCTGAACCACATAGGAAGGCGCAGAAGAACAAGTTATTTACCTTCGGAAAAGCCTTTTTCTGGTAGAGATTCTATCTAACCCAGATTCCTCACCTTAGAATATTTTCCAGGCGTTAGACTGGATCCAGAATATTCAAAGTGTTACCACTGCACGCCAGCATGTGCCGCCCGAGGCTTTGCGTAGACATTACTCTGCTACAGACGTGATGTGCGTAAGTCTTTATAGGCACCATCCATGTGTACTGCCATCGGTTTCTGTCTTGATGGATCGCATGATGGATGCTGTGTCAAAATCAGTGAGCAGATTCCTAAATTGGGATCCTTTTTACTTGAAAAAGAGTCCACCTCTCAGAATGTTGAGAGTGGTAATGTAGGTGAGGAATCTACGATAGGTAGAGTTTCTACCAGAAAGAGTGTTACAGAGGTACGCAATTTGTTCTTCTGATAGAGGATTCTAACTGCAAAATCCTGACCTTAGAATATATACCAAAGAAATACCTCCCAGGAGGTGGGTCTGTGAACTGGCTCAAACCTAAAAGTACTGCAGGACTTTCTTGACAGTTCTAACTTTCCAGACAATAGTGCTTCTTGAGCATAGTGAGTGAGGTCCATGTAGCCCCCTACCAAAAGTCCAGGACTGGCACTCCAATTTGCCAATGCTGAGGTAGCAGCCTTGGCTCTGGTGTAATTTGCCTGTAAGCCTTCCGGAGGCTGCTTTCTAGCAATGTGTAGCAGATATTAATGCAGAGCACAATCCAGCAAGAATTGGTTCTCTTCTGCAGTGCCTTGCCTTTCTTTGATCTCATGAACCCACTAAAGAACTGATCATCCAAATGATGTTCTCTGATAAGATCGATGGACAAGCTGAGAGACCTTTTTGGATCAAGCCAATGTGGCCTCTCCTCCTCCTTAGCAGGGTGAAGTGGAGTGGGGAATGCTGGGAAAGTGATATTTTACCTTATGTAAAAATTATTAACCACCTGTGGCATGAAGGAGGCGCACATTCTGTGGAACAGATTGTCTGGGTAGAAGGCTTGAATCTCACACACCCTCCGTGCCGATGATATACCCACCAGAAAGACTGTCTTGGGGGTAAGCAAACAGAGGACAGCTGTGTAAAGGCTTGAATGGATAACACATAAGAAAAGTCAAGACTAAATTCAAGTTCCATTGGGGCATGATAAAAGGAGACTGAGGAAATAAATGCTGTAACCCTTTCAGAAAACAGATCAGGTGATCGAAACAAGGAAGGATGATCTGCCAAGTGTAAATAGAAAGAGCTAACAGCTACCCTTTAACAGTGCGTAAAGCTAAAACTTGCTGGGCTAGGAACACAACAAACAATAGGACCTTGGACAGTTGGGCATGAAGTAGGTCCACCTGCTTGGCGGCACACAAGGCCACAAATCAGTCCCAGTGGCAGGTGTATATAGACTTCATGGAGGGATGCCTGGCTGCCAGAATGAAATCCATTACTTCAAAAGGAAGGTCAAAAGCACTCAGATGAGGGCACTCAAACTTTAAGCATGGAGGTGGACGGGTCACCAGGTTCGGATGTAGGACTTTGCCCTGCTGCTACGACAGGTGCTCTTCAGGAGGGGCAGCCTAATCAAAGGACAGATTCTCATGCCCAGGTGTTTGGGATACCATACTCTGGTAGAGACTCTCTCTAACTTCACAGACTCTCTGTGCCCACTCTGGAACCACTAGAGTGATTTGGGTCAGGTCAGCCCTCATCTTCCTGAGAACTCTGGGCAAAAGAGATATAGGCGGAAAGGTGTACAACAGTCCCAAGTTCCACTGTACGTGGAAAGCGTCTGAGCAACAGCCTCCTAGGAAACTTGAACATGCAGAAGTGCTGACATTACGAGTTCTTGATTGTGCAGAATCGATGGGCCAAGGTTCTCTCCATTCGAGGAAGAGACCTTGCATCACTTCCGAATGTGACCGCAATTCCTGATCCACAAGGCATCAACAGATGTGTTAGTCTGCCCTGGTTTGATGTTCTAAGGTTATGTCTCAAAAGCCGAAGAGAGTCGCTTCCATTGAGTTCGGCAGGACATACCCCGGTATCTCTTTGATGTGAGCTAAGATCACCACCCAGAAAGGTTTAATGGTTGGGCAGTCCCACCAAATGTGGCAAAAGAACCCCAGTAGGCCGCAACCCCACCAGCAATGATCTGAGGTCTGTGGGAAAATCGACTTCAGTTTGGTGGTGACTAGGTACCAATCAAAACATTTTTTGTAGTGGGCTTCCCTCGGGACTAGTGATGTCCGACCAGAAGTGTGTCCCCTCCCCCTCCATCACCTCCCTTCCCAGTGTCTGCTCCCAGAAATGGACATATCGTGTACTCGGGGCTACTGTTGTAGAGACCAATAGCCTGGCAGAAACTAGACTACCCCTTTCATGGAGCCCACCCTCCTTATAAATGATTCTATAGTTGTCAACTCCCACGTTGCCGTCTCTCTCACCATCGGGTGAAGTGCATAATGTTTAAGTATGGGTAGTGAAGTGTTCTGAGGGGGCAACCTGAATGCCCCATTGGCAGTTTTCAAACGTGAGAATGTCGTGATTGTGGAATAAGTCTGAGAGAACCAGGCATCCTCCTTCCCTCCAAGTATCAAATGGTCCTGCCTGCAGGGCAGGAGGAAATTCAGGATTGAAATGGATTGGGGTGTACGGTAATGGAAAAGAGGTCCACCTCTGGCTGCGAGTGACCTCATCCCAAGCCCTGAGGATTGTACGGGTGGGAGTGCTAAGGTACGCATTGAGGGGTCTGTTCTTTTTGAGTTTCCACAATACGTCCCAGATTGTCCTGCTCACAATGAACCAGTCCATGTGGAGCCAGTATTTTTCTGATTCCCTCAAGGACCATTCTGCCACCACTCGTAACTGGGCCACCTTGTAGTATAGCCCAAAGTCTGGGAATGCTACACCCCCCTTGGCCCTTGGCCGCCCCAAAACATGGAAGGGTAAACGCACTCTACCAATTGGCCAAATGTAGCGTATGATCATGGAGCGCACCCCAGATAGGTATTATTTCTCTAATGCGATCAGGAGTGCTTGAAAGGAAAATACTACTTACCCAGTATGCAACTGTTCTTGGCATACAGAGCTGTAAAGTCATATGCTTATGCTTAGATCGCCATCTAGTGTTGGGCCCGGATGTTTGCACTTTGTTTTTGTTCGAAGAAGTCTTTCCAGTCACAAGGTAGGTGAATCCTCCTTTCGGTGATAGTGCGCATGGGCATCAACTCCATCCTTAGATTGTTTTGCCGTAAAGGGTGATGATGGAGTTAGTAAGAGTAATAAAGGGAGATGTCCATGTATATTGTATCTAAGTAAGTTGTTACTGCAACAGGTAAAGGTACCCATGGAGGCGCATATGACTCTACAGCTATATATGCTAAGAACAGATGCATACTGGGTAAGTAGCATTTTCGGTTCGAGGTATATGAGCAGTAGATCATATGCTTATGCATAGACTATGCAGCAGTTATATCCCAAAGCGGTGGTTAACCTGTAGCTGTTGCAGTGGTCTGAAATAGTGTACGTAAAACTGCCTGGCCCACACTAGCTTGCTGTCTTGCTAACACATCTAGACAATAGTGTTTTGTGAATGTGTGTGGTGTAGACCTAGTTGCAGATTTTTAGATGTCATCTATGGGTATATTTCCTAAGAATGCCATAGAAGCCCCCATTTTGCATGTAGAATGCTCTCTAGGGTGATTGTTAATGTGTGTTTAGCTTTAATGTAGCATATTTGAATGCATTTAACTATCTACCTTGCAATACGTGATTTTGATATGGATTGCCTTTATGTGGTGGAGCAAAAGCAACACAAAGTTGCTTGGTTTTCCTGAAAGGTTTTGTTCTTTCTATGTAGTATAGTAATGTTCATTTGACATCCAAGGTGTGAAGAGCACATTCTGCCACTGAACTGAATCTGGTTGAGGGAAGAACACAGGTAGCTCAACAGATTTGTTGATATGAAAGGCAGAAATTACTTTAGGTAAGAATTTGGGGTTAGTCCACTTTGTTTTGGTGTATTTGTAAAAATGGCTCTTTTATGGTTAGTGCCTGAAGCTCACCCACTCTTCTCAGAGATGAACCGTCAAGGAAATGCTGTGACGCTCCAGCCATGTCCAGAGGCGCAGGGCCTCCTGACATAGGGTCAACGACCCCACTCCGCCCTGTTTGTTGCAATGCCACATGGCACTGGTGTTGTCCGTGAACACCTGCACTCCCTTCCCTCTGACAGAGGGGAGGAATGCCTTCAGTGCAAGAAGAATCACTCAAAGCTCCAGAAGGTTGATATGGAGCCTGGACTCTGCCGGAGACTAGAGGCCTCCGATCTCCGCCTCTCCCATGTGGCCGCCCCATCACTGGAGGGACGCATCCGTCACCACTTTGTGCTCCGGTGGGAGAAGGGAGAGGGATCTGCCGCTGACCACTGCAATTGTTGTGCAGCGCTCGCCAATATCTGGACATAATCGGACAGGTTTCCCTGATGCTGTGCCCACTGGAACTTCAGGTCCCACTGAAGAGCCTGCATATGCCACCTGGCATGGGTGGTCAGCAGGATGCAGGAGGCCATGAGCCCCAGCAGTCTCAAGGTCCTCCTGACCGAAACCTATGACAAGGGTTGAAAGATCGGAATCATAGTCCGAATGTCCTGGCTTCGCTGTTCGGGAGGACAAACCAAAACTGTGCCGTGTTTAGAACTGCTCCGATGAAGAGGAGCTTCTGAAAGGGAATCAGGTGCGACTTGGGCACGCTGATGGAAAATCCCAGCAAATGCAGAAGGTCAGCCGTAGTCTGGAGGTGGGAGACGACTGTCTGAGGCGAGCCCGCCTTGAACAACCAGTCTTCGAGATAGGGGAAGACTGAAACCCCTGATTTGTGCAGATGAGCTGCGACAATCGGCATCTGGTAAGGCCAAAGGGGAGCACGGTGAACTGAAAATGCTCCTGGCACACCGTGAATCGTAGGTAACGCCGATGGGCCGGCAAAACGGGAATATGAAAATAAGCGTCCTGCAGGTCCAGTGCCACCATCCAGTCTTGTAGGTCGAGAGCAGACAAGACCTGAGCCAGAGCGAGCATCTTGAACTTCTCCTTCCGGAGGAAGCGATTGATGTTCCGAAGGTCTAAAATGGGACATAGACCGTTGTCCTTCTTTGGCACCAAGAAGTAGTGGGAGTAACAACCACGACCTACTTCTGGCGTCGGAACCCACTCGATGGCCCCCTTGGCCAAAAGGGCTGCAACTTCCTGATGGAGAAGTCCCAAATGATCCCCCGATATGCGGTGGAACTGCGATGGCATGGCTGGGGGGGTAGACTCGAAGGGGAGGGGGTAACCCCTTTGAACAATCTCCAGAACCCACCTGCCTGATGTAATGGTGTGCCAGTTGGGAAGGTGCTGGCGAATCCTGCCCCCCACTGGCGTCTGGTGGGCCTGACACACCGGACTAGTAAGGTTTGGAGGCACTGGCAGCGGGGGTGTTGGTGGACTGACCCGCCCGCTGGCCCAGTGACCCGCCTCTGCGAGCCCCATGTCCGCGGCTGCACTGGGACTGTTGCTGCGCAGGCTTATTCTGAAAGGAACGTGTTTGCACGCCTCTTCCGGAGCTTCTAAAGGAACTAAAGTTGGAAGGGGAAGAAGTACGTGCGGCCGAAAGGCCAAAGGACTTGGCTGTGGCCCGAGAGTCCTTAAAACGCTCCAATGTGGAATCCACCATATTACCAAAGAGGCGGGTGCCATCGAAGGGCATGTCTATCAAAGTATTCTTGACATCTGGAGAAAAGCCAGTCGTCCTCAACCAGGCATGACGACGTAAAGCCACAGTTGTAGAAATCGCCCTACCCAGCGAATCAGGGTTATCAAGACCACAACGTATAGTGAACTTGGCTGCATCTCTCCCCTCCATAAGAGCTCAGGAGAACACTGTCCGAGCCTCCTCCGGACACTGATGTAGCTCCTGCTCAACCGCATCCCATACAGAATGGGACTAGCAGCCCAAGAGACAGGCAGTGTTCACAGACCGCAGTCCAGAACTTGCAGAAGAATAAATCTTCTTGCCAAACTGCTCCAATTATCTTGGATTCCTTGTCAGGGGGAGCAGAAGGAAACGCACTCGGGGACATGGAGGCCTGAACCACCAAACTTTCAGGTGTGGGGTGCTGGGTGAGGAAGGTAGGGTCGCCCGGAGTCAGGCAATGATGTCGACCCACACCCTTATCCACAGGAGCCCCTGTGTTGGGCCGGGACCAAGTGCCCAAAAGCACATCAGAAAGTGCCTCATTAAACGGCAACAGTGGTTCTGTAGAAGAAGAAGCTGGCCGAAGCACTTCAGTCAGTAAGTTGGTCCTGACAGCCACTGTAGGGAGCTCGAGGCCAAGAGCCTCGGCCGCCCTACGTAGCACCGTGGAAAAGGAACCACTCTCCTCCATAGTAGCTGAAGGGGATGGTGAACCAGGCGCCATAGTGTAAACCGGGCCACCGGCCTCCCCTCTTCATCCCAGTCGGGGACGGACACACACTGTGCTGCAAGAGGACGTGGGTGAATAAAAGGGTAAAAGTCACCCATTGGCGTTGGAATCGGCGCTGGAAGACATCCCCCTGGCACCGTGTCGACGTCTAAAAGGTCGACGCCGGCGTCGGCCACCGGAGCCGCCGGCATCGGCGAGGTTGATGTCAGTGGGGACCGTACGGGGTCCACCGGCAAGAATAGGGAGCTCCGTCTAGAGCCATAGAGAGTCGACAACACCGGGGCCGGAGCGGGCGTCGTTGAGGAACGCGGGACAGTGGGGCCCACGGGGCCCGAAGGCAGTCAGACGGGGCCGCACGGGCCGAAGATACATGCCGTTGCAGACACAAATTCTTGAAATTCGGCTGGAGTTGCCAATGAACCCGTAAAAGGTGGGTAAGCCAACGGTAACTGCTCAGGCTCCGGCGGAGCCGCAGGGGCGGTGCCACCTGACCCCTCAGCCACTTCCCGTGACCAGCGAGGGGATGACGAAGAGCGACGGCGCTTCTTCGAATTTTTGTGTTTCAGCTTACCTGACTCCAAGTGCGAAGACTTCGAATGGAGGTGACTGCTCCGTGACCGGGCCCTCAAGCTTCCACGATACCGGCACCTGGAACGACGTGGGGCCGACTCCCGGGCCTCCAGCCCCTTTCGGGACCGCTCCCGCAAAGTTTTCGGGCCATGACTCGGCAGTGGGAACATGACTCGGTGTCAAGGTCACGCTCCAGGCAGAAGAGACACTCATGGTGCGGGTCCGTCAGCGACATCATGCGCAGACAGGCCTTGTAAAGCTTGAAAGCGGGCATCCCTATGCACCAGGAGTAAATTTTACTTACAATTTAATCAAACAAACACTTTAGTCAACATGTTGACGGGGTACCGCTCTCTCCGGATCTGCGCTTGCTGGCACAAAAAAAGAAAGAACTGACGTCAACACGCGTGGGCGCGTCTAAGTAGCTCCAGTGACGTCATCTCAGCAAATACGACGACAGCGACGCACGTGGAGCCGTATGACGACGCCTATCGATGCACAGAGGTACTGCTGACGAAAGCTTTCTCGGATCCAGTCTGACGCCTGGGGATATTCTAAGGTAAGGAATCTATCACTAACGTGTCTCTTTCAGATATTCTCAGCCAAGCATGCCTGCGTAAGAGTACATTGGTGTTGACTGCACGAGCTGCTGTGTCTGCTGCTTCTAGGGCACACCTATTGGATGTATTGGAGATAAGTTTACCTTCCTGAATAAGGTCATTAGCCTTAGATTTGTATTCATCAGGTAAATGTTGCATGAGTTTTTCTAACTCATCGTAATGAGCCCTATTCTAACGAGCCAACAGAGCTTGAGCAATGCACCAGTGATTTGCTGCCCGGGAAGCCACTCTTTTGCCCGAGGCATCACTAAGGTTAGACTCCTTATCAGGAGGAGGAGCCTCGCCTGTGGTTTGTGAATTAGCTCATTTGGGAGCGTTGGAGACTACAAGAGAGTCTAATGGCAGCTGACCTTTAATGTAAACCGGGTCGGTGGGAGCGGCGTTATATTTTTTATCCACCTTAGGTGTGATTATCCTTGCCCTTACAGGGTCTTTAAATACCTCATCCGTGTGTTTTAACATGCCTTTGAGCACTGGTAAAGTATGAGTAGCTCTTTGGGAAGAAGTAAGCGTTTCAAAAAGGAAATCCTCTTCTAAAGGCTCCTTATGGAGCTCCAATGTATCCAATATTGTCGTCAGGTGGGGAGGGTCTGGAGGGATACAAATCAGTTTAATTATCTGTGCTTGGATCTGTATGATAATCCTCCCAAGGGTCAGTGTCATGTGGCCTATCCTGTGGGTCAGGTGAAAGTGGTGGTGAATTTGATGGTGTGATGAGCAAGTTGGGATCAGTGGGAGAGGGAGGTGGAATATAAGGGGGAAAAGGGTTAGTACCCACACTCTCTTTTGAGAGGAATGTGATAGTCCTCTGATAGATCAATCTTCAGTTTTTTGGAAGAGTGGCATCGCCAGTTTTTTCGGATCCGAAGGCGGGTCAACGGGCAGAGGCTCTTTAGAGGGAGTGTCTTTCTCTTTATGTGGCGGTTTCGGCGTCAAAGGTTTCGGCTCCGAGCCTTTGGGCATTGAGGGTTTCGGCTCCGAGGGGGCGCTAGGTGGCGCACGAGCGGAATGGCCGCTAACCTGTGAGGCTCCCGCTGTTCAGTTGATTATTTTACAATTATCCTGACACTACATTCTCCAACAAAGGCGAGATCTATAATCAGCGACTGCCCGAAAGGTAGTGGATCCAGCGGAGGCAGCAATTTGTGGAACTTTCAGCTCTAGAAACTCCTGTAAAAGAAGTTAGCGCGGCCGCGACGCGACCGTGACACTTGTGCAGAGCTCAAAGTGGGCGTAACAGGTACGCGAGGGCCGTGGTCCCCACGCGGCGGGTGGGCCGCGCTGAGGTGTGCAGAGGCCCGATCAAGGAAAGACGGCTGCGAAACAGAGTCGACAGGGCAGTAAAGATCCCTTCGCCCGCTGTTAGTTGTGGGGAACTGTGGATGCCTCATGGGTGCCAGCGCTGAGTGAGAACAGGCCGAGAAAGCTGAGGTGGCTGAGTCCTGAGAGGTGCTGGAGGCGGCCATTTTAAACTCGGAGAGAACTAAGGATCGAATCCGGCGGAGGAGTCTCCCGTCATTGTGTGCTGGGAGCTAACCGCAGCATCGCGGAGACATCGCGTTCAATCACGCATGGCGATAGGCTCCATCGGTGAACGGCAGCACGCTGGTGAAGAGGCAGTAAGGAGGCAGGGTATGCCAAGGCGTTGGGAGGCGGACATGCGAGCGACGCGGCTCTGAAGTGAAGACCAAGCCGCATGTGTATGTGCGACGGCTGGAAGAGGCAGGTGCAGGCGATAATTCCTAAAACACATTGAGCGCTACAAAAGCGACGAGGGAAATAGATGACAGCTCTGAGAGGCTGAAAGAGGGCCCACAGCAGCAGCAGTAAATTGGTAGCAAGGCCTGACCTCCACTGCACAGAATACGGGATTGCTGGTACCAGAAACGCGGCAGCAATGCCCCGGCCTAGCGATACGGAGTGCGAGGTGGAAGTGGACAGAGATCAATAGCGCAGGGTGTGGTTTTGAGGTCTGGCGCTTTATCGGGGAGTGCAAAGCCCGCTAGATTTTAACGCGGGTCCATAGTAACGCGACTTACAAGACTGCTGTCCACTGATGTGAGCTGTCACGACACGGAGGAAGGCCTGCTGATGATGGAGCTCTATTGAGGGCCTAACTTTTGGAGGTGGTAAAGAATGAGCCAAAGTGCAGTCTGGAATCAATGAGAGTGTTCCTTCCACTGACATAACAAGACAAGGTGTAGTAAATCTGCATAATAGCGGTGGTGATTGAGTGAACTACAATTGGTGACTGACATACTACACATAAATAAGTTTGCAAGAGGCTGTCATACTAAATAGCTAAAATCCCATACATTACAACTGCTTGATATCGGGTTGGCCTGCGCTAGAAAGAGCAAAATGGGTCGACTAGACTCCCGCCAACCACGCCTCACCTTTGAAACAAAGAGGAACGCTAAGAAAATGCCGACGGAGGATGGCACTGAAGTTCTTGAGGCGCCAACTGGTGGCAGCCCAGGATCCGGCAACGACATGCACACTATACTAACGGAAATGAGGCAAGGATTTGCGACGATTGCTGAAAAGGTTGATACGCTCACGACCCACATGGATAATATCGCACGCAAGCTGGACAATCATGATACAAGTAAGCTGAGCAGCGGATATCAGACTCGGAGGATGTCACAGAACAATTGAAAACCGCAGTGAACCAAATGGACAAGCTTATGCGACTCATAGATGCTAAGAACGAGGACATTGAAGCTCGCAGCCGCCGCAATAACGTTTGCATTTTGGGAATACCAGAGAGTACCAACACGGGGCGGCTGGAGCAATACGTAGAAAAAATGCTGATGGCGATCACTGCATAGGGCGCACTTTCGGCCCAATTCATAGTGGAAAGGGTGCATAGATCGCTTGGCCCACGACCACCTCCTGGCACGCCTCCCCGTCCAATAATCGGACGCCTTCTAAATTATCGTGACCGTGATGTCGTTCTAAAGTTAGCCAGAGAGAAAAGAAGCAACTTCACTATGACGGAGTGCCCTTCACCATCTTCCCGGACTTCACGGTACGGGTACAGGAGGAGAGGAGAAAATTTAACGGTGTGAAGCAGAAGCTGCGACAAGAACAAGTGGACTATGCTTTACTTTACCCTGTGCATCACACATCAGGGGAAACAAACCATACACATGACGCCACAATCGGCAGAAAAATTCCTGAAGACACTGAAGCAGCAGAAGAATGCCTCTGAGGATCAGGACGAGTTGGAAGAAACGCCACTATGAGAGGTCGAATGAACATGTGCGGTACGACTGTGGCGCAATCTACAATGGCGTGGAATAGAAGACTGCTGATGAGACATGCGAAGGATCTTCTGAACCAGAACATGTTGTAATGTATAATACTGCTTGTTGCATTAAGCTGATAGTACATGTTATTGATGTTATGCCTACAAATATTGGTGTGGAGGGAACATAGTATATTTAGTGACTTTAACTGGACTCCCTTGCTGGTCTTGGGGATTACTAAGAACAGCCGGATCCCGGACCTGAAGCAAGGTTGAGGTGTGCCGCCGGGTGAGATTACCCCAATGGAAGTACCCCAGTTGACTCATGATACGGGAATGGTTGGGGGAGAGAGGGGGGTGGGCAGGGACGTGACTGACATGATTGGGATGCTTCAGTGGGAGGGGGACGGGAGGGGCGGGGAAGTTAAATGCATGCTGAGGGATATAAAAATGGTACAATGTGAGTTCCAGGATTGCGCATACATTCCGAGGGGATGGACTATAATTGATCATATTGCAGGAATATGTTATGATGATGTTGACAAACAATGGGAGGGAACGGGAGTGACTCGTCCTTGACAATACTTTCTTGGAACATACGGGGGCTAAACGATGCACGGAAGGGCAGGAATATACTGACATACCTAGATCGTCACCAGGTGCTATAGCACTGTTACAGGAGACGCATCTACATCCTCACGCACACACCACATATGCGAATAGATGGGCGAAGGTATGACTATTCTCCTCTTACTCCTCATATGCTAGAGGTACGGCTATATTGATAAAGAAAACCATAACATTTACAGTGCTAGGGGAAGCAATAGATCCTACGGGGAGGTATGTCACTGTGTGGGGCAGGTTGGGGTCTGACACTGTCACAATTGGTAACTGCTACGCCCCTGATGTTGATACGCAGGAATTTTTCACGGCATTATGGGGGACGGTGGTAGATGCAGGGTCAATGCACATTGTTTGTGGGGGGGATTTCAATGTTGCTATGGTGCCAAGACAGGACGCAGCAGATGGGCATACACAATACAACAGACGCTTAAGAGAAGCCCTGCAGGGTATTATGGAAGAGGGGGGGTTGATTGATAGCTGGCGTTTCGTTCACCCCCAGAAAAGAGAAGATACACACTTCACCTCATACACTGGCACATGGGTCCGCATGGATTATTGTCTAATATCTCGAGGGCTCAGTACAGATATATCAAAAGTTATGCACCTTGCCAGACGTATTCAGACCATTGTCCTGTTCTGCTCCAGGTGCAGATGCCCGGTTGCGATAGACCGAAGCCGACATGGAGATTACAGCTCACAGCCTTGTTAGACGAGGTGTTCAAGACGGAACTGGGAGAGGAGATTGCAGCATTTTTTCCTCGTAACAAGGATTCAGTTGACAGTGTTGAAGTAGTGTGGGAGGCATTTAAGTTTAAGGTCAGAGGATACTGCATTTCCAAAAGCTTCGGGGTACTGCGAGACATACAAAGGACGATTAGGACCTTAGAACGAGAGATGAAGGAGTTGGAGACATTAATGGTGCGAGGAGGCGATGGGGGAGTGCACAAAGAATTCAGGGTCAAGCTATCACAATATGAGGAGGAGGCTGCGAGGGAGACTAAATTCCGGGGGCGGCATTGGGTGGCAAGAAGATATAGTGAGGGGGAAAGACCAGGAAAGGCATTAGCGGAAATTACCAGGAACCCAAGATTCAATACCAACATTTTAGAAATCAATGGACCGGAAGGTGGGATATGTCAAGATAATGAGGGTATTTTGGACACGTTTAGGGTGCACTATGAGCAACTGTATACCACGCAGAGTGCGGGAGAGATACATGTTGGGGATGTTTTAGAGAAAATAGCATTGTGTTGGTTGAGTGATGTTCACAGATCATTCCTTAGCGCTCCACTAGAACTAGATGAGATCAGGGAGGCGATAATGTCACTCAAAAATGGTAAGGTGCCAGGATTAGACTGACTACCTGCGGAATTCTATAAATGCTACATTGACATCATGGCCCCGGTACTGCGGGAGGTGTTCGAAGAATCATTGGAGGTTTGGGAGCTTCCCTGTTCAATGCGGGAGGTGGTGATTACCTCTCTCTTAAAGCCTGGGAAAGACCCCATGACGTGCGACTCCTACTGCCCACTGTCGCTTATCATTTGGCTACACGCCTGTCTCTTCTAATGATGAGAATTATACTGCCGGACCAGGCCGGATTTGTCCCTGGTAGATCCACTACCCATAATTTGTGCACGCTATTTTCCTTGGTTCAGACTGTTTCCCCTGAATTCCCAGTCTCGGCGGTTTTTTTGGATGCTACAAAAGCATTCGATCGAATGGAACTATTTATTTGCAATCCTCCAGACAATGGGGTTTCCTAAATTATTTATTTCCTGGATACAACTACTCTATAGCCGACCTACTGCTTGAGTCCTTATAAATGGCCGTCTCTCCACCCCACTATCTATTACGCGGGGAACCAGGCAGGGGTGCCCGCTTTCCCCACTACTTTTTGCTATTGCAATAGAGCCACTAGCAAGTCGGATACAACAACTTCATAGGGACAGCGCATTTTAATGCGTTCAGCGTCAAATTGGAATATCGCTTTATGCGGATGACTTGACGTTATATATTAAGGACCCTCAACAGAATCTAAACCAGATTTTGCGAGAGTTTTTGGTATTTGGCAGATTGTCAGGTGTACAAATTATTTGGAGCAAGTCGCAACTCTTCCCGCTCACACAAGAAGTGGTGGAATTCCCGTTGGATTAACCTCTAGAATGGTGTCAAACGGATCTCCGGTATCTCGGGATCCAAATCTCCCGAAACAAGGAGGAGAAGCTCAGACTCAATTATGGTACTGCTATCACCAAATTGTCCAACAATGTTACAAGGTGGATTTCTCTTCCCCTATCCATGGCGGGTAAAGCCTCGCTCAATAAAATGGTAGTGTTGCCACGTTTTCTATATTTATTCTTAAACATTCCTTATTATCCGGAAGCTTACTTCTTTAAAACACTGAGGACGGAATTGACTCGATTATTCTGGGGGGGCAAACAGCCACGACTTAAATGGTCAATACTGACGCAACCCTACACCAAAGGCGGATTTGATATCCCTGATTTTGAGGTATATTACATGAGTGCGCAGGCTCACTACGCATTTCATTGGATGGCACAAACACCTTTTATGCCGCAGATAGCGGTGGAAGACTGGGTGGCACATCCCTTACCCTTGAAAGGCCTCATACATGGCCCGGTCGGGGTACTAGAAGCGCCGTCCACAACAGTGTCATGCACGATTGACACTTGGAGGCGTATCGCGAAACTATTACAAGTTACACTATTATACTCGACACGACTGCCGCTGATATATCATCCCAAAATAGTCTTGTTGCAAGAAACGGGATTTCAACTAATGTGTCGGCGCCATAAGATAGCCAAGTGGGGCGATTTATTCCTAGAAGGGCACTTTCGTTCCATGGATCATTTCTTTGGAGATACGCGACCCACGCCGCTGGAGATTTTTTATTATGTGCGACTAAGACAGGGCATGCGGGAGGTGTTAACGGACTTTCCCAAGGAGCCGGAAAACCTGCTACCATTGCATGCCATGTTGGGGTCCACTGACGGGCGACACCTAGTCTCTAGTATTTATAGCAGTGTCAGGACACAGCTACTGGGGAGAGAGGGCACAGCTCGTGCACATTGGAGCGCGGACAAAGATAGGGAAGTCACTGATGCCCAATGGAGTTATTGTTGTGGAATAACCGCCAACATATCGGCTAGCTGCAGGCTCAAGATAATGCACTATAGGTTTCTGCAGAAACTCTATTAAACGCTGGCTAAAAAATACAGATTCCACTTGTCGGATAACGATAGATGTGATAGATGCCGTGCGGAAGGAGATGGATTTCTCCATTTGGCATGGGAATGTACTGGAGTATGGGACTATTGGACGCAGGTGCACACAGCACTTCAGGCCATGCTGGGGGTTACATAGGACAGGGACCTGCTAATTATGCTTTTGGGATATACCATGCAAGTGCCTAAACTGTGCAGGAAATTCCTTGACATTACGTTACTACTAGCGAAACGTAGACTGGCTTGTCGAGGGGAAGGGGAAGGGGAAGGGCCCCAAAATTTAAGGACTGGCTCACAGATGTCCTTTACTGCCAGGAACAAAATGCTGTCTATGCGGAAACGCAACCATTGGTATGTAGGCCTAGAGACATTTGGGGGCCATTCCAAACCTACCTACTAAGTGCCGTGGAATCGTCTGAGGAGGACGTTGAGGACAGAACTGGAGATGGCGCACCCTCCACAGAGTAGTCAGGTATTATATACATATATGGGGATGCTTGTGAGAATACTTAATGTGGATGTAGGAGACTATGATACTGATGAGGTAGATGACGGAGGAATACACATGTATGTTGTAATATAATATGCTTTAGTGCACTATCATTCCTCGAACAGTACTTTGCCTATAATGAACAGATACTATGTAACCTTACGTAGAAATTATCATTGTTGGATGACACTCTCTAAACCTCTGAATTGTAATGGATGACTATAAGAAGTGTTATATTTTCTCTGTAATCACCTGCCGATTTCCCTGGTTTGATTGTATGCAAAGGATGGAACGAGTTAAAATGTATCTATGTCTTTCTTTGAAAAATGTTATAAATAAAGTAAAAAAAAAATAAAAAAGGTTTCGACTCCGAGCCTTTCGGTGTCGGAGGTGGAATCTTGGTCAATGGTGGTATTGTGACGAACACATGCTTGGACTTGTGTTTCGGCTCCAAAGGTGTTGGTTCGGCACCAGAGTAGGGCTGGCCTGAGCCGGAGGCTTCTCTTTGTGTTTCGGAGCCGGGCCTGAGGGCGGGTTGTCATTGCTAACCTTGGCCTGAGGGCAGAGGCGGGACCAGAGCCTTTTTTTAGGTTGAGGGGGCAAAGGGGTATCTTTAATCATGGTACGCTGACCCAGAGTAAAATGTTCCTCTTCCTCCATGTCGAAGTCGGCCTCGGACACAGAGATTAGTTGTTCTTCTTCTGCTGCTCCTTGAGCTTGATGTTCAGTGTTGGAATCTTCCCCAAAGATGTCTGGTGTGGATCAGCTGTGGTGTTGCATCACGTGGCATCGAGCCTGATGGTCACAAAGTGTCTTTTTCGGTCAAAACGATCAACTCGCATCGCAGTCGTTCTCGTCGTGTTCCGGGGACAAGCAGAGGTTGCACACTTCATGCAAGTTGGTGCGTGGAAACTTACTACGACACACGGGACAGAACTTGAAGGGAATCTGTTCCATTGACGGCTAGCGCGGTGGGCGCGGGTAGGCCCGATGGCCTGCCACGAGTTTCCCGATCAAAGGTTTTCCGAGGTGAGACGATGAGCGTTGCATGGGGAACAGCGATCGATAACAATACCGTCGAGGGTAGTGGATTGCGCGTCAAAGGGGTCCAAAAACGGTTCCGAACAGGAGCGCCGCAATACACATCCGAACCCGATGGCAGAAAAAAACAATCTAAGGATGGAGTCAATGCCCAGGCGCACTATCACCGAAAGGAGGCGTCACCTACTTCATGACTGGAAAGACTTCTTTGATCAAAAAGAAAGTGCAAACATCCGGTCCCAACACTAGATGGCGATCTATGCATAGCATGTGATCTACAGTCAACCAGGATAGAAACAGAGGTTTCGACCGTTTAAGCTCTTATCTTATCTTATCTTAGGGGATTCTTGTATAGCGCACTGACACTAGTAGTGGCGGGAAATTTGCCTTAAAAAGACCCTCTAATCTGGGGGTGATCTGGATTCCTAGATATTCTAACTTATGTTTAGCCCAAGTAAATGGGGACTCCCCCTGCCGAGTAGGTTTTCTCTATCTGATAGTGTTAAGTTTAAAACATCCGATTTCACCAAGTTAACTCGGAACCGGCGACAACTTCAAAATTCTCCAGCTCCTTTTGCAGAGATCGCAGTGAGGATCTGGAGGAGGTGAGGGTCAGCAGGACATTGTCCGCAAACATTGATACCTTGTGTTCTACCCATCCAAATCTAATCCTAAGGATGTCTGGTGATGCCCTTAGCCGAATCAGCAGCAGTTCGATACTCAGGGTGAACAACAGGGGGAATAGCGGGCACCCCTGTCGGGTGCCACGACTTAGCTCAAAGGGGCTCTAGTTTGCTCTGTTGACCTGAACTCTCGAGCGTGGGCATGCATAGTTAGCTCTGATCATATTGATAAATGCGACCCCGAAGCCTAAGCTCCTCTGAGTGAGGAACAGACAGTGCCAATCCACCGTGTCAAAGGCCTTTTCTGCATCCAGACCAACCAATACTACTTGCACCCAGAACTTATTCACCTTTTCTATAAAGTGCAGCATCCTGCGTGTTGTCATGTGTTTGTCTCCCTTTTAAGAATCTCGATTGATCGGGGTGGATAATGTATGGCATAAGGTTCTCTAAGTTTAGCATCCAAGTTCAGGAGGGCAATTGGCCTATACGCGGCACATTGTTGAGGATCTTTCCCCGGTTTGAGCATTACTGTCATCAGGGCCTCTGCCTTAGAGGGTGACACCTTTTTCTCTGTCGCCATTTAATTGAATAATGCAGTCAGATGGGAAGTCAGTTCTGACGCGAAGGTCTTGTAAAAGTGCGCTGTCAGACCATCAGTCCCTGGTGATTTGTGTGGCTTTAGTGTCGAGATTGCTTGTCTCACCTCCTCCTCAGAAAACGGGGTATCTAGCTGGTCTCTCCAAGTAGCAGAGATTTGTGGAAGCTCAAGCGCAGCCAGATAATTCATCTGGGCTGTGATGTCGGGGGGGAGAGGCTGCCCTGTAGAGCTTTTGGTAGAATTTTTTTTTTTTTTGAGAAAGTATATACCCAGGCAGACTTATACTACAAGGAACTGGCTAATTCTTAACACATCATGATCACAACATATAATAACCACATGAATGGTAAAAAACAATTGATACAACAGACTGTTAAGATATAAAAAATATATTTTTAATCTCGATACGTTTTTTTAAAAATTAGCATAGTAAAACAATTCAGAAAATGTTGCTATGTAAATATGATGAATATGATACAATGATTATGAAATGACAAATCTGATACATTTTTTTTAAAAAATGACAAAAAATTATAAAAAAATATAATTTCCAGATTATTCCTTCAGATTTTGTTAGACTTGGGCTGTGTCAACGCGTTTCGACAATCTTTTGTCTTCATCAGGACTTTAAAATATGCAGCCACTTTTTTTCTAAAAAGGGGTTTAGTAGTATCCTTCCACTGTGCTCTATTGTAGAAAGCTGTACAGGAAAGATTTTGGGGGACTGTGCGACACCTTTTCTGTATTAATTGTGCAGTGTGTGATATCTGTAAATGTAGTAGTAACTGCGCACTTGATAATCCTGCCCTTATGATCTTCTCAGCTCTCTTTCATCAGAGAGTATAGTCAACAGATGGTTTCATTTGGGCAACAGATGCAGAGCGGTCCATTAAGTTATTTTTAGGTGGCACGCTCCTTAATCAAAGAGCATGATTGCCCAGAATTAGATCGAGCACGATGAAGAGGCCAGCAGAAAGACGTATGCTGTCGTCTTTAAGATATGTCTTTCAGATGCCACCGCTCCCTCTATTTTCACGAGTGACCGTGGTTAAAACTTGTAATGATACTGAAATTTAAAAATAAATCACATCCTTTCGGAATCAAGTCAACGGACTCGCTTGTACAGCTTTAAATTTTCTGGCGGGTAAATCAAAAGCGGATCCTTCGTGTGGATACCGATAGCCCGGACCAGGGTAACCAAAGCGGCGCAACAGTGACCCAGAGTCGTTTATTGTGCGCAGCAGCGTCGTAAGTCTCCTTCCGTCAGGACTCCAAGTAGGAAAATGGACGGCGTTCAACAAAAACGCTTGCCTTGCCCGTTTTCTTGTGTTCTATCACACCTCCCTCCCTACTAATTCCCCCAATGTATTTCCATTCCTTTTTTTACCGCAATTGTCACGCCAGGTGTGTGCCCACTTTATTTCCCTGTGCATATGCCTTTCTGTGCATTCTCAGTAAAGTGAATTCCGCTCTGTTGGTAAAGATAGCGCAGAGTTTCCCTTTTAGTGCACTTATCTAACGCTTCAAAACCTGCGCAGGGTTCTTTTTAAATTCAACTTAGCGTGACCTCGAGCTCTATCCTTTCCTTTACTCTCTGTTTATTCAGAGCGGAGATCAGTGACATACATTTGCCACGCACTACCGCTTTGAATGCATCACAGTTATTCAGGTGTGACATGGCATACAAGCCGTTCAATTGGAAATACTTTCTGATCATCACCCTCAGCTCATCCCTTAACAGCTCATCCCAGGTCAAAGAAACAAGGAAATACCATCTTGTTGGGCCCAGTCTCTCCTCCCCCCCCTACTGAAGGCTTACAGTGACCGCACTTTGGTCTGGCAATGTGAGGGGAAGAATTTTGGATTCTTGGATTATACCCTGCATCCCCTGGGAGACAAAGACATAACCCAACCTAGAATAGGTCTGGTGGACATCGGAATAGTATGTATAATCTTTTGTGTCAGAGTGGAGGGATCTCCAGGCATCCAAAAGGCCCAGCTCTTGAAAAGTAGGTTTCAATGTTTTAGGGAAACTTCTCCTGTGTATCTGTGAGGGTGGGTATTATCCTCTTTCGAGTGCCAAGTAAGGTTAAAGTCCCCCATTAGAATTAGCATTCCTTCGGCAAAACCCCCTATCATATCCAACAGTGCACTCACAAAGGCTGCTTGGCCCATATTGGGGACATAAGCAGATACAAAGGTGACCGTTCTGCCCTAAGTTTCCCTCTCACCATCACAACCCGTCCCTCCCTGTCTGCCTTTATCCCACCCGTTGAAATTGTATATTTTATGGAACATCAGCACCACCCCATTGTGTTTTGTGCTGGCTGAGT